>NW_027141749.1:1467500-1767500 GCF_036365525.1 Heterodontus francisci | reverse complement strand
ACAACCAGCCCAGGATACTGATCACCATGCCGAGCTGGTACAGTGTGAAGATTTGTCAACCAGCCCAGGATACTGATCACCATGCCGAGCTAGTCCAGTGTTAATTTTTGTTAACCTGCCCATAATACTGATCACCATGCCATGCTGGAACAATGTGAATATGGACAAACAGCCCAGGATACTGATCACCATGCTGAGCTGGTACAGTGTGATTATGGGTCAACCAGTATAGGATACTGATCACCATGCCAAGCTGGTACAATGTGAATATGGGTCAACCAACCCAGGATTCTGATCACCATGCCAAGCTGGTACAATGTTAATAAGGGTCAACCAGCCCAGGATACTGATCACCATGCCAAGCTGGTACAATGTTAATAAGGGTCAACCAGCCCAGGATACTGATCACCATGCCAAGCTGGTACAATGTTAATAAGGGTCAACCAGCCCAGGATACTGATCACCATGCCAAGCTGGTACAATGTTAATAAGGGTCAACCAGCCCAGGATACTGATCACCATGCTGAGCTGGTACAGTGTGAATATGTGTCAACCAGCCCATGATACTGATCACCATGCCGAGCTGGTACAGTGTGAATATTTGTCAACCATCCCAGGATACTGATCACCATGCCGTGCTGGTACAGTGTGAAGATTTGTCAACCAGCCCAGGATACTGATCACCATGCTGAGCTGGTACAGTGTGAAGATGGCTCAACCAGCCCAGGATACTGATCACCATGCTGAGCTGGTGCAGTGTGAATATTGGTCAACCAGCCCCGGATACTGATCACCATGCGGAGCTGTATAGTGTGAATATGGGTCAACCAGCCCAGGATACTGATCACCAGGTCAAGCTGGTACAGTGTGAATATGGGTCAACCAGCCCAGGATTCTGATCACAATGCCGAGCTGGTACAGTGTTAATATTTGTTAACCTGCCCAGAATACTGATCACCATGCCAATCTGGAACAATGTGAATATGATCATCCAGCCCAGGATGTTGATCACCATGCCAAGCTGGTACAATGTTAATATGGGTCAACCAGCCCAGGATACTGATCACCATGCCGAGCTGTTACAGTGTGAATATGGCTCAACAAGCCTAGGATACCGATCACCTTGCCGAGCTGGTACAGTGTGAATATAGGTCAACCATCCCAGGATACTGATCACCATGCATAGCTGGTACAGTGTGAATATTTGTCAACCAGCCCAGGATACTGATCACCATGCCGAGCTGGTACAGTGTGAATATTTGTCAACCAGCCCAGGATACTGATCACCATGCAGAACTGGTACAATGTTAATATGGGTCAACCAGCCCCAGATACTGATCACCATGCCGATCTACTACAGTGTGAATATGGGTCAACCAGTCCAGGATACTGATCGCCATGTTGAGCTGGTACAGTGTGAATATTTGTCAACCAACCCAGGATGTTGATCACCTTATCGGGCTGGTACAGTGTGAGTATGTGTCAACCAGCCCCAGATACTGATCGCCATGCCGTGCTGGTCCAATCTGAATGTGGTTCAATCAGCCCAGGATGCTGATCACCATGCCGCGCTTGTTCTGTGTGAATAAGCGTCAACAAGCCGAACATATCGCACTGGTACCTTTCATTATTTACAAAGTTACCTCAACTCCTTTCCTGCTTTGCCTTTTTGATGCAGAATGTCAGAAATCTATGAATTTTGAGTTTCCAGTCTTTGTCATTCTGCAAACTTGTCTTGTAGTTGCTATAAAATTATATTCATTTATTTCTATTTGTGCCATCAAACCATCTATCTTGTTATAAATGTGTGTCCATTCAGATAAAGAGCCTTAAGCTGAGACTTTTAGCATTATTACTCATTTTGGTTCTAATTTCTGCTGCAATCTTCTGCTTATATTTTCTGCCCCTTCCTGTCACACTTTGATTACTGTTCGCCTCTTCACTGCACTGCACCTCTGATCTCTCGTTTCCTTTTGATTTTTTTCACTTCCCTTCAATTAGTTTGAAGTCTATCTGCAACCCTAGTTATACGATTCAGCAGGACACTGGTCCCAGCTTGGTTCAAATGAAGCCCGTTGCAAAGGAACAGCTCTCTCCTTCACCAGTGCTGGTGCCAGTGCCCCACGAATCAGAACCCATTTCTCTCACACCAATATTTGAGCCACGCATTTACCTCTCTAATCTTATTTTCCCTACGCCAATTTGCACGTGGCTCAGGTTGTAATGCGGAGATTATTACCTTTGAGGTTCTGCTTTTTAATTTAGCCTCGAGCTGCTCATGGTCCCTCAGCAGAACCTCTTTCCGGGTCCTACCTATGTCATTGGTACCTGCGTGGCGAAAACAATTGGATCATTCCCCTCCCGCTTCATGTTTCTCTCTCGCCCAGAAGAGATCTCCTTCACTTGGCATCAGGTAGCTAACACAGCCTTCTGGAACCCCTGTCTTTGCTGCAGAGAACAGTATCTATTCCCCTAACTATGCTATCCTCTTTTACGACTACATTTCGCCCCGCACTTTAATGACACACTCAACCACGGTTCAGTGGTCAGTTCGCTCATCCGACAAGCAGTCTGTGCCCTCGTCCCCACTGGGAGCAAGAACTTCGTACCAATTAGACAAGGGGATTGGCTGAGGCTCCTCCAAAACAAAATTCCAGATCCCCATACCTGCCTCACTCGCATTCACACCTGCTTTCCCTAACCATGTTCAAACTTTGATGTAATTAATATAAGGGGTGCGATCATCTCCTGAAATACAGTGTCCAGATAACTCTCCCCACTCCCTGATCTGTTGCACCGTCCGCAACTCGGACTGCAGCCCATCAACACTGAGCCGAAGGTCCTCGAGCAGCCAACACTTGCTGCAGATGTGGTCTCTGTGGGTCACACCGGCGTCCCCCAGCTCCCACATACTACAGCTGCAACACATCGCCTGCCCAGCCATCTCTATTCTACTTAATTAATTGATTTGGATGGTAAATACCTTACAAGTGAATTTCTTAACTGCACTCATGATCTGTAATAACGTCTCAAGATTTAAACCACCTGGCTAATCAAAAAAGACACGGATGAGATACCCACCAATCACCTACCTGTTTTTCTGAGCTGTCATACCTCGGCTCTGACAGGTAGGGAGAGGTAGAAGGGGCTCTCTGCTAACGATTTGTATCTCATGCCGCCTCTGCCCTTCTCACGCAGGTCTACTCTCCATGTGCAGTGATAGTATGGGAAAGGATGACTTGATGTAAGCTGGTGAGGTCATAGTCCAGAGGAAAGTGGGAAAGTATGTCAGAGAGTTAGAGCTTCAGCTCCTAAGGTTCTCTTCAGAAAACAATTGTCAGCAAGTTTAATGATAATTTCAGGGTTGAGAGAATGAAGTGTTGCAGAGCAAAGGGACATAGATCAGAGAGCGTAAAGGGGGTGAGATTCATTTAATCACACCTGTTTCCATCTTAACACTAACCTTAATTATTTAACTCTCTCCATGCCCCCTTTTTCCCTGGTTCTGTATTTGCTATATGTGGTTCGTCTCTAATATATATATATATCTGAAGAAATCGTATTAACGTGCAAAGTTAGTTCTGTGTCTGTGTGTCTCTCCTGACCTGTTTTTCCAGCAGTGTTTCCAGCAGAATCTGTTTTCAAATCTGGTAACGGTCGTCCTCTGCCGGTGGATGCGAGTGTTTCAGTAAGCCAACCAATCACAAAAAACCACAATCTGCTGGAGAGTAATTCACGGTGTCGTCGTTCTCCCGACTGAGTAACAATTGCACTCCGCTGATGACTAACTGAGATATTTAGAAAAGAAGTGCAAAAACACATTAATTTCTGATCAGATTCTCCCGCTCTCCCGCCATACTCCGGGATCGTGCAGCACAGTAAAACAACGTTGGATTGCATCTAGGAATCGGTGTTTATTTAGTAATTGAACCATAATATTGCAAGTAATATTGACAAAGGCGCCCATTGAATACATGTTTTATTATTTTTGCATTGTTTTCATTGTACATCAACACTTACTTAATAAACAGGAGTAATTTGTCCACATCGAGTACATAGCGGTGGAGGAAGCAGTTACAATAAATGCAGGTAAAAGAAACAGACCATTTATTTGCCGCCTGACGTATTTTAAACCTTCTTTAATAGGATATGAAAACGTGAAGCGGTTACAGAACGAACTTCGTACAAACTCAATATTAATAAGCAATGGTTTTAATCTCTGTGACAGTGTCGGTAATTACATGCGGAGTAATATATCTCAGTATTTGTATCGACAGAGAAATGATCCGAAATCAATCCTGTTTGGTATTTCAATTAAACAGAATACACACACTTTCAGGAAAAAACGTGGAGAAAAGCCAAATCTAGTTATTTCAACACCAAGTAATCTGGTGATTGATTAACATAAAGTGGTGCTAATATCGTGAAGTCAAGCACAGTCAGCATGTTTACACTGTTGTAAAATTTCATGCCATTCTCTCAGCTTTAACACAGAATATTTTCCACCAGTCTGTGATCCACCAACAGACATCATTTGCAGTATTTGAGGCTGACTGTTAGCTGAAAGGACAACAAAAACGACTTGAGAGGGTTAGAGCAATACAAAACATCAAACACCTCAAATACAGTATATGTTCCCTACTCAGAATATTCCTGTTTCAATAAGCCTCCTATTTCAATAGTAAGTACACAGAATGTTCTCTCTGATACTTTAGAATCACAGACTGCTGAAAACACCACTCATTATCATATTAATGTCAGGGCGGCACAGTGGCGCAGTGGTTAGCACCGCAGCCTCACAGGTCCAGCGACCCGGGTTCAATTCTGGGTACTGCTTGTGTGGAGTTTGCAAGTTCTACCTGTGTCTGCGTGGGTTTCATCCGGGAGCTCCGGTTTCCTCTCACATGCCAAAGCTGATAGTTAAATTGGCCATTATTAATTGCCCCTGGTATAGGTAGGTGGCAGGGAAATAAAAGAACAGGTGGGGATGCGGTAGGAATATGGAATTAGTGTAGGATTAGTATAAATGTGTGGTTCATGGTCGGCACAGACTCGGTGGGCCGAAGGGCCTGTAACTCTAAAAAAAATAAATTAAAAAACCATCCGGGACTGCACACTGTCAGCACAAATAAATGGAACAAATAATACAGCATTAGTCTTACCGGGTTTATGTAGATGTAAGATGTTGAATCACACAGTCACTGCTCATCGTTGGTGGAATGTCTGCTATTGTGAACGTGTCACAGTGAACATCCTCATTGTCTTCACGTAAACCGGGATCAGTGCGGCTCTGAGAGCTGTATACTGTGGAGAGTAAGATTATGGATTAATGATTGGACTGAAAGCTGGTTCACTGCGGGTCATCTGTATAAGTGTCAATCAGGTGATGGGGACTGGAATTTGAATGTTTTCCAGCTCCATTCACTGTGTTGTTATATTCCCGCTGGGTGATAACAGATGAAGTGGATCTGCTGAGCCTGAATCAGGGTGCTCAGGTTGAGCACCTGAAGGATTTCTCGTGGGAGTGTTAATAAGAGAGATATCACACACAGAATAACATCAGGATGTCTTTGCTAAAATACGCTAAGCATTGATTAGACTAATTTCCTTTAATCACAGCATGAATTTGAATCAACCAGGATCTGTGACATCCCCGATTGGAATGAAATTCAAAGTAGTGACAGAGAGCTGGTGATTGTGGGAGTTTACCTCACCGAGAGTGGAGAGATCACCGCCGGCACTTGTCAGTGTGAAGAGATCATCAGGAGCACTGTCCAGCAACAAGTGACCATCTTGTGTTTCAGTGGCTCCAGTCTCAACACCGTCATAATCACCCAGAACCAGACCTGCGAGGAAATAATGATTTTCACATAAATTAAATTAAAGTGTATCACTGAATACTTCGAATGATATCGTTAGACGTCAATCTACCTGGGCCGGCCACGGTAGACTGATCTTCAGCTGTAGTGCGATTAGACGCTGGTAAATGTTAGGACCATATCGTGTCGCAGTAGCTGAGTCTTCTTAGGCCCCTGCTATATTTTTAAGCACCCAGCAATCGATTGAAAGGCAGGAGCACTGTAGGAGATTGGGCGGGTGAACTGACAACTGGTGTGTTTGGCAGATGGCAGCAGGCAGAGCAAGGGTGGCGTCCAGGTTTTCTCATGCCTCCCTTGAAGTGCTCCTCCAGGTAGCAAGGTCAAATAGGGAAGTGCTTTCCCCATCGGGATGGGTGAAGGAGGCCGGCTAGGCAGGCAGCGAGGGCATGGCAGGAGACTGAGGAGCATGTGTGCAGCCGTGAGGTGGTCCAGGTAAGAAGCTTCGGTGCAGGAAGATGATCTAGTCTGTAGTATGGCAAGGTGAGTGCAGAACCTAACATTACGCTCACGACCTGAAATGTCACAAAATATGAAAATGAAATTGGAGAAGGGGTACCCCCACTCATTGGTTCAGATCCTCCCCCATCATAGTGCACAGCTTAGTGACTGCCTCCCTGGAGAGGCACAGTCTTCAGTGACACTGCTGCTCTGACATTTGCAGGAAGAAGAGCCTCTGATGGTAAACCCTCTCTGGTGGGTAGCATCTCCTGCACTCAAGATGCTGCTTGCGTGCTACTGTGTGCCCTGTTGATCCACACTGTCTTCCAGCCTCCTGATTCTTGTCACTATCTGGGTGATGCAGCCCAACTCCTGGGGTCTGTAGCTCTCTCCATCTCTGATGCTCCTCCACAATGTGAGCCCTCAAAGCCGGAGTGGCTGAGACCTATTGTAAATTGCTGCACTTATTTCTCAATGTCTTCAATCTTTCTACTTTGTATACGTATGTTACACGTCGGAGAAGATGCTCACCCTGAATACCTCTGTTGTGATCGGCAAGATAGGTCAGCCTCCAGATTGCCAATGCCGTAATTCTCACCCTCCCTCCAGTGACGTAATGCTTTTCACAGCCACAACAGACCTTCCACTGACCTTCCACCTCTTTACAGGTGGCGAGTCTCTGAAAACTGTTGTTCTCGCCCGCCTTTCACTAAATTGTGAATGGTTTAGAAAATTGCCATGCATTTCCTGTTTTATAGGCTCAGTTACCTGACCAGCGCCTTAAAGTGGAGCCTCCACCCGCCAGCTCGTCCGATTCCGGGAATATCACCGAATAGTGTAATGACGTCGAGCTTCCTTTGCACCGCTATCCGCGGCATTTTCCCTCCCCGACTGTGGTCACTGTGTGACAAACTTCTGCCCTCCGAGTTCAAGTCACATGTATCCCATTGAATCACCCATCCAACATGTACACAAATTTCACATTTCACCGCCCAGACAACAGTGTCAGAAAACATCATGAACTGAAAGTTTATTTCCATTATACTCCATGGCGCAATCGGGATGATTTTGCAGAAATCCAAATTATTTCTCCATTTTTTTAAACTAAAATCACTCAGAAAATCCCTATGTCTTCAGCAGCATCATCTTAGGGCGAGGAAGTTCTGATATATTTAGTTGCTGATTTTAGATAGCAGACAGCGTGATGGATTTAAAAACCTGATGGTAACAAGTAAAAATGTACTCACCCTGAATACTGGAGGAGTTCCGTTCAGGATTTTCTGATCCAGGATCCATTTCATTCAAACTGTGACTGGTGTAATATTCAATCTGATTGAGGGACTCAATGGAATCGGTAATTGTTAAACACAAACAGGGATGGTTATTGGAGAGATTGATTGGGACATTCGAGTAAATAACATAATACCATCATCAAATGTTGACAATGTCCTGGGACTTTGTATCTGACACGATTGTGGAACATTCATCACAGGGACTGCAGTGGTTCAAGATCAACTAGGGATGGACCTGAAATGCCAGCTTATCCAGCGAGTAGTTAAAACAATACACAGAACAGCTGGTGGGTCAGATTTCAGACATCAGAGCCGAGACAATAGTGTAAAACATAGTCAATTCGCACAGTTTCTTAATGCAGAATTCGTCCACCCTGTCCCTGTTTCTTTCCTCTCCAGAGTCTCAAACGGCCGGTGCTGTCTCCAAAACCGAACCCCATCCCGGATAATGGGGCAGAAAAGAGTGCAAGGAGGCTTTGTTCTTAGAGTGATGGAGTCATACAGCATACAAACAGGCCCTTCGGCCCACCGCGTCCATGCTGACCATAATGCCTATCTATACTAATTCCACCTATCAGCATTAATTCCATATCCCTCTATGCCCTGCTCATTCAAGTACCTGTTAAGATGCCTCTTAAATGTTGCTTCTGTTCCTGTGTCCACCACCTCCTTTGGCAGCTCATTCCAGATAAACACTATTCTTTGTATGAAAAATCTACCCCTTTGATCCCCTTTAAACCTCCTCCCTCTCACCTTAAATCTATACCCTCTAGTTTTAGTCACCCTTATCATGGGAAACAGACACTGGCTAACTACCCTATCTATGCCTCTCACAATTTTATATACCTCTATCATGTCCCCTCTGAGCATCATTCGCCCTAGGGAAAACAGATCCAGCCTATCCAATCTCTCTTTATAACTCAAGCCCTCCAAACCAGGCAACATCTTTGTGAATCTTTTCTGCACCCTCCCTAGCTTAATCATATCTTTCCTGTCGTGCAGCGACCAGAACTGCACACAGTGCTCCCAGTGCGGCCGAAACAATGATGCGTACAACTGTTACATGACGTCCCAACTCTTGTACTCAATGCCTCGGCCAATGAAAACAAGCATGCCATACGCCTTCTTCACCACCCTGTCTACCAGTGTTGCCACTTTCAGGGAACTATGTACTTGCATTCCAAGGTCAGCAGACTCCCCAGGGCCCTGCCATTCATTGTATATGCCCTGTCCTGGTTTAACTTCCCAAAATGCACTACTTAGCACTTGTCTGCGTTAAATTCCATTTTCCAATCCCTTGCCCACTTTTCCAATTGATCTATATCCTGTTGTAACCTGAGACAACCTTCTTCACTGTCCACTACACCACCAATTTTGGTGTCATCTGCAAACTTACTAATCATGTCCCCTACATTCTCATCCAAGTCATTAATATATATGACAAACAACAGAGGACCCAGCACCGATCCCTGCGGCACACCACTGGTCACCGGCCCCCAATCTGAAAAACAACCGCCCACCACTACCCTTTGCCTCCTATCACCAAGCCAATTTTGTATCCAATTGGCTACCTCTCCCTCGATCCCATGTGGTTGAACCTTCTGGACCTACCTACCATGCGGAACCTGGTTAAAGGCCTTGCTAAAGTCCATGTACACAACGTCCACCGCCCTACCATTGTCAATCCTCTGGGTCACCTCCTCAAAAAACTCAATCAACTTCGTGAGACATGATTTCCCACGCACAAAGCCATGCTGACTATCTCGAATTGGATCTTGCCTTTCCAGATGCATACAAATCATGTCTGTCAGAATCCCTTGCAATAACTTTTCTACACTGATGTAAGGCTCACCCTGCTTCCCTTCTTAAATGAAGGCACAACATTAGCTGTCCTCCAGTCTTCCGATACATCCCCTGTGACTAACTATGATACAAATGTCTCTGCCAGGGCACCAGCAATCTGCTCAATTGCTTCCCATAGCATCCTCGGATACACCTGGTCAGGCCCTGGAGATGTATCCACCTTCATGCGCTTCAAAACCTCCAACATCTCCTCCCTTGTAATGTTGATATGCTCCAAGATATCGCTGTTCCTTCCCTTGAACTCACTAGCTTCCATGACCTTCTGCACGGTAAATACAGACGAAAAGTATTCATTTAAGCCATGCCCATTTCCCGTGGGTCCATACACAGATTACCACACTAATCCTTAAGGGGACCTACTCTCTCCCTAGTTAACCATTTACCCTTAATATACTTATGAAATATTTTAGGATACTCTTTTATCTTATCTGCCTGGGAAATCGTCTTTGTGTGTTTTGTTGTAACCTTAATAATTGATCTCAATGGTTAAATCGCATGACAGAACTTATATCGGTTTGGCAGTGTTGCTGCCCCAGTATCATGAAGCAGAATTTGTAGAATTCATGTTAAACTTCAGAATACAAAGTGTTAGAATACGTTTTTTTGTACAAACCACGGATTTGAGGTTAGGAGTTCCTGATGGAAACGTGTTTCTGATCCAGAAATCCAGTCACCTAGAGAAATAAAATCTGAGTCAATGTGACTATCTCCTCCTGAGAGCAGTGATTATTTATGGTCTTGATTAAATGGAATAAAATGACATGATAGTTGTAAACAAACAGAAATCACGTTCTTTAAGCATTTGCGATTGGTGGGAATCTTACTCTAGACACAGATTTTTATTTTATTTTTATTTAGAGATACAGCACTGAAACAGGCCTTTCGGCCCACCGAGTCTTTGCCGATCATCTACCAAACATTTATACTCATCCTACATTAATCCCATATTCCTACGACATCCCTACACTAGGGGCAATATATAATGGCCAATGTCCCTATCAACCTGCAAGTCTTTGGCTGTGGGAGGAAACCGGAGCACCCGGCGAAAACCTACACGGTCACAGGGAGAACTTGCAAACACCGCACAGGCAGTACCCAGAATTAAACCCGGGCCGCTGCAGTTGTGACGCTGCGGTGCTTACCACTGCGCCACTGTGCCGCCCCTAGATATCGATATACTCGCACTGTGATCGGACTCCTTCACCTGGGGATAGTGAGCGGATTTCTGACAGTGTTCAGTCAGTAAGCTGACAATTAAAATGGGGTATTTAAGTGGAAGTGACATTTATCTTGTGAAAATTCGGCATGAGATATAAAACACAGACCTGAACGCCGGATCTGATAGGAATCCTTGCCAGGTGGAATATTCCCAATCTCTTCATAAATTGCTTGGTACAAACCAGCCAGTGAACCCTTGACGCTAGTGACAGAACCTGTCAGATGGATGGTGGGGAGATTAAAATTTAGTTGCAACCCACGAGCGTTTAACAGTAAGTTATCTGCGAACACTTCCAAATCGCAGAGATTGTGATTGTAAAGTGACAAAGCCTGGTATTATGAATGCGGAGTAGTTTTGTTGTGCGTATTTGTGTATATGTCTTTGTGTCTATTTTTCGGCATACTCACATGTTCACCTGCAGCAGACTTGGGACAAATGCGTTCACTGAGGAAAAGTTCAATCAAGTTTGTTAGAAACGATCTCCCCCTGACAAAGCCATGCTGACTATCCCCGATTAATGCCTGCCTCTCTAAGTGGAGATTAATCCTGTTCCTCTGAATTTTCGCAATAGTTTCCCTACCACTGATGTTAGATTCACCTGCCTGTAATTACCTGGTTTACCCCTGCTACCCATCTTGCATAATGGTACCACGTTCATGTCATTTGGGCGGCAGAGTAGTTCAGTGGCTGGCACCGCAGCCTCGCAGCTCCAGGGACCTGGGCTCAATTCTGGGTACTGCCTGTGCGGAGTTTGCAAGTTTTCCCCGTTACTGCGTGGGTTTTCGGCGAGTGCTCCGGTTTCCGCCCACCGCCAAAGACTTGCAGGTAATAAGTACATTGGCCGTTGTAAATTGCCCCGAGTGTAGGTATGGGAGTACTGTAGGGTTAGTATAAATGGGTGGTTGCTGGTTGGCACAGATTCGGTGGGCCGAAGGGCCTGTTTCAGTGCTGTATCTCAAAGTAAATAAATAAATTCGCTGTCCTTCAGTCCTCTGATGCATCTCCTGTACCAGAGAGGATTCGAAAATGTGTGTCAAAGCCCCTGCTATCTCCTCCCTTCCCTCACATAGAAGCCTGGGTCACATATCATCTGCATCTGGGGATTTATCCATTGTAAGCCCGCGAATACTTCCTACCTTTCAATGCTAATTTGTTCAAGTACATCACAATCCCCCTTCCTGATCTCGACACCGATATTGTCTGTCTCCATGGTGAACACAGATGAAAAGTAATCATTTAAAACCTAAACTCCGTCCTCCGGCTCCACACACAGATGGCCACTTTGGTCCCTAATCGGCCCTACTCTTATCCTCTTGCCCTTAATATACTTCAAAAAGAAACGCCTTTGGATTGTCCTTTATCTTGCTGCCCAGTGTTTTGTATGTCCCCTCTTCGCTCTCTTCATTTCGTTTTGAAGTACCCCTACACTTTCCATACTCCTCGAGGGCCTCCAAAGTGTGCAGCGCTCTGAATCTGCCATAAGCTTCCTTTGCACTCCTTATCCAATCCTCTATATCCCTTGACATCCAGGTTTCCCCGGATTTGTTGGTCCTGCCCTTCAACCTCAGGGAAACATGTTGGCCCTGAGCTCTCACTATTTCCTTTTTGAAGGTAAGAGACCATGGGATCCAGGGCAATTTGGCAAAGTGGATCCAAAATTGGCTTAGTGGCAGGAGGCAGACTGTGATGGTCGAAGGTTGTTTTTGAGAGTGGAAGCCAGTGACCAGTGGTGTATTACAGGGATCGATGCGGGGAGCCTTGCTGTTTGCACTGTACCTTAATGATTTAGATGTAAATATAGGAGGTATGATCAGTAAGTTTACAGATGACACGAGAATTGTTGGTGTCGTAAACAGTGAGGTGGAAGGCCTTATATTACAGGACGAAATAGATGGGCTGGTAAGATGGGTGAATAGCAGCAAATGGAATTTAATCCTGAGATGTGTGAGGTGATGCATTTTGGGAGGACGTACAAGGCAAGGGAATATACAATGGATCGTAGGTCCCTAGGAAGTTCAAAGGGTCTGAGGGACCTTGGTGGACCTTTCCATAGATCACTGAAAGCAGAAGCACAGGGAGATACGATGGTTAGGAAGGACATATGGGAAACTTGTATGTATTAGCTGAGGCATAGCATATACGAGCAGGGAGGTTATGAAGGAGCTGTATAAAACACTACTTAGGCCACAGCTGGAGTACCGTGTACAGTTATGGTCACCACACTATAGGAAGGATGTGATTGCACGGGAGAGGGTGCAATGGAGATTCACCAGGATGTTGCCTAGGCTGGAGCATTTCAGCTATGTAGCGAGACTGGATAGGTTAGGGTTGTTTTCTTTCGAGCAAAACATGCTGAGGCGGGACCTGATTGAGGTATACAATATTACAAAGGGCATTGATAGGATAGATCGGAAGAAAGTTTTTTCCCTTAGCAGAGGGGTCAGTTACCGGGGTGGGTGGATGTAACATAAGGGGCAGGAAGTTTAGAGAGGATTTGAGGAAAGAATATTCACCCAGAGGATATCTGGAGTCTGGAACATATTGCCTGAAGAGGTGGTGGAGTCAGGAACCCTCACAACATTTAAGGTATTTAGATCACCACGCACAACATACAAGGCAAGGGCCGAATGCTGGAAAATGGGATTAGAATAGATATATGCTTGATGGCCAGCACAGATACGATGGGCTGAAAGGCCTCTTTCTGTGCTGTATAACTCTATTACTCTATGACTCTTTGACCTGATCGCGTGCTTGTGATCGTTTGTAAATGACTTCCAGTCCAGTGAGGTTACAAAGCTTGATCTTATCCGCTTTAGGACTGTCTTGTTTCAGAGCCTGTTATGGTCTGGTCCTTGGCTGAGATATCAGGCCGATGCTGTCCGAGCTATAGAATATTTATTAATAAGAGAGAGCGAGCTATTTCTATAAGAACTCTATGTTATTATGAGGCATCTTATCAAATACATGAATAGGATGGGAATAGAGGGGTACGGTCCTCGGAAGTGCAGAAGGTTTTAATCTAGACAGTTATCAAGATCTGCGTCAGCTTGGAGGCCGATTGGCCTGTTCCTGTGCTGTACTATTCTTTGTTGTTCTAAAAGTGTATTTCATTAAGAGGCCCATTTCTTATAATAAATCAGGAGTGAATTGGATGGGTGAAATATGAGTGGAAGCGTTGTTTTCGAATGTAGAATCACCGCTGGTGAATGGAGAAGGTCCTGTGCAAATATTACTTGTCAAAATAACGAACAGATCCGGTGAGACAGCTCGAGATTGCATGCCAAGAGCCAGAATATGAAGGGCAGGAATTGATACCCAATAGATGAAGGAAGATTATCAGTCAAATAAATAGCTGAGTGCACAGCCCAAAAATGCCAATTACACTTCCCGATCTATTGTTAGAATTCTTCCAGACTTCCATGTATTATGTGGTGAAATCTCACAGTGAATGTGGACACTTCAAATCACTCTCTATTTTAAATGTCACATTTTACTAATTCCAGAGCAGACTGAATGTAGAAAATCAGCAAAATATATATATATATTTCTAACAAGGCCACTTGACAGTCCATGGAAAGCTGCAATGAACGAGAGTTTTGCATGCATATGACACAATATCTGGGAAGTTTGTGTTGGATCCACGGGAAGATATGAGCCTCACCTCTTCTGATTGACTTTTTCTGTATAACCACAATCAGTGAGATCAAAACACAGAATAGCATGACTCCGAAGCAGACCGCAACTCGGATGGAAGTAGTTTTATATCCCTGTGCTCAATGAGAACAATACAGAAAGGTTTAACACAGAGACAGTCCGTCTTGCATGATAAAATATTTTCAAGAAGTATTTAATAATTATAACCACTGCTTCCGGGCAATGAGTCGGGCTGAACATTCCCCAGTATGTGTGGTGCACATTGCACCAGAATAAGGTGTGAGCCAGTCCAAATTACAGAGACAGTGCCACCATGTTGCTGATGAGTCCAGGACAGTTCAGGTACAGTCAGAAACTGGAATGAGCAGAATTTCAACCGGACCATTTGAAATATACAGTGAGAAAAAAATGTTCCAGTCAGTGAGAACGTGCTCATAGTATCTTCAGAAAATGACAACGATACCAATTCTACTAATACAAACCCTAATGCTAGCTGGAATACTAATAATGGTAAGTACCTGCAGATATGGACGGGAAAGCAGTTAGAAGCACATCGAGTCCTGTGGAATATACAAAACGTTCAGGAGGATAAAATTTCAGCACTTTCCATTTAAACGAGAAATACTGTTCGTAATTTCCCGAAGTAATGAGTCAATTTAATAATACAAGGAAGCCTAAACCGAATGTCCAAATCCTGCCACCTTTACCGGAACAAATCACACTGGCATCTTCCTTGTGATCACAGTCAGTTTGAGTCCGCGATGAGGAAGGACAGTCGGCCAGAGAAGTTTCGCTTCCAGTGCACTTCACCTCATCCAGCCAGATAACACCGTCACCCTGGTAAAACGTAGCCCCACCTGGGGCCAATAGAGCGTGGCCACAACCCAGCTGTCTGCAGACAACATTGGCATCGGCCATTTCCCAGGAATCATCACGCACCGTGCACCAGCTGCTATTGCACAATTTCTCCACTCTCCTGGAACAGTTGGTTTTACCTCCAAACAGGTGCAACCATTGTCCCGAATTTGTCAAAGAAAATCAATTAGTATTATTGATGTAGTATAAGATTCCCTTAGCCTTGGTCTCTCCCGAGACGCCCACAAGGCAGTGGGGTTGTTGGGGCCACTACACAGGGATAGGTGGATGCTGGTGGGAGGAGGTGGGGGAAGTGGGTGCGGTGGGGAGGGGGTGCGAGGAGGAGGAGTGCGGTGGGAAGTGGTGGAGGGAAGGGGGAACGAGGGGAGCTGGGAGGGGGGCTGCAGGGACTACGGCACAAGGGGACAGGGGAAGGGGGTGCGAGGGAAGGATGGTGCAAGGGGGAGCTGGGAAGGGGGTGCGAGGGGGTGGGAGAAGGGGGTGCGAGGGGGTAGGGGAAGGGTGTGAGAGGGGGGTGCGAGCAGGGTGGTGTAAAGGGGATGCGAGGGGTTGAGCTGGGAGAGGGCGGGATTGGTGCAGGTAATAAAACATTGCATCAGCTCCCACCACTGTCCCTTTTACAATAGTGTACCACGACTGGGATCGGGATCGGGATCGGGATCCGGGAGCCGAGCCGGAGTTGAGGGGAAAGTTTGTGTGGAAACAGCGCTGAGTTGCCGAGTGAGCGGGAGCCGCTGCCAGGACCATGTGGCCGCTCTTCCTCCTGATCGCCGCCGTAGACGGGCTCCCCAAACATGGCCAAGTGATCTTCCTGTCCATTTGGCCAAGCTTGGCCTCCACTGGCAGCGTCCTCATCAGAATTCCTTTCCTTTCCCGGATTGCCAGCCGTTCACCCTGTCTCTGCGGGAGTAAACTCTAACACAAAATCCGGAGCGGAACCCCGAAGGCGGTCATGTGTCACCTTTGGCATGTTTCCGGCAGTTCCTGAAGCCATACTGGTGCCAAACGTCGGGCTCTGCACTCCTTTGGACCCCACCAGGCAGGCCGAGAGGGGGGTTTTGACGCTTGGGCAACTCACAACTTCTAAACATATGCCCAGGCATGCGACACGGAGAGGTCGCTCCCGAGTCGCCTCACGGTGACCAAATCAACACGGAAGGCAGCGGTGATAGGTGATAAGTACAGCTTAATTGGCGTAGAGATTGGGCGCCACGGGTTGCCTTTGTTGGTGGGAGAGGTCATCGCATCTCACGGGACAGCTACCGCCCGCCTCAAAACGGGCAGCCCACGGTCACTAAATTTCTGTCCCACCACAATCCACCTGCTTCAATGGGTGCTTGGAGCTCAGGGTCATTGCCGAACAAGTGGATTGTAACAATGCACCAAACAGCACGACCAAAAAAGGAAAGAAAGTACCAACCCTTCATTTTGCAAGGCGTCCTGGCCTGTCGGAAGAGCATACACAAATGAGCGATTCTCGGAAGACCGCCATCATTAACAACGAGCTCAGTAGACTCAATGTAGACATTGCAGCACTTCAGGAGATATGCCTCCCTGCGAGCAGATCTCTACGAGAGCACAACTACACTTTCTTCTGGCACGGTAGGGATCCTGAAGAACCAAGACAGCATGGAGTGGGCTTCTCCAACAGAAACTCTTTGCTCAGCATGATAGAGCCACCCTCAAATGGCTCGGAACGCATACGGTCCAACCGACGGTTCACCTACTCAGCATAAATGCTCCAACACTCTGCTCCCCACTTGAAGCTAAAGACCAGTTCTCCGAGGAACTCCATAATATCATCAGCAGCATCCCCAACACCGAACACCTGTTCCTGCTGGGAACTTTAATGCCAGGGTTGGGGTCGACCATGACTCATGGCCCTCCTGCCTTGGGCGATTTGGCATTGGTAGGATGAATGAGAATGGACAGAGACTACTTGAGTTGTGTACCTATCATAACCTCTGCATCACCAACTCGTTCTTTCACACTAAACCCTGTCACCAGATTTCTCGGAGACACCCAAGATCACGTCATTGGCACCAGTTCGACCCCATCGTCACAAGGCGAGTCTCTTTAAACAGCGTTCAAATCACACACAGCTTCCACAGTGCGGAAGGCGAACCCGACCACTCCCTGGTATGCAGCAAGGTTAGCCTCAAACCAAAGAAGCTGCACCACTCCAAGCAGAAGGGCCACCCAGGAATCAACACGACCAGCATTTCTCATCCACAGCTGTTATGTAAGTTTCTAAATTCACTTGAAAAAGCCCTCCAAAACATCCCACAGGGAATGCAGGGACCAAGTGTGCCCACATCAGAAACGCCATCTATGACTCAGCAATGACCACCTATGACAATCGTGTGAAGCGGAATGCAGACTGGTTTCAATCTCACTTTGAAGTGCTGAAACCTGTCATCGCCGCTAAGTGCATCGCACTGCTGAACTACAAGAAAGCCCCCAGCGAGTTAACATCCGTAGCACTTAAAGCCAGGCGCTGTGCAAATGACTACTGGCAACACCTATGCTGTCGTATTCAGCTGGCCTCTGACACAGGAAATATCAGAGGAATGTATGATGGCATTAAGAGTGCTTTTGGGCCAACCGTCAAGAAAATCGCCCCCCTCAAATCTAAATCAGGGGACACAATCACTGACCAACGCAAGCAAATGGACCGCTGGATGGAGCACTACCTAGAACTGTACTCCAGGGAGAATGTTGTCAATGAGACCGCCTTCAATGCAACCCTGTCTCTGCCAGTCATGGATGAACTGGACGTACAGCCAACAAAATCGGAACTCATTGACGCCATTGATTCTCTAGCCAGCAGAAAAGCCCCTGGGAAGGACGGCATTACCCCTGAAATCATCAAGAGTGCCAAGCCTGCTATACTCTCAGCACTGCAAGAACAGCTTTGCCTGTGCTGGGAAGAGGCTGCAGTACCACAGGATATGCGCGATGCCAATATCATCACCCTGTATAAGAACACGGGTGACCGCGGTGGCTGCAACAACGACCGTGGAATCTCCCTGCTCAGCATAGTGGGGAAAGTCTTCACTCGTGTCGCCTTAAACAGGCTCCAGAAGCTGGCTGAGCCCATCTATCCTGAGGCACAGTGTGGCTTTCGAGCAGAGATCCACCATTGACATGCTGCTCTCCCTTCGCCAGCAGCAGGAGAAATGCCATGAACAACAGATGACCCTCGACGTTGCTTTCATTGATCTCACCAAAGCCTGTGACCTCGTCAGCAGACGTGGTTTCTTCAGACTACTAGTAAATATTGGATGTCCACCAAAGCTACTAAGTATCATCACATCATTCCATGACAATATGAAAGGCACAATTCAGCATAGCGGTGCCTCATCACACCCCTTTCCAATCTTGAGTTACGTGAAACAGGGCTGTGTTCTCGCACCTACACTGTTTGGAAATTCTTCTCCCTGCTGCTCGCATATGCGTTCCAGTCTTCAGAAGAAGGAATTTTCCTCCACACAAGATCAGGCGGCAGGCTGTTCTACCTTGCCCGTCTAAAAGCGAAGACCAAAGTACGAAAAGTCCTCATCAGGGAACACCTCTTTGCTGACGATGCTGCATTAACATCCCACACTGAAGAGTGTCTGCAGAGACTCATCGACAGGTTTCCGGCTGCCTGCATGAATTTGGCCTAACCATCAGCCTCAAGAAAACGAACATCATGGGACAGGACGTCAGAAATGCCCCATCCATCAATATCGGCGACCACGCTCTGGAAGTGGTTCAAGAATTCACCTACCTCGGCTCAACTATCACCAGTAACCTGTCTCCCGATGCATAATTAAACAAACGCATGGGAAATGCTTCCTCTGCTATGTCCAGACTGGCCAAGAGAGTGTGGGAAAATGGTGCACTGACACAGAACACAAAGGTCCACATGTATGAAGCCTGTGTCCTCAGTACCTTTCTCTATGGCAGCGAGGCCTGGACAACGTACGTCAGCCAAGATCGACGTCTCAATTCATTCCATCTTCGCAGCCTCCGGAGAATCCTTGGCATTTGTTGGCAGGACCGTATCTCCAACACAGAAGTCCTCGAGGTGGCCAACATCCCCAGCATATACACCCTACTGAGCCAGCGGCACCTGAGATGGCTTGGCCATGTGAGCCGCATGGAAGATGGCAAGATCCCCAAGGACACATTGTGCAGCGAGCTGGTCACTGGTACCAGACCCACCGGCCGTACATGTCTCCGCTTTAAAGACGTCGGCAAACGCGACATGAAGTCCTGTGAGATTGATTACAAGTCGTGGGAGTCAGTTGCCAGCGATCGCCAGAGCTGGCGGGCAACCATGAAGGCGGGGCTATAGCGTTGCGAGTCGAAGAGACTTTGCAGTTGGCAGGAAAAAAGACAGAAGTGCAAGGAGAGAGCCAACTGTGTAAGAGGCCCGACAACCAGTTTTATCTGTCGCACCTGTGGAAGAGTCTGTCACTCTACAATTGGCCTTTATAGCCACTCCAGGTGCTGCTTCTCAAACCACTGATCATCTCCAGGCGCTTACCCATTGTCTCTCGAGACAAGGAGGCCAAAGAGCGAAAGAGAGAGTTATTTGAGTGACAGATTCTGGGATATTTTAGTACAACATCAGCCACCATTCTTTAATTCCATGTGGCTGGAGGTGAGTTTCAGTGTCTCATCCTCTGTATCTCTGTCCCCAGGTGAATGGTAGCTGATTACAGTGTGTGTGTGTGTGTGAGAGAGAGAGAGAGAGAGAGAGCGCGAGAGAGAGAGAGGGAGTACAGCCGGAATCCCTCTCTCTTTGTCCCAGTCCTGATTTTTTTCTACAATTCCACCCCACTGCCCCTGTACTGGATCATTTCCCCATGGGCGAGCTGATGGAGGGAAGGTGTTAGAGTCCAACAATGTAGAGCAGACAGTGTGGGATGCTGAGTATCACATCTTTTCTGTCTCTCTCCGCCTTTCTCCCTCATTGTGACTCAATCTCTCTCTCAATGGGCTGAGGTAAACTATATCCATTGGTTGTGGGGAAAGTCGTGAAGGGCTTCAGGATCAATGATACTGAAGGTCGGAGGGACAATTTCAGACTTTCAATAAGTGTTTTTATTCAGAGTAGGTCAATTTATGTATTGAATTCTCAGTTGGGGGCGGGGGCAGGGGATAGGGGATTCAATGCTATTACTTTTTAATTGCAGTGACACCTTCAATAATTAAATATATATTCGTTTGGTAGCACAGAACTTGAGAATTACTGACAATAGAAAGGTTGTCTAAACTTTTTGTCTTGCATTCATCAGGGCAATATGCAAAAATAACTAATGGAGGGGAATACAACAACTTATACTGCATGAGAAGGGAATGCTGACTGGTTGGCAAGTGAAATAACTCTGATTGGTGGAGCAGTTGCCATGGAGAATGCATCAGTTAACTGAAAAGCATTGTTTGAAATATAAACAAGGCAGATAGACACTGATTGGTCAAGGCATTGCCCGAAGGAATGAACTAGTGAATGGCTGTCACTTACTTTGTTCAGCTAAACAGGTGCAATGGACGGACATGTTCTTTCTGTCTGCAAAAACAGGCCCCTGTGTATTAATATATGTCGCTTCTAGTATACACAAATGTGCCACGCTGTGAGTCCTACTGACAATCTTAAATTTTTTGTCAGCGTAACTCTTAGCACATTGCGGCTTCTGTAGCAAATGTTGTCCAATCGTGGAATCACATCTAATGTTGGACAGTGTGTTCTGCGTTTTGCAAGCACAGGCTGGTGTATAATACCTGCACTTTGCCCAGTGCGAGCAGTGGAAGGAACATGTTGTTTGCTATGGTACGCCAGTTTCTGGGAAGTACTTACTATGTACCTAGCATCACGCTGGCATTGAAAAGTGTACATCACAATACTCATTTGTGTGATAGGGTAGGACGTCTTTTTGGCTTGAGGGCAGCATCCTGTTAGTAGTGAAGCCGACACGTGTTGCTACTGCAGAATGTTGGAGGTAAGGGTCGCCAAGAGTGTCCCTGCTGACTGCATCTGTGGGAAGTGCACCCAACTCCAGCTCCTCGAGAACCGCGTCAGGGAACTGGAGCTGGAGCTGGATGAACTTCGGATCTTTCGGGAGGCGGAGGAGGTTATTGAGAGGAGTTATGGGGAGGTAGTCACACCTCAGGTAAAAGAGGTAGGTAGATGGGTTACCGTCAGGGGAAGGAGAGGGAACCAGCAGGCAGTGCAGGGATCCCCTGTGGCCGTTTCCCTCAACAACAGGTATACCGTTTTGGATGCTGTTGCGGGGGACGACTTACCAGGGGTAAGCAATGGGGTACAGATATCTGGCACAGAGTCTGTCCCTGTTGCTCAGAAGGGAAGGGGGAAGAGGAGCAGAGCATTAGTCATTGGGGACTCCATAGTTAGGGGAACAGATAGGAGGTTCTGTGGGAACGAGAGAGACTCACGGTTGGTATGTTGCCTCCCAGGTGCCAGGGTTCGTGATGTCTCGGATCGTGTTTTTGGGATCCTTAATGGGGAGGGGGAGCAGCCCCAAGTCGTGGTCCACATAGGCACCAACGACACAGGTAGGAAGAGAGATGGGGATTTAAGACAGAAATTCAGGGAGCTAGGGTGGAAGCTTAGAGCGAGAACAAACAGAGTTGTTATCTCTGGGTTGTTGCCCGTGCCACGTGATAGCGAAGCGAGGAATAGGGAGAGAGAGGAGTTGAACAAGTGGCTGCAGGGATGGTGCAGGAGGGAGGGTTTTGGTTTCCTGGATAATTGGGGCTCTTTCTGGGGTAGGTGGGACCTCTACAAACAGGATGGTCTTCACCTGAACCAGAGGGGTACCAATATCCTGGGGGGGGAGGTTTGCTAGTGCTCTTCGGGGGTGTTTAAACTAATTCAGCAGGGGAATGGGAACCTAAATTGTAGTGCCAGTGTACAGGATGTTGAGAGTAGTGAGGTCAGGGATATCGTTACAAGGACGCAAGAGGGCACTGGCAAGCAAGAACCTGGTTTAAAGTGTGTCTATTTCAACGCCAGGAGCATCCGGAATAAGGTGGGTGAGCTTGCAGCATGGGTTGGTACCTGGGATCTCGATGTAGTGGCCATTTCGGAGACATGGGTAGAGCAGGGGCAGGAATGGATGTTGCAGATTCCGGGATTTAGATGTTTCAGTAAGAACAGAGAAGATGGTAAAAGAGAGGGGGGGGGGGGGGGTGTGGCATTGTTAATCAAGGAGAGTATTACAGCGACAGAAAGGACGTTTGAGGACTCGTCTACTGAGGTAGTATGGGCTGAGGTTAGAAACAAGAGAGGTGAGGTTACCCTGTTGGGAGTCTTTTATAGACCTCCGAATAGTTCCAGAGATGTAGAGGAAAGGATAGCGAAGATGATTCTCGACAGGGGTGAGAGTAACAGGGTAGTTGTTATGGGGGACTTTAACTTTCCAAATATCAACTGGAAATACGATAGTTCGAGTACTTTAGATGGGTCAGTTTTTGTCCAGTGTGTGCAGGAGGGTTTTCTGACACAGTATGTAGACAGGCCAACCAGGGGCGATGCCACATTGGATTTGGTACTGGGAAATGAACCCGGCCAGGTGTTAGATTTAGATGTAGGTGAGCACTTTGGTGATAGTGATCACAATTCGGTTAGGTTTACCTTAGCGATGGGCAGGGACAGATATATACCGCAGGGCAAGAATTATAACTGGGGGAAAGGAAATTATGATGCGATTAGGCAAGATTTATGATGCGTAGGATGGGGAAGGAAACTGCAGGGGATGGGAACAATCTAAATGTGGAGCTTATTCAAGGAGCAGCTACTGCGTGTCCTTGATAAGTATGTACCTGTCAGGCAGGGAGGAAGTTGTCGTGCGAGGGAGCCGTGGTTTACTAAAGAAGTTGAAGCGCTTGTCAAGAGGAAGAAGAAGGCTTATGTTTGGATGAGACATGAAGGCTCAGTTAGGGAGCTTGAGAGCTACAAGCTAGCCAGGAAGGATCTAAAGGGAGAGCTAAGAAGAGCAAGGAGAGGACACGAGAAGTCATTGGTGGATCGGATCAGGGAAAACCCTAAGGCTTTCTATAGGTATATCAGGAATAAAAGAATGACTAGAGTTAGATTAGGGCCAATCAAGGATAGTAGTGGAATGTTGTGTGTGGAATCAGAGGAGATAGGGGAAGTGTTAAATGAATATTTTGCGTCAGTATTTACAGTAGAGAAAGAAAATGTTGTTGAGAATACTGAGATTCAGGCTGCAAGGCTAGATGGGATTGAGGTTCACAAGGAGGATGTGTTATCAATTTTGGAAAGTGTGAAAATAGATAAGTCCCCTGGGCCAGATGGGATTTATCCTAGGTTTCTCAGGGAAGCTAGGGAGGAGATTGCAGAGCCTTTGTCCTTGATCTTTATGTCGTCATTGTCGACAGGAATAGTGCCGGAAGACTGGAGGATTGCAAATGTTGTCCCCTTGTTCAAGAAGAGGAGTAGAGACAGCCCTGGTAATTATAGACCTGTGAGCCTTACTTCGGTTGTGGGTAAAATGTTGGAAAAGGTTATAAGAGACAGGATTTATAATCATCTTGAAAAGAATAAGTTCATTAGCGATAGTCAGCACGGTTTTGTGAAGGGTAAGTCGTGCCTCACAAACCTTATTGAGTTTTTCGAGAAGGTGAGCAAACAGGTGGATGAGGGTAAAGCAGTGGATGTGGTGTATATGGATTTCAGTAAGGCGTTTGATAAGGTTCCCCACGGTAGGCTATTGCAGAAAATACGGAAGTATGGGGTTGAAGGTGATTTAGAGCTTTGGATCAGAAATTGGCTAGCTGAAAGAAGACAGAGGTTGGTGGTTGATGGCAAATGTTCATCCTGGAGTTTAGTTACTAGTGGTGTACCGCAAGGATCTGTTTTGGGGCCACTGCTGTTTGTCATTTTTATAAATGACCTGGAAGAGGGTGTGGAAGGGTGGGTTAGTAAATTTTCAGATGACACTAAGGTCGGTGGAGTTGTGGATAGTGCCGAAGGATGTTGTAGGGCACAGAGAGACATAGATAGGCTGCAGAGCTGGGCTGAGAGATGGCAAATGGAGTTTAATGCGGAAAAGTGTGAGGTGATTCACTTTGGAAGGAGTAACAGGAATGCAGAGTACTGGGCTAATGGAAAGATTCTTGGTAGTGTAGATGAACAGAGAGATCTTGGTGTCCAGGTGCATAAATCCCTGAAGGTTGCTAACCAGGTTAATAGGGCTGTTAAGAAGGCATATGGTGTGTTAGCTTTTATTAGTGGGGGGGTCGAGTTTCGGAGCCACGAGGTCATGCTGCAGCTGTACAAAACTCTGGTGAGACCGCACCTGGAGTATTGCGTGCAGTTCTGGTCACCGCATTATAGGAAGGATGTGGAAGCTATGGAAAGGGTGCAGAGGAGATTTACTAGGATGTTGCCTGGTATGGAGGGAAGGTCTTACGAGGAAAGGCTGAGGGACTTGAGGTTGTTTTCGTTGGAGAGAAGGAGGAGGAGAGGTGACTTAATAGAGACATATAAGATAATCAGCGGGTTAGATAGGGTGGATAGTGAGCGTCTTTTTCCTCGGATGGTGATGGCAAACACGAGGGGACATAGCTTCAAGTTGAGGGGTGATAGATATAGGACAGATGTGAGAGGTAGTTTCTTTACTCAGAGAGTAGTAAGGGCGTGGAACCGCCTGCCTGCAGCAGTAGTAGATTCGCCAACTTTAAGGGTATTTAAGTGTACTTTGGATAGACATATGGATGAAAATGGAATAGTGTAGGTCAGATGGTTTCACAGGTCGGCGCAACATCGAGGGCCGAAGGGCCTGTACTGCGCTGTAATGTTCTAAAAAGAAACAGCTGGCTTGTTATTCAAATTATTGGAATACATTCCCTTTCCAAGGTGATTTGAGATCGACAGGACACTTTTCAGAGCCATAAAATGACAGCCTTAGGCCCGTTCATAGGTTTAAGGGACATAAGGCAAGACATGATCGGATTTGTGTGTATTGGAAGCTGCATATATTAATGCACAGGGTCCTGTTCTTTGCAGGTGGGAAAAAAATATGCACGCATTGCGCCTGTTTCAAATGAACAAAGTAAGTGACAGCCATTCGCTAGTTCATTCCTCAGGGCAATGCCATGACCAATCAGAGTCAAGCTTTTAATTTCAAACAAAGCTTGGCAGTTAACTGCCAGTCACCGTAAGCTGGTGCATTCACCATGGCTAAAGCTCGACGAATTAGAGTCCACTTGCCAGCCAATCAGCACTCTCTTCTCATGCAATAAAAGTTATTGTTTTCACCTATATTGGTTATTCTTGCATATTGTTCTGATGAGTGCAAGACAGAAAGCTTCGACAACATGTCTCTATTTTCAACAATGTAAATACATCGGAAGGGCTTGAAAACCTTTAAAAATGGTGCTGGTGCTGGCACGGTGGCGCCCGGATGCCATTGCCAGTGACACGGCAGCCGCCCCCTCTATGTCATGAATGTTTGTTGCTCAGCTCCCTCCATTTAAGAAAGCCCGAACGCGTAATATCACGAGGGCTGTGTGGTGGCACTTCCGCAGAGCACGTTGCACTGAAAAATTTAAGCATAGTTTACACTCCAGCTGCACCTGATATAAAAGTACGGACATATTCTGCCCACCAATTTTATTCACTAAAACATGGACATTCAGTGCACTCTCTGGTGGAAATGTTATGCCTGTTCTGAGTAAATAATGTTGTGTCGCTCCTTTAAGTTATTTATAGGTTTACCTGCCCCATTCGAGGAATAAGGTGTTACTTTTCCTTTTGACAAGAAATACTGAGAACTCTCAGGTACCCTGTTCCTGACTCTGCATTCACAGCAGTTTTAGTGCTTAGACTGCAGTCAGAGATACAGACTGTTCTGTCATACTCTCAGTCAGGGATGCTTGTTCAACATTGGCTTTGTGTACTCTAGTAAATCCCATGGCTTTGCCCTACAATAAAGAACAAAGAACAAAGATAATTACAGCACAGGAACAGGCCCTTCGGCCCTCCAAGCCAGCGCCGATCCAGATCCTCTCTCTAAACATGTCGCCTGTTTTCTAAGGTTCTGTATCTCTTTTCTTCCTGCCCATTCATGTATCTGACTAGATACATCTTAAAAGACTCCATCGTGCCCGCGTCTTCCACCTCCGCTGGCAACGCGTTCCAGGTGCCACCACCCTCTGCGTAAAGAACTTTCCACGCATATCCCCCCTAAACATTTCCCCTTTCACTTTGAACTCGTGTCCTCTAGTAATTGAAACCCCCACTCTGGGAAAAAGCCTCTTGCTGTCCACCCTGTCTATACCTCTCATGATGTTGTACACCTCAATCAGGTCCCCCCTCAACCTCCGTCTTTCTAATGAAAATAATCCTAATCTACTCAACCTCTCTTCATAGCTAGCGCCCTCCATACCAGGCAACATCCTGGTGAACCTCCTCTGCACCCTCTCCAAAGCATCCACATCCTTTTGATAATGTGGCGACCAGAACTGTACGCAGTATTCCAAATGTGGCTGAACCAAAGTCCTATACAACTGTAACATGACCTGCCAACTCTTGTGCTCAATGCCCCGTCCGATGAAGGAAAGCATGCCGTCTGCCTTCTTGACCACTCTATTTACCTGCGTTGCCACCTTCAGGGAACAGTGGACCTGAACACCCAAATCTCTCTGGACATCAATTTTCCCCAGGACTTTTCCATTTACTGTATAGTTCACTCTTGAATTGGATCTTCCAAAATGCATCACCTCGCATTTGCCCTGATTGAACTCCATCTGCCATTTCTCTGCCCAACTCTCTAATCTATCTATATTCTGCTGTATTCTCTGACAGTCCCCTTCACTATCTGCTACTCCACCAATCTTAGTGTCGTCTGCAAACTTGCTAATCAGTCCACCTATACTTTCCTCCAAATCATTAATGTATATCACAAACAACAGTGGTCCCATCACGGATCCCTGTGGAACACCACTGGTCACACATCTCCATTTTGAGAAACTCCCCTCTACTGCTCCTCTCTGTCTCCTGTTGCCCAGCCAGTTCTTTATCCATCTAGCTAGTACACCTTGGACCCCAAGCGCCTTCACTTTGTTCATCAGCCTGCCATGGGGAACCTTATCAAACGCCTTACTGAAGTCCATGTATATGACATCGACAGCCCTTCCCTCATCAATCAACTTTGTCACTTCCTCAAAGAATTCTATTAAGTTGGTAAGACATGACCTTCCCTGCACAAAACCATGTTGCCTATCACTGATGAGCCCATTTTCTTCCAAATGGGAATAGATCCTATCCCTCAGTATCTTCTCCAGCAGCTTCCCTACCACTGACGTCAGGCTCACCGGTCTATAATTACCTGGATTATCCCTGCTACCCTTCTTAAACAAGGGGACAACATTAGCAATTCTCCAGTCCTCCGGGACCTCACCCGTGTTTAAGGATGCTGCAAAGATATCTGTTAAGGCCCCAGCTATTTCCTCTCTCGCTTCCCTCAGTAACCTGGGATAGATCCCATCCGGACCTGGGGACTTGTCCACCTTAATGCCCTTTAGAATACCCAACACTTCCTCCCTCCTTATGCCGACTTGACCTAGAGTAATCAAACATCTGTTCCGAACCTCAACATCCGTCATGTCCCTCTCCTCGGTGAATACCGATGCAAAGTACTCGTTTAGAATCTCACCCATTTTCTCTGAGTCCAAGCAGAACATTCCTCCTTTGTCCTTTAGTGGGCCAATCCTTTCTCTAGTTGCCCTCTTTCTCCTTATATATGAATAAAAGGCTTTGGGATTTTCCTTAACCCTGTTTGCTAAAGATATTTCATGACCCCTTTTAGCCCTCTTAATTCCTCGTTTCAGATTGGTCCTACATTCCCGATATTCTTTCAAAGCTTCGTCTTTCATCAGCCGCCTACACCTTATGTATGCTTCCTTTTTCCTCTTAGCTAGTCTCACAATTTCACCTGTCATCCATGGTTCCCTAATCTTGCCATTTCTATCCCTCATTTTCACAGGAACATGTCTCTCCTGAACGCTAATCAACCTCTCTTTAAAAGCCTCCCACATATCACATGTGGATTTACCTTCAAACAGCTGCTCCCAATCTACATTTCCCAGCTCCTGCCGAATTTTGGTACAGTTGGCCTTCCCCCAATTTAGCACTCTTCCTTTAGGACCACTCTCGTCTTTGCCCATGAGTATTTTAAAGCTTACGGAATTGTGATCACTATTCCCAAAGTAGTCCCCTACTGAAACTTCAACAACCTGGCCGGGCTCATTCCCCAACACCAGGTCCAGTATGGCCCCTTCCCGAGTTGGACTATTGACATACTGCTCTAGAGAACCCTCCTGGATGCTCCTTACAAATTCTGCTTCATCTAGACCTCTAACACTAAGTGAATCCCAGTCAATGTTGGGAAAATTAAAATCTCCTATCACCACCACCCTGTTGCTCCTACATCTTTCCATAATCTGTTTACATATTTGTACCTCTATCTCACGCTCGCTGTTGGGAGGCCTGTAGTACAGCCCCAACATTGTTACCGCACCCTTCCTATTTCTGAGTTCTGTCCATATTGCCTCACTGCTCGAGTCCTCCATTGTGCCCTCCTTCAGCACAGCTGTGCTATCCTCTTTGACCAGTAATGCAACTCCTCCACCCATTTTACCTCCCTCTCTATCCTTCCTGAAGCATCGATATCCTGGGATATTTAGTTGCCAATCATGCCCTTCCCTCAACCAAGTCTCAGTAATAGCAATAACATCATACTCCCAGGTACTAATCCAAGCCCTAAGTTCATCTGTCTTACCTACTACACTTCTTGCATTAAAACAAATGCACCTCAGACCACCAGTCCCTTTATATTCATCATCTGCTCCCTGCCTGTTCTTCCCCTTAGTCACACTGACTTCATTATCTAGTTCCTTACAGGCTTTTGTTACTACCTCCTTACTGTCAACTGACCTCAATTGGTTCCCATCCCCCTGCCACATTAGTTTAAACCCTCCCCAACAGCGTTAGCAAAAGCACCTCCAAGGACATTGGTTCCAGTCCGGCCCAGGTGTAGACCGTCCAATTAGTAATAGTCCCACCTCCCCCAGAACCGGTCCCAATGTCCCAAAAATCTGAACCCCTCCTTCCTGCACCATCTCTCAAGCCACGCATTCATCCTGACTATTCTTTCATTTTTACTCTGACTATCACGTGACACTGGTAGTAATCCTGAGATTACTACCTCTGAGGTCCTACTTTTTAACTTGGCTCCTAACTCCCTAAACTCTGCTTGTAGGACCTCATCTCGTTTTTTACCTATATCATTAGTGCCGATGTGCACAATGACAACTGGCTGTTCACCCTCCCCCTTTAGAATGTTCTGCAGCCGAACTGAGACATCCCTGACCCGTGCACCTGGGAGGCAACATACCATTCGGGAGCCTCGTTTTCGACCACAGAACCGCCTATCTACTCCCCTTACAATCGAATCCCCTACGACTATAGCCCTTCCACTCTTTTTCCCGCCCTTCTGAACAGCAGAGCCAGCCACGGTGCCATGTACCTGGCTACTGCTGCCTTCCCCTGGTGAGCCATCTCCCCCAACAGTATCCAAAACGGTATACTTGTTTTGGAGGGAGATGACCGCAGGGGACTCCTGCGCTGCCTTCCTGCTCTTTCTCTGCCTTTTGGTCACCCATTCCCTTTCTCCCTCAGCAATCCTAATCTGCGGTGTGACCAATTCACTAAACGTGCTATCCACGACCTCCTCAGCATCGCGCATGCTCCAAAGTGAGTCCATCCGCAGCTCGAGAGCCGTCATGCGGTCTAACAAGAGCTGCAGTTGAACACACATCCTGCACGTGAAGGAGTCAGGGACATCAGCCGTGTCCCTGAGCTCCCACATTGAGCAAGAGGAGCATGATACGGGTTTGAGATCTCCTGCCATTTTTAATCTTAAGCTTAACTTAGTTAAATGAAAAAGGAACGAAAAGTTTTTACCAATCACAATAAAACCAGAGAAATCGAAAAAGCCTTACCTTATAAACACCCCACCGAGTCCTTTTTTTTTGGTTAGAGGAGGAGGGCGGGTGGGAGACACGACAAGTGTGGTGTCTCGGGTTCAGAAACCGCCCAAATATATAGTGTTTTACTGACCCAGCAGCCCCCTGGCCTCCACCGAAAAACAAAAGGAAATTAAATTTACTTTCAAACTGACCTTCCCAGCTGCTCACTCGCTCACTCTCTGCTCCCGAAAAAGCTGCTTCCCAGCTGCTCACTCGCTCACTCTCTGCTCCCGAAAAAGCTGCTGCAATGAAAAAATATTAAGCATTCTGCACAACGGCGTCTCACCTTGTGATGATGAGAATACTTGGCTTTTGGACCTCACTTCCACCCTCAGTACCTTCCTTCCTATCCTGAGGGGGAGATCCAGAGGCCTGCCGCACTCTTCCTTCTTGTCCGCAGATACTTGCTTTCCTTTCACTTTCCCTATTTATATCCTTCTTGCATTTGTGGGGATGATGGGAAAAGGGTCTGGGCTTGCCAACAAGCATCTGTTCGTCAGCAATTTCCACTGCCTGTCTGGCTGTTGGTACCTTCTGGTTCTCTACATGGATTCTTTCCAATGGAAGGAATTTTTAAAAAAATGTTTCCAGGAGAATTACTTCTCTAAGAACCTCATCCGTGGTTTCTACCTTTAATGCCTGCATCCAACGATCACAATTAATTTGATTAACCCGCTGAAATTCTACATAAATCTGCCCAGGCTGTCTCCAGAGGTTGCTAAACTTTTTGTCAGTAATCTTCAGGGCCAGCTCATTCACAGCTGGAATAGCCTTTTTGCCACCTTATAATCTGTGGAAGTCTCCTCAGGAAACAGGGTATAAACTTCATGAGCTCCGCTCATCAACCTGCTTTGCATAAGCAGTGTACAGCTAATACTTGCTAACTTTAAAAGAAAAAAAAGAAGACATGGAAAGATGTCGCTTGCCCCTTTATGTCTGGCGTCCCAATTACACATTGACAACTTTCACTGGGATCTTCCTGGAGCAGGTCTTTGGAGGTTACGTTGAGAGCAGATTGGCAGGCCTCTCAGGAGGAATGTGGCAATAATTTCAGTCAGTTTCCTGCAGTTGTTTCTCAGGGCTCCTTAAAGAGTTTGAAAAGCTGAAAGCCATTTTTCTAAGAGGTGGAAGTAGCTGAGTTGGGGTTTGTCCGTGGAAGGTTGTTCTTTAAATTCCTTTTAGAACATTCTCCACACCCCCAATTCTCTGTCCAAAGCAAAACCAAAAATAATCTCCCCAAAAACCAAACGTCAAAGAGCAGGTCAATATCCTCCTGATCCTCATTGCTCTTGCCTTGTCACTTCTCTGTTAATACTTTCCAGTAAATGTTGTTTATTTATCTTAGCAGGTGATCTCCAGTAAGGGCTGTTTACAAACCAAGTCCAAAAAACCTTCTGATGACATCTTCCTTGAAAAAAAAAACAAAAAAAACATAAAGTCCTGCATCTGTGAAATCCTTTACAGTTTTAAAAAGACAAGTCCACAAAATGAAACAAAAAGTGGAAGTACTTTCGTAACAATAGACATGTCTTGGTATTTCACTGTATGGTCAACACTGTGAGGTCACTCCTGGTAAATAATCTTTCTATGTTTATCAATATTTCAGCAGAATATTTATACACACTGAGCTCTAAGATCCCGAAGTGAAGAGCACACGAGAGGAATAATGCTGACCAGGGTTTACTTTCTCCAAAAAGAATGAGGTAACGATTTATTTGATGTGAGGTAGAACTAGTTCAGCTGGGAGAGTGCTACACTAAGTGTCCCTGGCTTCAGTCGGGTTTCTGGCAGTTTTTAGTTATGTTGCATCTCTTCCACTGGTCGAATTATAAAAGTGTGATTTACACTGAAGTTATTTCTCCGCTACTGAAGGTTGTGTTGAAATAAGAATGTTCAAGGATGGGGAATATTAATATCGAATGAAGTGAAATTTTATTTATCTACCTGCTTTTGTTTATTTGGGGTGTACATTTGATTGGAACCTTTTTGTCCTATGCTGACGTATTCCTTACATCATGGGATATTCAGACACAATCTGTCTGTTTGTTACTGGTTGCGACCATTAAGAAGAACAGGCTGTGAGTTAAACATTTATCAACAAGCCTAAGAAAGGCTAATTTAAAGAAAAAAGGTTTTACTCCACCCCAGCAGCAAAGGTGGAATGGATATTATTCAAAATAATCCCCCGCGCCCGTTCCCACCAATCAACGTTTTGTCTGAATTTATTTGCAATGTCCCGGCATTAAATGTTAGGAAAATACCCGTGCCTTTGGTATTATTAGCATAACGTTCGAACCAGTTGATCTAACCGACAAAAAATATCGCTCTGGATTAGGTTTCAGCCATACGCTGGGTGGGTTCTGAATGTTACTGCTCAAACTGGGTGACAGAATTAATTTGGAAAAAAAAGAACACAGACAACCCTTGAACGATGCTCAATATAAAATTGTGTTAAATGAAAATGGAGGGCTCAAATCGACAGTAAATGAAAAATAAAACGCGTATGACCATAGGTTTTTGAACATATTCATTGCAGCGACACTGGAAAAAGAACATCCTCAATTCATTACCCTGATGTAAAGCCAGGATGCTGAAACTGTGGAAACTCTATCATCTAGATGTGATTCAAAGACGCAGCTTCCTGTTCTGGACATAGATGCGCCACACTTATAGCACTCGGTCCACACCGAGCATTTACATCTGGACCAACAGGAGGGAGACGAGCACAAAACAACGCCCGGGATTTCCTCAGTAACAATTTCCAATTGTTACCGGCCGGTAATCTGAATAATAGCACAACATCTTCACTTTCTAATCCAACTGCTCTCTAGGAGGGAGATTGGTACAGACCACCTCTCAGATTGTGAGAGGTACAAGCAGCAGCAGCCAGGCTGCCACAAAAAACATCTCAGGATCCCACTCTGTAATCGAACCCCTGATGGTGTTCTAGTTTTGCTCAGATTGACTGATCGAGGTGCAGCTTAAACCCACTCACAGGTCATGGAAAGCAGCTTTTACGACTGAGTGGAAGGGCCTCCCGTGATGACTTCATCTCATTGGCATTGGATCCGCTTGTAGGTGAATGTGGCGAAGCAGAAACAAACAGATCGCAGTCTCCTTTATTCTGTGGATCACTTTGCAGGTTCGTGTTCATATTAGTTGCGATAGATCAAAGGTACTGTTGGTATTTGGGAACATCAAGTAAGGTAAAGCATTAAAAACGTTACTAAAATATCTGTGTGGATGAAAGGTCAAAATGGCGGCAAAGGTAGCATCAGATTTTACATTCACTGATGACACTCAGCTCTACATCACCACCACTTATCTGGACTCCAATTTTGCTAAATTATAGAACTGTCCATCTGACATCCAGTGTTGGTAATGTCTTCCAATTAAATATTTGGAATCCAACCCTCCTGAGGCAGGGTCATTGGATATTTTAAAGGCTGATTTACATACACACTTCATTAACAAAGGAGTTAAACGTTATAGCAGGTGATCAGGAATGTCGAGTTGAGGTGGCGATCAGGTCAGCAATGATATTATCAAATACAGAGCAGGCTCGAAGAGATAAATGGCCTGCTCCTCCTTCGAAGTCATATGTTTGTATGTTCCTTTTGATCCGCACTCCAAAGTCCAATATCTAACTACCAACGCCACCCCTCTCCCTGGTAATAGTCTGATATTAAGCTGGCATCTTCGAAACCTCAGTTTAACATTTGACCCCGAGATGATCTTATGATCTTATATTTGTACCTTCACTAAGATCACACATTTCTACATCCACAAAGTCGTCCGATCTCTCCCATATCTCAGCTAATCTGCAGCTGAAACCTTCGTTTTTGCGTTCGTTACCTCTAGACTTGACTATTCCAACGGACTCCTGGCTGCTCCACCACTTACCACTCTCGGTAAACTTGAGGTCATCCAAACCTCGACTGCCTGTGTTGTAACTCACACTAACTCCTGTTCAACTATCAGTCACCGACCTACTACATTGAAGCAACATCTGATTTTAAAATTCTTATCCTTGTTTTCAAATCTCTCCATGGTCTCATCCTTCCCGAACTCTGTAATCTCCAGCAACTCTACAACCCTCTAATTCTGCACTCCTCCAATTCTGGGGACTTGTGCATCCCTGATTTTCATCGCTCCACCGCTGGTGGCCGCACTTACAGTAGCCTGGGACCAAGCTCTGGAACATCCTCCCTGCACCTCTCCGCCTCTCCACCTCTCCACATCGCTTTCCTCCTTTGGAACACTCGTTAATACCTACTTCTTCGACCAAGCTTTTGGTCATCTGACCCAATCTGTCCTTTTGTGGAGCAGTGTGATAATTGATTCTTGATGCGCCTGTGAAGTGCCTTGGTATATTTTATTATGTTAAAGGTGTTATGTAAACATAATTTATTGTTGTTGCTGAAGCTTAACAAACACGATTTGCCATTATCATATCCGTGCTGCTTGTCATTTATTAACCCATGTCTTTCCAAACAACACATACTTTTCTCCTGGGTTATGACCTCCAGAAATTTCTCAGGCAGTGTCGTTAGACTGACTGGCCTTTCGTTACATGATTTGTCTCACCTGTTGAATATCGTTATATTTCAGGTAAAGTTCTAACAGCTAATTAGTTGAGAACTTATTGTTATAGGTAAGTGTGCTCCAGGCAGCCACATTCACTGCTGCACTGGAGTCATGTGATATGTAACACTACACCGGCCGCATGGCAGTTTCTCCAGGATGAATAAAAGCGAATGAAATATACAGAGTGTTCAGAAGTTCTGAAGTATGATTATTTGACATTTGTGGGAACCAGAAGACATAAAAGGGTGGCAACAAATATTTAAATCAATTTACTGCTGCATTAAATACAAAAAAAGCCCCACATTGGTGCCAGAGAGACATTTAGGATACGGTGAATTGTGCAAAAGCAAAAATGACCACAGGCACAGCTCTGAATGCTCAGCCATAGCTCATAATGAAATGGATGACTGGCGGGGTCATAGAGACATTTAAGAAGTTTAAACAAAAGTACATATTGAGATTCAGCAGTTTTCTAAAAGGCAGTAATGAAGAGCAGTGGCTCAGCGATATCCTTCTGTGGGCAGAAGATAAAGGATTACATTTGTTTATTAGCTAGGAGCTGAGTAAAGAGGACACCAGAAACCCAGACAAAATAGTTGGAAGATTCAGCACCCATCTCCAGCCAAAATCAAATCAATATATCTGCAGATATGAATTTCAAGGCCTCATACAGGAGCTAGGTGAGCCTATTGAGAACGTAGTAACTTAGTTTAGTTATACAGCACTGAAACAGGCCCTTCGGCCCACCGAGTCTGTGCTGACCATCAACCACCCATTTATACTAATCCTACACTAATTCCATATTCCTACCACAACCCCACCTGTCCCTATATTTCCCTACCACCTACCTATACTAGGGGCAATTGCTAATGGCCAATTTACCTATCAACCTGCAAGTCTTTGGCATGTGGGAGGAAACCAGAGGAAACCCACGCAAGAACAGGGAGAACTTGCAAGTTCCACACAGGCAGCACCCAGAATTGAACCGGGGCCGCTGGAGCTGCGAGGCTGCGGTGCTAACCACTGCGCCACTGTGCCGCCCTTCTTATGAACTTATAAACTAGGAGCAAGAGTAGGCCAATCAGCCCTTCATGCCTGCTCTGCCATTCAATAATTTCATGGCTGAACAGATTACTCCACATTTCTTTCTACTCCCGAACACATTCCACCCCCTTGCTTATCAAGAACCCATCTACGTATGCCTTAAAATTATTCAAAGACTCTGCTTCCAATATCTTTTGAGGAAGCGAATTCTAAAGACTCACGACCCTCTGAGAGAAAAAAAAACTCCTCGTCTCTGACTTAAATGGGCGACACCTTATTTGTAAACAGTGACCCCTCGTCCTCGATTCTTCCACAAGGGAAACATCCATTCCACATCTACACTCTCTGTCAAGACCCCTCAGGACCTTATCTGATTCAGTCAAGTCGTCTCTTACTCTTCTAAATTCGAGCAGATACGAGCCTAGCCTGCCCAATCCTTCCCCGTGAAACAGCCTACCCATTCCAAGTATGAGTCTAGTAAACCGTCTCTATACTGCCTCCAACGGATGTACATCCTTCCTTAAATAAGGAGACCAGTACTGTACACAGTACTCCAGATGTGGTCGCACCAATGCCTTATATAGCTGAAGCATAACCTCCCAACTTTTGCATTCAATTACCTTGGCAATAAGCGTTAAACAAGATTGTAAAATGCATCCAGAAAATGTAAGTTTAAGGACACTGATGAAAGACTGACAGATCAGCTAATTTGGGGTCTGCACTCCCATTAAGTACAAAATGTTCGAATTGGAATGGACAAGCTCAAAATGTAGCAGGCTGTAGGCTCTGCTGGAGCACATTACTCCACGAGCAGACAGAAGAAGACATTGACTTCCCAAAATACCTGCCTTCAGCTAATTCAAGAGAAATGCAGCAGGATTGATGCAGTGAAACAGCAACCAAAGTGCACATTGGACAGACAGAAATGTGTGTAGGCGTTATGGATGGCCATATGATTACGCAGACAGAAGAAAATGTCCCTCATATTTATCAATCTGCAAAACATGCAGAAAGACCAATCACTAAGTAATGATGTGCAGAAAAAAAGAAAGAACGTGGTGTAGGAGTCACCAGGGACAGAGCAACAGGGCGCATGAACAGGAAAAGGAATAAAAATGTCCATACCGTGGAAAATGACGATGAGTTTGAGCACACGGTATATATAGGAATCATACAACTGCATGAAATGTCTGGATGCGACCGTTTCCAGAGAAACAAAATTCACACAACCATGCAGATCAGGAAGAGGGTGAGAAATAAGGGCACAACGATAAATCTGAAGGTGAAGATTAATACTGGAGCACACAGTAACTTTATCCTGCTCAGACTGTAGCAGAATATACTTCGAGAAAATTTGGATGACAATGGCTATCCAAGAAAAGATGCTCTGATAGCAAACAACGTCGTGCTAACAACATACAGGGGAATTGAGATTCGACTACGAGGAACAACGCAAATCAGAGGGACACACAAATGAAACGTTGTTAAGTGCATGTTCTACGTCCTTGAAACTGATGGTCCTGCTATGTCGGGTTGAGCAGTTGCAGCGAGCTGCAGATGATCTCAATAAAGCATGAGGAAGGAGGCGACACTGATGGTTGAAGACCGTACATCCATTGAAAGGCGCCCTCCAATCGAAAGCAAACAGGATCGGGGACAAATGTCCCCAAAGTGTTCTGATAAGACAGTTAGATGCTTTGAAGATTTTGACTATCACAACAATATCGACCCAACGATAAAGCCAGTCACAGGATACGGGGTACAGTCTCAGGATATGGGATATTCCATTTAGAACCGAGATGAGGAGACATTTCTTCACTCAGAGCGTGGTGAACCTGTGGCCTTATCTACTGCAGAAGGGAGAGGTGGCCAAGCCATTCAATATGGAGATAGATACAGTTCTAACTGCCAAAGGGATCAAGGGATATTGGGAGAAAGTGGGAACAAGGTAATGAATTAGATGATCTGCCATGATCCTTTTTGAATGGCAGAGCAGGCCTAAAGGGCCAAATGGCCTACTCCAGCTTCTATTTTCGATGTTTCTATGTTTCTATGTAAGCGAGTGATTCAGCCCCAACATAGAGTACCAATAGAGCTAAAAGATAAATTTGCAAGGGAGTTCAGGAGATTGAAGGAAAAAAGGTGATCACCAGAGTCAGAGAGCCTGCAGACTGGGTAAATTCCAGCATGGTGAGAAAGAAGCCAAATGGATAGCCAGAATTGGCATGGATCCCAAAGATCATAATCAAGCAATAAAGAGTATTCGCGACCATATTCCAGCACAGGAAGAGATTCTACCTTCACTGGCAGGGTAACAATCTTTCCGAACGATTGATGCCAGAAATGCCTTCAGGAACGTGAAGCTTTATGAGGAATCTTCGTTGTTGATAATACTATAAACTCCTGTTAGGTCCAGAGATTGATGTGTTTAAAAATCGTGATATGTTCTTTTAAAGAAGATTATGATTACGTCAGCGAAGGAATGATTTGTACAAATGAATTGTAATGGTTTTAATCAATTGATTGTCTGGATTTTACCCGCAATATCATGTGCTCTAAGAAAGGCTATGTATGCTAAGTTGAATGCAAGATGGGATATTAAGCCACGCATGATAGTGTTAAAGTACTAGCCCGACCTTTGGGCAGGCGTCGGGGAGCGAGATGATAATGCTGAAATCAGAAAGTTTGCAGAACTTGGCTGATTGAAACCACAAGTATTAAATCATGATGCTGACGGCACAGGGCACGACATTTGGGAGGCTATGCTAAGATTTATCTGGAACAGATAGGTTCCACAAGAGGATAAATGTCTAGTAAATGATAGAATAGGCACAACGTGATCGAATCAAAGAAAACAACTGTACGGTGTGTATATGTCAATGAAGACAGTCCGGGGAAAGGAGCAATGGGACAACAGTAACGTTAGAATTAGGCAATCATACGAGGAATGGCAAAATACAGACGAATATGGTTAAAGAAGTAGCGGATAAAAAAGGGCTGAAAATAAGGAACGATGCGCAGTTATCATGAGAGAATAAAGAACAAACATGTTGAAGACGACATCAGTTGTGCTCAGCAGCTTCGGGAAGCAAGAACTGAATGATCGCTGAATGTCTACTGCCTGCTGATAAGCGTACTTTTACTTATTTAATAAACTCCGATTTGATTTGCCAGTGCACGGCTCATCCAACTGTCCTATTGGACAGATTCTGGTCCCAAAACCCAAAATAAACTTATACATCCTTTGGATTGCACAAATTCCTTCGTCTACGTTTTGGAATTGACGTGAGCCAGGATGCGTTCCAGCAGCAAGTTGATAAGGAATACTGAGTATGTAAAGGAACAGCTGGCCTGGCTGATGATATACAGATATATAAGATCATGACAGCCAACTACATGAAGCCATGGAGAGAACCAGGTAAACTGGGATCAAGTGAATTGCAGGCAGATGCATTGTGAAGGTGCCCAAATGCCAATTCTTCTGAATGGTGTACACATCTGATGGAGTTAAGACAAGTACTTAAAGAATCTTTACTAACTCCGGAATGGAAGCCCCAAGACACAACGGAGAATTGTGAAGTTTCCTTCGCTTGATCCAATGCATTAACTGCTAAATGTCACACATGTCAGAAGGCACCGCAAGCCAGCAGGATCTGATGAAAGAAGATGAAGAGGACCCGTGGTCAGAGTCACACGACAGGAGTGTTAACAAAATCAAAAAAGGTAGTGTGTTAGGAGACAGGTCTCCTATACTACGACAGAAAGAAACCTGCCAATCTGCAAGTAGTTGCTTCAATGGAAAGACTGGGAGTGACCCTGGTACAAGAAGAAAATCCGATAGCATTTGCATCGAAAGCTCTGGCATCAGCTGAAGCAAGATATGCCAACACAGAAAAAGAGATTTTGGCAGTTGTGTACGGGTGTGAGAAGTTCCACACATATCTCGATGGAAGACACTTCATAGTGGAGTGTGATCATCGTCCACCGGAGCAGATCAACAATATCAATCCAGGTAAATCACCAGCAAAGCTGCAGCGGTTAGGCTTGTGGCTTTGCAGTTAGGATTTCACTCTGAAATTAAAGCCAGGAAGAAAAATGGTACAGTCAGGCACGGTATCTCGGTTGTTGCCACAGGAGAAACACAATATAAACGATTTGGATATAAAGGTTCATCACCTAGCGAACGTAATACCAGCAGCAAAAACGCAGTTACAGTTGCCCTCTCAGCAAGTGATCCAGGGAAGGCCTCATAAGATACATCAAACAGAGCCAACAAAACGACAGTACTGGTCTATCAGAGATGACATCTCACTAGAAGATGGCATTCTGCTAGCCGGACCCGGAATGATCAAACCCAAAACAATGCAGGAAGAACTTCTTCAGAAGATACATGAAGGCCAAGTGGGAATGGGAAGTGTAAGCTGAGAGCCATATCTGGATAGGCACATACAAAGGTATGGAAAAAAATTGTCTACCTGCAATGTTTGCCAGAATTACAGAAACACACTACAGAAAGAGGAGATGACAGCTTCACAAGTACCACGCAGGACATGGCATACTGTGGAAGCCAAATTATTCAGAAAAAATCAACAATGATACCTCATAGTCACAGACTACAATATAATGTTCCCTTTTTGTCCAGAAGGTAAAAGAGTTGAGAGCTACGCCAAGCATTCCAGCAGTAGGAGGTTAGTTTCTTCAGCAAGTTATTCCTGAAAATTAATATGATGATGGCACCCAACCCACCTCCAGAGAATTCAATGACTTTGCTTAACAGCTTCACCTCACTTGCTACAGGGACACGGGTATCAATAAAGAGATGACCACGAGGTGAAAAGAGACCTTAGAAAAAATCGGAGAGATGAAGGAAGACCCAAACATTGACTTATTGTGACTTCGATCCACACCTCTCAAGGCTGACATGAAACTGCCTGCAGAGCTGTTGCATAGAAGAATGTATAAGAGAACTCTGCCATGAAAGATACATCCTTCAAGTACCCAGGGGGAAGTGAAACAACAACTCACTGAAGCACAGGCAGAAGATGTCAACGATATATCATGCATGCTAAATCCCTACCTGAGCTGTTGCAAGGATAAACTGTATACGTACAGTATCCAATCATAACATCCTGGAAGATAGAGAAAGCTGTTATTGGAGCTCATAATCCAAGGTCCTGCACCAGTGAGGCAGAAATGAGAAGAAACAGAGTCCATATTCGACCTAGAACTAAGCTGGAAAAAACAGAAAAAAGTTATCAGCAACACCGGAAACATCACGAACCAATGGGATAACACAAACAACGTCACCAGAAAATGGCACAACATTAGCAACAGCAAGTACGGCTACTACAAAATCAGGACCATCTCACACAACATCACCTGCACAGCGTGTGAATTCACCACGGAAAGTGCCAAATACCAAATCTACAAGATGGACGTTCAAAATATTTCCAGCTAGGTGCTACCGTGAATAAAATGTTTAGCAAAGAAAAGAAGCCTTAAATAAGTTTCCAAAAGTGGTTTGGGTTATTTCTGATAGTCTACTGTTAATTTTTTTTAGTTCCGAAAAAAAAGTTAGTGAGTGCAACAGTAATAATCATATGGAGGTGTCATTATTTTAAAGAAAGACTGATGTTTTATGTTGTTTGTAAAGAGTTAAAAACCAACGAGATAGGAACTTATTTTGTGTTAGGGAGCTCCAGGCAGCCACATTCACTGCCACACTGGAGTATGTGACATGTAACACTCCATCACCCTAAAGGCAGTTTTCCCAAGCAGCATGGAAGCTGAGTGATACAAACAAAGAGCTCCAGCAGTTCTAAAGACTAATGCCTGATGATTTCTAACTTATGAAACCCGAGGACATTGCACTACCTCTCCTTTTGTTAAACAGAGTGTAACATTTGTAAATCTCCAGTCCTCTGTCGCCAGTCCTATACACAGGGAGGATTGGAAGATTCTGGCCCGTTCCTCTGCTTTTTCCCACAATTCCTTCCATAGTCAGCCCTCATCTATCCCTTTTGGGCCTGCTAAATGTTATACTTAATTGTGGCGCGAAACATATTGGATTGAGAGGAGTTAACTGAACCTGTTTGTTCAGTGACCGTACTTAATGTCAGTCTATATGGACTCTAATTGTATCACTGGAGGGTTTCTCTCTTCTATTAATAAGGGACTCGTTTCAATGTGTGATCCCATACTTTCATCTCCAGTACTAAAAGCGATCAGCAGCTCCAGAGAGAGGGAGAGGATAGATCGGAATCTGAGAGCAATAGATTGCAATGATACAACAATGCGTGGATATCTGAAAAAATAAATTGGACAATTACAACAATGGGCCAGAATATGAGAACAGTCGATGGGAATGTTACAACAATGGACCGGAGTTTATCCTGGGATTTTGATCATCTTTCTGCGAATTATGATGGGCTACCATTAAAATGGCGGCTCTATTTTGCACTTCTGATTATTCAATACATTTACTACCCCATGCTCGCTATTGTTGGTGTACCTGGTAAGATGCCATATCCAGCTATTAATTCCATAGTCATGTTTAACTGCACTACTGTTCTTTTCATTTACCCCTCGCTCCTTGCTGATGTTGCTGCCCCTAGTAAGTCTCTCTTTCTAGCTATCAGATATGCAAACTATTTTTCATTGAAATACAGTTGTTGTAATTTACTTTCTCATATTTGCTGCTGTTGCTGCCCCTGGTAAGTCTCTATTTCCAGACGTTAGATGTGCAAATGCTGTTTCACTGAAATAGTGCACTTGAAATTTTAGATTTCACCGATCTTTTTCACAAACTCTGTTCCCTATCCACGAACTGCATCTCCCACCCTAGCCAATGACTGAACATGCAACAGACTGTCAACAACCCCTGTGTTCTATTCAACCCGGAGCTGAGTTCCGACCCCTTATGCTCTCCATCACCAACGCTGCCAACTACCAACATCTCGAATATTGCCCAGCTCCACCTCTGTCTCAGCCCATCTGCTACATTAACCCCTCATCTGTGCCTTTGCTAACTCCGCACTTGACTATCCCATTGCTATCCTGGCCATCATCCAAGTTACATAGCTTTCCAAACGTCAGCTCATCCAAACTGCTTCTGCCTGTATCCTAAGGTTCACCAAGTCCCGATCACACACCATCCCTGTGCTCTCTGACCTGCATTGGCTCCGGTCTGGCAGACCTTAATTTTAATATTATATTTCTTGTGTTTAAATCCCTCCATGGCCTCATCGCAACAATTAGTCCCTTTCCCTTGTTTATTTTTTCATATTCCTGCAAATCCTTTGCCTTCAAGACTTTTTCTAATTCGCCTTTTAGAATGAATTTATTTTCTTCTATATCCTTCCCTGGCACCGATGCTACGGAAACCTGGATCCATAAAATATCTCTTTTGTACTGTTGTACACGTCCAGCGTGTCCTGCACAGTTCCCCATGTTTTTCAGGACTCCAGTTCATGTCCACTGTACTCCCGTGTTAGTCACCCACAGTTGAACATGCGTTCAGTAGCACGAGAAACCCCCTCCAGTGTTATTTAAAAGTCCCAGGTATCCAACATGCAGGCTTTTGACTTATGCCTGCTATTGCACAGTTAGTGGAGGTGCTGTGGATGGTTTTCTTGAGGTTGTTTTGTGAGCTGCTGCAGACATTCAGGGAGGCCATAGGATTTAGTGACCCTACTCTAGTCAAAGATTGAGGACTGTAATTTCAGTACCTCTGGGTCTGCAACATTACCAATCAATTCATTAGAGGCTGCAGAGAAATTTAAGAGTTGCAAAAGGAGATGTTTCCCAGAGTTTCCAGGGCCGCTTTTTATACCGACACCTAACCAAGGAGCATTATGCGTGGTGCCTCCGATTCAACAAGAAACTGGTCATTTAGATTTATGCAACACAAAGGTAGGATATTCTGCCTGTTGTGGCCATTCTGGCTCTTTGAAAAACATTATCTAATTATTCACCTCACCTCCGCTTTCCCCAGACTATGGCATTGATATGTTTTCTCTTTTCATTTTGATGTATTTGCTAAATTTCCTTTGGAAATATATATTTTTGGATCTGCTAGCAGCATGTTTGCAGGCAGGAAATTCCAGATGCCAACAGCTCATTATGTAAGAGAATTTTCCTCAGTTCCGCACTGGTTCTTTGGTAATTACCTGAAATCTATGTTTTCTTAACACTGAACTTTCTGACACGAGAAAACGTTTAGCCTTATTTACCCGATCAAAATCTTCTTGAACTTCTATATTAAATCTCCCCTTACCCTTCACTGCTCGAGAAACAACAATCCCAGCTTTTTCAATCTCTCCATGCAACTGTAGGTTCTGATCTCTGGTACTACCTCCACTTCTCCACTAAGTCCTTGAAATCCTTGCCAAAGTGTAATGCTCAGAAGTGGACCCAATGCTCGAGCTGGGAACTAACAAATGATGGATAAAAGAAATATTATGATTTTTGTTACTCTGTGCCTCTATTTGTAAAGCCGAGGAGTCCATGTTTTTGAAAGACTTCTCAACTTGTCCTGCAACTTTCAAAGTTCTGGGTACGGATAACTCAGGTCTCTTTAATCCTGCATCCGCATGAAAATTGAACTGTTCAGTTTAAATGCCGTTTCCTCACATGTCTTAAGAGCAGGTATCTCATCACATTTCAGTGTTAAATTGCATTTGCATGGTGGCTGCGCATCTCACCAGTCACTCTCTGTCTTCCTGAAATAGGTTACTGTCCTTCACACTGTTGATTAACATTTACCAGTTTCGTGCCATATGAAAACTTCGATATTATTCACCTGTGTACAAATGCCCATGACATTGACATACATCAAAACAGCAGCGGTCCCAACCCCACTGTGAACTTCCCTCCAGACTGAAAAACAAGCTTTCTCCACTACTCTCTGCTATCTGTTGTTCAGCCAAAATCCGAGCCGTGAAGCCATTGATCCGATAATCCCATGATTTCCAATTTTGGTAGCAAGAATTTTATGTGTTGCTTCATCAAACACTTTTAATAAGATCGCCCAGTTCCAACTCCTTAACAGTACTTGAAATTCACTCTGCCACATTCGATCTGATGAAACCCTCCAGACTGTACTATTACAATGCACTCCTGGCTGCTCTCCCACATTCTACCCTCCACAAACATGAAATATTTCAAAGCGCTGCTGGTCATGTTTTAAATTGCACCATGACCCGTTCACCAGGCACCTCTGTGCTCGCTGACCAACGCTGGCTCCCAGTTAACAAAAGTCTTGATTTTAAAATTATTTTCCTTGTTTTCAAACCACCTCATGGTCTCGCCTCTCTATATATCTGTAATATCCTCCAGCTCCACAACCATCCTCGATATCTGTGCTCATGCAGAACTGGCTCCTCATGCATCGCTAATTGTAATCGCTTCACCATTGTCGGACTTGCGATCAGTTGTCTCAGCCCGAAACTCTGGAATTCCCTGTCCAAATCTCACCTCCCCTCTCCGGCGCTTTTCTCGTTTACCACACCCATTAAAGCGTACCGTTTTGTCCATGATTTTGGCCAAATAGCTTAATATAGCCGAATGTACATCATAACAGCTCTGTGTCTTACTTGGTATTCTTATGATTCTGCCACACACCTTGGAAAGTTTACTTACAATAATGGCGTGTTACCAATGCATATTGGTGTCCTTGTGTCCGCCCACGCAACTGCTCTGCCATTCCCTTTAGAATTCCATTAGACTTAGAATTAGAATTAGAACATTACAGCGCAGTACAGGCCATTCGGCCCTCGGTGTTGCGCCGACCTGTGAAACCATCTGACCTACACTATTCCATTTTCATCCATATGTCTATCCAATGACCACTTAAATGCCCTTAAAGTTGGCAATCTACGACTGCTGCAGGCAGGGCGTTCCACGCCCCTACTACTCTCTGAGTAAAGAAACTACCTCTAACATCTGCCCAATATCTATCACCCCTCAACTTAAAGCGATGTCCCCTCGTGTTTGCCATCACCATCCGAGGAAAAAGACTCTCACTATCCACCCTATCTAACCCTCTGATTATCTTATATGGCTCCAAAAGTCACATCTCCTCCTCCTTCTCTCCAACGAAAACAACTTCAAGTCCCTCAGCCTTTCCTCGTAAGACCTTCCCTCCATACCAGGCAACATGTTGGTAAATCTCCTCTGCACCCTTTCCAAAGCTTCCACATCCTTCCAATAATGCGGTGACCAGAACTGCTTGCAATACTCCAGGTGCGGTCTCACCAGAGTTTAGTACAGCTGCAGCATGACCTCGTGGCTCCGAAACTCGATCCTCCTACTAATAAAAGGTAACACACCATATGCCTTCTTAACAGCCCTATTAACCTGGGTTGCAACTTTCAGGGATTTATGTACCTGGACACCAAGATCTCTCTGTTCATCTACACTACCAAGAATCTTCCCATTCGCCCAGTACTCGGCATTCCTGTTACTCCTTCCAAAGTGAATCACCTCACACTTTTCCGCACTAAACTCCATTTGCCATCTCTCAGCCCATCTCTGTAGCCTATCTATGTCCCTCTGTACCCTCCAACATCCTCCGGCACTATCCACAACTCCACCGACCTTAGTGTCATCGGCAAATTTACTAACCCACCCTTCTACACCCTCTTCCAGGTCATTTATAAAAATGACAAACAGCAGTGGCCCCAAAACAGATCCTTGCGGTACACCACTAGTAACTAAACTCCAGGATGAACATTTGCTATCAACCACCACCCTCTGTCTTCTTTCAGCTGGCCAATTTCTGATCCAAAGCTCTAAATCACCTTCAACCCCATACTTCCGTATTTTCTGCAATAGCCCACCGTGGGGAACCTTATCAAACGCCTTACTGAAATCCATATACACCACATCCACGGCTTTACCCTCATCCACCTGTTTGGTCACCTTCTCGAAAAACTCAATACGGTTTGTGAGGCACGACCTGCCCTTCACAAAACTGTGCTGACTATCACTAATGAACATATTCTTTTCAAGATGATTATAAATCCTGTCTCTTATAACCTTTTCCAACATTTTACCCACAACTGAAGTAAGGCTCACAGGTCTACATTTACCAGGGCTGTCTCTACTCCCCTTCTTGAACAAGGGGACAACATTTGCTATCCTCCAGTCTTCCGGCACTATTCCTGTCGACAATGACGACATAAAGATCAAGGACAAAGGCTCTGCAATCTACTCCCTAGCTTCCCACAGAATCCTAGGATAAATCCTATCTGGCCCAGGGGACTTATCCATTTTAACACTTTCCAAAATTGCTAACACCTCCTCCTTGTGAACCTCAATCCCATCTAGCCTTGTAGCCTGAATCTCAGCATTCTCCTCGACAACATTTTCTTTCTCTACTGTAAATACTGACGAAAAATATTCATTTAACGCTTCCCCTATCTCCTCTGATTGCACACACAACTTCCCACTACTATCCTTGATTGGCCCTAATCTAACTCTGGTCATTCTTTTATTCCTGATATACCTATAGAAAGCCTTAGGGTTTTCCCTGATCCTATCCGCCAATGACTTCTCGTGTCCTCTCCTTGCTCTTCTTAGCTCTCCCTTTAGATCCTTCCTGGCTAGCTTGTAACTCTCAAGCGCCCGAGCTGAGCCTTCACGTCTCATCCTAACATAAGCCTTCTTCTTCCTCTTGACAAGCGCTTCAACTTCTTTAGTAAACCACGGCTCCCTTGCTCGACAACTTCCTCCCTGCCTGACAGGTACATACTTATCAAGGACACGCAGTAGCTGCTCCTTGAATAAGCTCCACATTTCGATTGTTCCCATCCCCTGCACTTTCCTTCCCCATCCTACGCATCCTAAATCTTGCCTATTTGCATCATAATTTCCTTTCCCCCAGCTATAATTCTTGCCCTGCTGTATATACCTGTCCATGCCCATCGCTAAGGTAAACCTAACCGAATTGTGATCACTATCACCAAAGTGCTCACCTACATCTAAATCTAACACCTGGCCGGGTTCATTACCCAGTACCAAATCCAATGTGGTATCGCCCCTGGTTGGCCTGTCTACATACTGTGTCAGAAAACCCTCCTGCACACACTGGACAAAAACTGACCCATGTAAAGTACTCGAACTATAGTATTTCCAGTCAATATTTGGAAAGTTAAAGTCCCCCATAACAACTATCCTGTTACTCTCGCCCCCGTCTCGAATCATCTTCGCTATCCTTTCCTCTGCATCTCTGGAAATATTCGGAGGACTATTAAAGACTCCCAACAGGGTGACCTCACCTCTCCTGTTTCTAACCTCGGCCCATACTACCTCAGTAGACGAGTCCTCAAACGTCCTTTCTGTCGCTGTAATACTCTCCTTGATTAACAAAGCCACACACACCCCCCCCCCCCCCCCCCATCTTTTACCATCTTCTCTGTTCTTACTGAAACATCTAAATCCCGGAACCTGCAACATCCATTCCTGCCCCTGCTCTACCCATGTCTCCGAAATGGCCACTACATCGAGATCCCAGGTACCAACCCATGCTGCAAGCTCACCCACCTTCTTCCGGATGCTCCTGGCGTTGAAGTGGACACACTTTAAACCAGGTTCTTGCTTGCTAGTGCCCTCTTGCGTCCTTGTAACCTTTTCCCTGACCTCACTCCTCTCAACATCCTGTACAGTGGCACTACAATTTAGGTTCCCATTCCCCTGCTGAATTAGTTTAACCACCCCCCCCCCCCGAAGAGCACTAGCAAATCTTCCCACCCCCCACCCCCCAGGATATCGGTACCCCTCTGGTTCAAGTGAAGACCATCCTGTTTGGAGAGGTCCCACCTACCACAGAAAGAGCCCCAATTATCCTGGAAACCAAAACCCTCCCTCCTACACCATCCCTGCAGCCACGTGTTCAACTCCTCTCTCTCCCTTTTCCTCGCTTCGTTATCACGAGGCACGGGCAACAACCCAGAGATAACAACTCTTCCTCACTTTTCTCTCGACCTCCACACTTCACATCTTCTACAAATTTCGATATTGTGCTTTGTACCCCGAAGTCATTCATGTATATCATAAACAGCAGTGGTCATCGTACTGAACCCTGAGGAATGCCACTGAAAAGCTCTCTCTAGTCCCAAAAACAGCTATTCACTAAAATGTTGGTAAAAGATCTCCTGAATTCTGTTATCAATATTGAGTGTAGTGCTGATTTATTAGCAACCAGTTACTAACTTGAATCACAATATTCTATCTTCAAGTCCCAATCTCGTGTTTGAGCAGAAAATTACAGTGTAATACTGAGGGAGAGCTGCACTGTTGGACGTGCCAGCTTTCAGAAGAGACACCACCCAAGGCTTGTTTGGGTGGTTACAAACGAATCCGTGGCACTATTTCAAATAAGGGCTTGGAGGCCATTCCTGGTCTCCTGGTCAATATGTGTCCCTCAGTGAACATCAGAAAAACAGGTATTTAGGCAGTTTCTGGCAGTTTGATGTCTGCATACTGGGCGCTGCGTTTCCTGGATGAGAACAGTGACTGAACTTCAAAAATGCTGCATTGGCAGTATAACGCTTTGAGATGTCCGGTGGTCGTCAAAGGCGCTATTTCAATGCAAAGCCTCCCTTTCTTACTCATGTTTAATGCAATCCGATAAATCCATGTTTTATCAAGTTCTGGATCAATTGCTGATTCCAACAGGGTTAAGGAAAATCCCAAAGCCTTTTATTCATATATAAGGAGAAAGAGGGTAACTAGAGAAAGGATTGGCCCACTAAAGGACAAAGGAGGAATGTTATGCTTGGACTCAGAGAAAATGGGTGAGATTCTAAACGAGTACTTTGCATCGGTATTCACCGAGGAGATGGACATGACGGATGTTGAGGTTAGGAACAGATGTTTGATTACTCTCGGTCAAGTCGGCACAAGGAGGGAGGAAGTGTTGGGTATTCTAAAGGGCATTAAGGTGGACAAGTCCCCAGGTCCGGATGGGATCTATCCCAGGTTACTGAGGGAAGCGAGAGAGGTAATAGCTGGGGCCTTAACAGATATCTTTGCAGCATCCTTAAACACGGGTGAGGTCCCGGAGGACTGGAGAATGGCTAATGTTATCCCCTTGTTTAAGAAGGGTAGCAGGGATAATCCAGGTAATTATAGACCGGTGAGCCTGACGTCAGTGGTAGGGAAGCTGCTGGAGAAGATACTGAGGGATAGGATATATTCCCATTTGGAAGAAAATGGGCTCATCAGTGATAGGCAACATGGTTTTGTGCAGGGAAGGTCATGTCTTACCAACTTAATAGAATTCTTTGAGGAAGTGACAAAGTTGATTGATGAGGGAAGGGCTGTCGATGTCATATACATGGACTTCAGTAAGGCGTTTGATAAGGTTCCCCATGGCAGGCTGATGGAGAAAGTGAAGGCGCTTGGGGACCAAGGTGTACTAGCTAGATGGATAAAGAACTGGCTGGGCAACAGGAGACAGAGAGTAGCAGTAGAAGGGAGTTTCTCAAAATGGAGACGTGTGACCAGTGGTGTTCCACAGGGATCCGTGCTGGGACCACTGTTGTTTGTGATATACATTAATGATTTGGAGGAAAGTATAGGTGGACTGATTAGCAAGTTTGCAGACGACACTAAGATTGGTGGAGTAGCAGATAGTGAAGGGGACTGTCAGAGAATACAGCAGAATATAGATAGATTAGAGAGTTGGGCAGAGAAATGGCAGATGGAGTTCAATCAGGGCAAATGCGAGGTGATGCATTTTGGAAGATCCAATTCAAGAGTGAACTATACAGTAAATGGAAAAGTCCTGGGGAAAATTGATGTCCAGAGAGATTTGGGTGTTCAGGTCCACTGTTCCCTGAAGGTGGCAACGCAGGTAAATAGAGTGGTCAAGAAGGCAGACGGCATGCTTTCCTTCATCGGACGGGGCATTGAGCACAAGAGTTGGCAGGTCATGTTACAGTTGTATAGGACTTTGGTTCAGCCACATTTGGAATACTGCGTACAGTTCTGGTCGCCACATTATCAAAAGGATGTGGATGCTTTGGAGAGGGTGCAGAGGAGGTTCACCAGGATGTGCCTGGAATGGAGGGCGCTAGCTATGAAGAGAGGTTGAGTAGATTAGGATTATTTTCATTAGAAAGACGGAGGTTGAGGGGGGACCTGATTGAGGTGTACAAAATCATGAGAGGTCTAGACAGGGTGGATAACAAGAGGATTTTTCCCAGAGTGGGGGTTTCAATTACTAGAGGACACGAGTTCAAAGTGTATGTCTTTGTTACTTGGTGTAAGTGTGTGTCTGTGTTACTGGGTGTCAGTGTGTGTCTGTGTTACTTGGTGTAAGTGTGTGTCTTTGTTACTTGGTGTCCGTGTGTGTCTGTGTTACTGGGTGTCAGTGTATGTCTTTGTTACTTGGTGTCAGTGTATGTCTTTGTTACTTGGTGTAAGTGTGTGTCTGTGTTACTGGGTATCAGTGTCTGTCATGGTTACTTGTTGTATGTGTGTGTATGTGTTACTGGGTATCAGTGTATGTCTTTGTTATTTGGTGTCAGTGTATGTCTGTGCTACTTGGAGTAAGTGTGTGTCTGTGTTACTGGGTATCAGTGTATGTCTTTGTTACTTGGTGTTAGTGTGTGTCTGTGTTACTGCGTATCAGTGTATGTCTTTGTTACTTGGTGTCAGTGTATGTCTGTGCTACTTGGTGTAAGTGTGTGTCTTTGTTACTTGGTGTCAGTGTATGTCTTTGTTACTTGGTGTAAGTGTATGTCTTTGTTACTTGGTGTCAGTGTATGTCTTTGTTACTTGGTGTAAGTGTGTGTCTGTGTTACTGGGTGTCAGTGTGTGTCTGTGTTATTGGGTATCAGTGTATGTCTTTGTTACTTGGTGTAAGTGTGTGTCTGTGTTACTGGGTATCAGTGTATGTCTTTGTTACTTGGTGTCAGTGGAGGTCTGTGTTACTTGGTGTAAGTGTGTGTCTGTGTTATTGGGTATCAGTGTATGTCTTTGTTATTTGGTGTAAGTGTGTGTCTGTGTTACTTGGTATCAGTGTATATCTTTGTTACTTGGTGTCAGTGTATGTCTTTGTTACTTGGTGTAAGTGTATGTCTTTGTTACTTGCTGTCAGTGTATGTCTTTGTTACTTGGTGTAAGTGTGTGTCTGTGTTACTGGGTGTCAGTGTTTGTCTGTGTTACTTGGTGTAAGTGTGTGTCTTTGTTAATTGGTGTCCGTGTGTGTCTGTGTTACTGGGTGTCAGTTTATGTCTTTGTTACTTGGTGTCTGTGCATGTCTTTGTTACTTGGTGTAATTGTGTGTCTGTGTTACTGGGTATCAATGTCTGTCTTTGTGACTTGGTGTAAGTGTGTGTCAGTGTTCCTGGGTATCAATGTATGTCTTTGTTACTTGGTGTCAGTGTATGTCTGTGTTACTGGGTGTCAGTGTATGTCTTTGTTACTTGGTGTCAGTGTATGTCTTTGTTACTTGGTGTAAGTGTGTGTCTGTGTTACTGGGTATCAGTGTCTGTCATGGTTACTTGTTGTAAGTGTGTGTTTGTGTTACTGGGTATCAGTGTATGTCTTTGTTATTTGGTGTCAGTGTATGTCTGTGCTACTTGGTGTAAGTGTGTGTCTGTGTTACTGGGTATCAGTGTATGTCTTTGTTACTTGGTGTTAGTGTGTGTCTGTGTTACTGCGTATCATTGTATGTCTTTGTTACTTGGTGTCAGTGTATGTCTTTGTTACTTGGTGTTAGTGTATGTCTTTGTTACTTGGTGTCAGTGTATGTCTTTGTTACTTGGTGTAAGTGTGTGTCTGTGTTACTGGGTGTCAGTGTGTGTCTGTGTTACTTGGTGTAAGTGTGTGTCTTTGTTACTTGCTGTCCGTGTGTGTCTGTGTTACTGGGGGTCAGTTTATGTCTTTGTTACTTGGTGTCAGTGTATGTCTTTGTTACTTGGTGTAAGTGTGTGTCTGTTTTACTGGGTATCAGTGTCTGTCTTTGTTACTTGGTGTCAGTGTATGTCTTTGTTACTTGGTGAAAGTGTGTGTCTGTGTTACTGGGTGTCAGTGTATGTCTTTGTTACTTGGTGTCAGTGTATGTCTTTGTTACTTGGGGTAAGTGTGTGTCTGTGTTAATGGGTATCAGTGTCTGTCTTTGTTACTTGTTGTAAGTGTGTGTTTGTGTTACTGTGTATCAGTGTATGTCTTTGTTACTTGGTGTCAGTGTATGTCTGTGCTACTTGGTGTAAGTGTATGTCTGTGTTACTGGGTATCAGTGTATGTCTTTGTTACTTGGTGTTAGTGTGTGTCTGTGTTACTGGGTATCAGTGTATGTCTTTGTTACTTGGTGTCAGTGTATGTCTTTGTTACTTGGTGTAAGTGTGTGTCTGTGTTACTGGGTGTCAGTGTGTGTCTGTGTTACTTGGTGTAAGTGTGTGTCTTTGTTACTTGGTGTCCGTGTGTGTCTGTGTTACTGGGTGTCAGTTTATTTCTTTGTTACTTGGTGTCAGTGTATGTCTTTGTTACTTGGTGTAAGTGTGTGTCTGTGTTACTGGGTATCAGTGTCTGTCTTTGTTACTTGGTGTCAGTGTATGCCTTTGTTACTTGGTGGAAGTGTGTGTCTGTGTTACTCGGTGTAAGTGTGTGTCTTTGTTACTTGGTGTCCGTGTGCGTCTGTGTTACTGGGTGTCAGTGTATGTCTTTGTTACTTGGTGTCAGTGTATGTCTTTGTTACTTGGTGTAAGTGTGTGTCTGTGTTAATGGGTATCAGTGTCTGTCTTTGTTACTTGTTGTAAGTGTGTGTTTGTGTTACTGTGTATCAGTGTATGTCTTTGTTACTTGGTGTCAGTGTATGTCTGTGCTACTTGGTGTAATTGTGTGTCTGTGTTACTGGGTGTCAGTGTATGTCTTTGTTACTTGGTGTCATTGTATGTCTTTGTTAATTGGCGTAAGTGTGTGTCTGTGTTACTGGGTATCAGTGTCTGTCCTTGTTACTTGTTGTAAGTTTGTGTTTGTGTTACTGGGTATCAGTGTATGTCTTTGTTACTTGGCGTCAGTGTTTGTCTGTGCTACTTGGTGTAAGTGTGTGTCTGTGTTACTGGGTACCAGTGTATGTCTTTGTTACTTGTTATTAGTGTGTGTCTGTGTTACTGGGTATCAGTGTATGCCTTTGTTACTTGGTGTAAGTGTATGTCTTTGCTACTTGGTGTCAGTGTATGTCTTTGTTACTTGGTGTAAGTATGTGTCTGTGTTCCTGGGTGTCAGTGTGTGTCTGTGTTATTGGGTATCAGTGTATGTCTTTGTTACTTGGTGCAAGTGTGTGTCTTTGTTACTGGGTATCATAGTCTGTCTTTGTTACTTGGTGTAAGTGTGTGTCTGTGTTACTGGGTATCAATGTATGTCTTTGTTACTTGGTGTCAGTGTATGTCTGTGTTACTTGTTGTAAGTTTGTGTCTCTGTTACTGGGTATCAGTGTATGTCTTTGTTACTTGGTGTAAGTGTGTGTCTGTGTTAATGGGTATCAGTGTATGTCTTTGTTACTTGATGTCAGTGTATGTCTTTGTTACTTGGTGTAAGTGTATGTATTTGTTACTTGGTGTCATTGTATGTCTTTGTTACTTGGTGTAAGTGTGTGTCTGTGTTACTATCTGTCAGTGTGTGCCTGTGTTACTTGGTGTAAGCCTGTGTCTTTGTTACTTGGTGTCCGTGTGTGTCTGTGTTACTGGGTGTCAGTTTATGTCTTTGTTACTTGGTGTCAGTGTATGTCTTTGTTACTTGGTGTAAGTGTGTGTCTGTGTTACTGGGTATCAGAGTATGTCTTTGTTACTTGGTGTCAGTGTATGTCTTTGTTAATTGGTGTAAGTGTGTGTCTGTGTTACTGGGTGTCAGTGTGTGTCTGTGTTACTTGGTGTAAGTGTGTGTCTTTGTTACTTGCTGTCCGTGTGCGTCTGTGTTGCTGGGTGTCAGTTTATGTCTTTGTTACTTGGTGTCAGTGTATGTCTTTGTTACTTGGTGTAAGTGTATGTCTTTGTTACTTGCTGTCAGTGTATGTCTTTGTTACTTGGTGTAAGTGTGTGTCTGTGTTACTGGGTGTCAGTGTGTGTCTGTGTTACTTGGTGGAAGTGTGTGTCTTTGTTAATTGGTGTCCGTGTGTGTCTGTGTTACTGGGTGTCAGTTTATGTCTTTGTTACTTGGTGTCTGTGCATGTCTTTGTTACTTGGTGTAAGTGTGTGTCTATGTTACTGGGTATCAGTGTCTGTCTTTGTTACTTGGTGTAAGTGTGTGTCTGTGTTACAGGGTATCAATGTATGTCTTTGTTACTTGGTGTCAGTGTGTGTCTGTGTTACTGGGTGTCAGTGTATGTCTTTGTTACTTGGTGTCAGTGTATGTCTGCGTTACTTGGTGTAAGTGTGTGTTTGTGTTACTGGGTGTCAGTGTATGTCTTTCTAACTTGGCGTCAGTGTATGTCTGTGCTACTTGGTGTAAGTGTGTGTCTGTGTTACTGGGTATCAGTGTTTGTCTTTGTTACTTGGTGTTAGTGTGTGTCTGTGTGACTGGGTATCAGTGTATGTCTTTGTTACTTGGTGTAAGTGTATGTCTTTGCTACTTGGTGTCAGTGTATGTCTTTGTTACTTGGTGTAAGTGTGTGTCTGTGTTACTGGGTGTCAGTGTGTGTCTGTGTTATTGGGTATCATTGTATGTCTTTGTTACTTGGTGTAAGTGTGTGTCTGTGTTACTGGGTATCAGTGTATGTCTTTGTTACTTGGTGTCAGTGTATGTCTGTGTTACTTGGTGTAAGTGTGTGTCTGTGTTATTGGGTATCAGTGTATGTCTTTGTTACTTGATGTCAGTGTATGTCTTTGTTACTTGGTGTAAGTGTATGTATTTGTTAATTGGTGTCATTGTATGTCTTTGTTACTTGGTGTAAGTGTGTGTCTGTGTTACTGGGTGTCAGTGTGTGTCTGTGTTACTTGGTGTAAGTCTGTGTCTTTGTTACTTGGTGTCCGTGTGAGTCTGTGTTACTGGGTGTCTTTTTATGTCTTTGATACTTGGTGTCAGTGTACGTCTTTGTTACTTGGTGTAAGTGTGTGTCTGTGTTACTGGGTATCAGTATCTGTCTTTGTTACTTGGTGTAAGTGTGTGTCTGTGTTACTGGGTATCAGTGTATGTCTTTGTTACTTGGTGTCAGTGTATGGCTGTGTTACTTGGTGTAAGTGTGTGTCTGTGTTACTGGGTATCAGTGTATGTCTTTGTGACTTGGTGTCAGTGTATGTCTTTGTTACTGGGTGTCAGTGTGTGTCTTTGTTACTTGGTGTCAGTGTATGTCTGCGTTACTTGGTGTAAGTGCGTGTCAGTGTTACTGGGTATCAGTGTATGTCTTTGTTACTTGGTGTAAGTGTGTGTCTGTGTTACTGGGTATCAGAGTATGTCTTTGTTACTTGGTGTCAGTGTATGTCTTTGTTACTTGGTGTAAGTGTGTGTCTGTGTTACTGGGTGTCAGTGTGTGTCTGTGTTACTTTGTGTAAGTGTGTGTCTTTGTTACTTGGTGTCCGTGTGTGTCTGTGTTACTGGGTGTCAGTGTGTGTCTTTGTTACTTGGTGTCCGTGTGTGTCTGTGTTACTGGGTGTCAGTGCATGTCTTTGTTACTTGGTGTCAGTGTATGTCTTTGTTACTTGGTGTAAGTGTGTGTCTGTGTTACTGGGTATCAGTGTCTCTCTTTGTTACTTGTTGTAAGTGTGTGCTTGTGTTACTGGGTATCACTGTATGTCTTTGTTACTTGTTGTCAGTGTATGTCTGTGCTACTTGGTGTCCGTGTGTGTCTGTGTTACTGGGTATCAGTGTATGTCTTTGTTACTTGGTGTTAGAGTGTGTCTGTGTTACTGGGTATCAGTGTATGTCTTTGTTACTTGGTGTCAGTGTATGTCTTTGTGACTTGGTGTCAGTATATGTCTTTGTTACTTGGTCTAAGTGTGTGTCTGTGTTACTGGGTGTCAGTGTGTGTCTGTGTTACTTGGTGTAAGTGTGTGTCTTTGTTACTTGCTGTCCGTGTGTGTCTGTGTTACTGGGTGTCAGTTTATGTCTTTGTTACTTGGTGTCAGTGTATGTCTTTGTTACTTGGTGTAAGTGTGTGTCTGTGTTACTGGCTATCAGTGTCTGTCTTTGTTACTTGTTGTAAGTCTGTGTTTGTGTTACTGGGTATCAGTGTATGTCTTTGTTACTTGGTGTCAGTGTATGTCTGTGCTACTTGGTGTAAGTGTGTGTCTGTGTTACTGGGTATCAGTGTATGTCTTTGTTACTTGGTGTTAGTGTGTGTCTGTGTTACTGGGTATCAGTGTATTTCTTTGTTACTTGGTGTAAGTGTATGTCTTTGTTACTTGGTGTCAGTGTATGTCTTTGTTACTTGGTGTAAGTGTGTGTCTGTGTTACTGGGCTTCAGTGTGTGTCTGTGTTATTGGGTATCAGTGTATGTATTTGTTATTTGGTGTAAGTGTGTGTCTGTGTTACTGGGTATCAGTGTATGTCTTTGTTACATGGTGTCAGTGTATGTCTGTGCTTCTTGGTGTAAGTGTATGTCTGTGTTATTGGGTATCAGTGTATGTCTTTGTTACTTGATGTAAGTGTGTGTCTGTGTTACTGGGTATCAGTGTATGTCTTTGTTACTTGGTGTAAGTGTATGTCTTTGTTACTTGGTGTCATTGTATGTCTTTGTTACTTGGTGTAAGTGTGTGTCTGTGTTACTGGGTGTCAGTGTGTGTCTGTGTTACTTGGTGGAAGTGTGTGTCTTTGTTAATTGGTGTCCGTGTGTGTCTGTGTTACTGGGTGTCAGTTTATATCTTTGTTACTAGGTGTCTGTGTATGTCTTTGTTACTTGGTGTAAGTGTGTGTCTGTTTTACTGGGTATCAGTGTCTGTTTTTGTTACTTGGTGTAAGTGTGTGTCTGTGTTACTGGGTATCAATGTATATCTTTGTTACTTGGTGTCAGTGTATGTCTGTGTTACTTGGTGTAAGTGTGTGTCTGTGTTACTGGGTATCAGTGTATGTCTTTGTTACTTGGTGTCCGTGTGTGTCTGTGTTACTGGGTGTCAGTGTATGTCTTTGTTACCTGGTGTCAGTGTATGTCTTTGTTACTTGGTGTAAGTGTGTGTCTGTGTTACTGGGTATCAGTGTCTGTCTTTGTTACTTGTTGTTAGTGTGTGTTTGTGTTACTGTGTATCAGTGTATGTCTTTGTTACTTGGTGTCAATGTATGTCTGTGCTACTTGTTGTAAGTGTGTGTCTGTGTTACTGGGTATCAGTGTATGTCTTTGTTACTTGGTGTTAGTGTGTGTCTGTGTTACCGGGTATCAGTGTATTTCTTTGTTACTTGGTGTAAGTGTATGTCTTTGTTACTTGGTGTCAGTGTATGTCTTTGTTACTTGGTGTAAGTGTGTGTCTGTGTTACTGGGTGTCAGTGTGTGTCTGTGTTATTGGGTATCAGTGTATGTCTTTGTTACTTGGTGTAAGTGTGTGTCTGTGTTACTGGGTATCAGTGTATGTCTTTGTTACTTGGTGTCAGTGTATGTCTCTGTTACTTGGTGTAAGTGTGTGTCTGTGTTACTGGGTGTCAGTGTGTGTCTGTGTTACTTGGTGTAAGTGTGTGTCTTTGTTAATTGGTATCCGTGTGTGTCTGTGTTACTGGGTGTCAGTTTATGTCTTTGTTACTTGGTGTCAGTGTATGTCTTTGTTACTTGGTACAAGTGTGTGTCTGTGTTACTGGGTGTCAGTGTCTGTCTGTGTTACTTGGTGTAAGTGTGTGTCTTTGTTAATTGGTGTCCGTGTGTGTCTGTGTTACTGGGTGTCAGTTTATATCTTTGTTACTAGGTGTCTGTGTATGTCTTTGTTACTTGGTGTAAGTGTGTGTCTGTTTTACTGGGTATCAGTGTCTGTCTTTGTTACTTGGTGTAAGTTTGTGTCTGTGTTACTGGGTATCAATGTATATCTTTGTTACTTGGTGTCAGTGTATGTCTGTGTTACTTGGTGTAAGTGTGTGTCTGTGTTACTGGGTATCAGTGTATGTCTTTGTTACTTGGTGTCCGTGTGTGTCTGTGTTACTGGGTGTCAGTGTATGTCTTTGTTACCTGGTGTCAGTGTATGTCTTTGTTACTTGGTGTAAGTGTGTGTCTGTGTTACTGGGTATCAGTGTCTGTCTTTGTTACTTGTTGTTAGTGTGTGTTTGTGTTACTGTGTATCAGTGTATGTCTTTGTTACTTGGTGTCAATGTATGTCTGTGCTACTTGTTGTAAGTGTGTGTCTGTGTTACTGGGTATCAGTGTATGTCTTTGTTACTTGGTGTTAGTGTGTGTCTGTGTTACCGGGTATCAGTGTATTTCTTTGTTACTTGGTGTAAGTGTATGTCTTTGTTACTTGGTGTCAGTGTATGTCTTTGTTACTTGGTGTAAGTGTGTGTCTGTGTTACTGGGTGTCAGTGTGTGTCTGTGTTATTGGGTATCAGTGTATGTCTTTGTTACTTGGTGTAAGTGTGTGTCTGTGTTACTGGGTATCAGTGTATGTCTTTGTTACTTGGTGTCAGTGTATGTCTCTGTTACTTGGTGTAAGTGTGTGTCTGTGTTACTGGGTGTCAGTGTGTGTCTGTGTTACTTGGTGTAAGTGTGTGTCTTTGTTAATTGGTATCCGTGTGTGTCTGTGTTACTGGGTGTCAGTTTATGTCTTTGTTACTTGGTGTCAGTGTATGTCTTTGTTACTTGGTACAAGTGTGTGTCTGTGTTACTGGGTGTCAGTGTCTGTCTGTGTTACTTGGTGTAAGTGTGTTTCTTTGTTAATTGGTGTCCGTGTGTGTCTGTGTTACTGGGTGTCAGTTTATGTCTTTGTTACTTGGTGTCTGTGTATGTCTTTGTTACTTGGTGTAAGTATGTGTCTGTGTTACTGGGTATCAGTGTCTGTCTTTGTTACTTGGTGTAAGTGTGTGTCTGTGTTACTGGGTATCAATGTATGTCTTTGTTACTTGGTGTCAGTGTGTGTCTGTGTTACTTGGTCTAAGTGTGTGTCTGTGTTACTGGGTATCAGTGTATGTCTTTGTTACTTGGTGTAAGTGTGTGTCTGTGTTACTGGGTATCAGTGTATGTCTTTGTTACTTGATGTCAGTGTATGTCTTTGTTACTTGGTGTAAGTGTATGTATTTGTTACTTGGTGTCATTGTATGTCTTTGTTACTTGGTGTAAGTGTGTGTCTGTGTTACTGGGTGTCAGTGTGTGTCTGTGTTACTTGGTGTAAGTCTGTGTCTTTGTTACTTGGTGTCCGTCTGTGTCTGTATACTGGGTGTCAGTTTATGTCTTTGATACTTGGTGTCAGTGCATGTCTTTGTTACTTGGTGTAAGTGTGTGTCTGTGTTACTGGGTATCAGTGTCTGTCTTTGTTACTTGGTGTAAGTGTGTGTCTGTGTTACTGGGTATCAGTGTATGTCTTTGTGACTTGGTGTCAGTGTATGTCTTTGTTACTGGGTGTCAGTGTGTGTCTTTGTTACTTGGTGTCAGTGTATGTCTTTGTTACTTGGAGTAAGTGTGTGTCTGTGTTACTGGGTATCAGTGTCTCTCTTTGTTACTTGTTGTAAGTGTGTGTTTGTGTTACTGGGTATCAATGTATGTCTTTGTTACTTGGTGTCAGTGTATGTCTGTGCTACTTGGTGTCCGTGTGTGTCTGTGTTACTGGGTATCAGTGTATGTCTTTGTTACTTGGTGTTAGAGTGTGTCTGTGTTACTGGGTATCAGTGTATGTCTTTGTTACTTGGTGTCAGTGTATGTCTTTGTTACTTGGTGTAAGTGTATGTCTTTGTTACTTGGTGTCAGTGTATGTCTTTGTTACTTGGTCTAAGTGTGTGTCTGTGTTACTGGGTGTCAGTGTGTGTCTGTGTTACTTGGTGTAAGTGTGTGTCTTTGTTACTTGCTGTCCGTGTGTGTCTGTGTTACTGGGTGTCAGTTTATGTCTTTGTTACTTGGTGTCAGTGTATGTCTTTGTTACTTGGTGTAAGTGTGTGTCTGTGTTACTGGGTATCAGTGTCTGTCTTTGTTACTTGTTGTAAGTGTGTGTTTGTGTTACTGGGTATCAGTGTATGTCTTTGTTACTTGGTGTCAGTGTATGTCTGTGCTACTTGGTGTAAGTGTGTGTCTGTGTTACTGGGTATCAGTGTATGTCTTTGTTACTTGGTGTTAGTGTGTGTCTGTGTTACTGGGTATCAGTGTATTTCTTTGTTACTTGGTGTAAGTGTATGTCTTTGTTACTTGGTGTCAGTGTATGTCTTTGTTACTTGGTGTAAGTGTGTGTCTGTGTTACTGGGTGTCAGTGTGTGTCTGTGTTATTGGGTATCAGTGTATGTATTTGTTATTTGGTGTAAGTGTGTGTCTGTGTTACTGGGTATCAGTGTATGTCTTTGTTACATGGTGTCAGTGTATGTCTGTGTTACTTGGTGTAAGTGTATTTCTGTGTTATTGGGTATCAGTGTATGTCTTTGTTACTTGGTGTAAGTGTGTGTCTGTGTTACTGGGTATCAGTGTATGTCTTTGTTACTTGGTGTAAGTGTATGTCTTTGTTACTTGGTGTCAGTGTATGTCTTTGTTACCTGGTGTCAGTGTGTGTCTGTGTTACATGGTGTAAGTGTTTGTCTTTGTTAATTGGTGTCCGTGTGTGTCTGTGTTACTGGGTGTCAGTTTATGTCTTTGTTACTTGGTGTCTGTGTATGTCTTTGTTACTTGGTGTAAGTGTGTGTCTGTGTTACTGGGTATCAGTGTCTGTCTTTGTTACTTGGTGTAAGTGTGTGTCTGTGTTACTGGGTATCAATGTATACCTTTGTTACTTGGTGTCAGTGTATGTCTGTGTTACTTGGTGTAAGTGTGTGTCTGTGTTACTGGGTATCAGTGTATGTCTTTGTTACTTGGTGTCCGTGTGTGTCTGTGTTACTGGGTGTCAGTGTATGTCTTTGTTACCTGGTGTCAGTGTATGTCTTTGTTACTTGGTGTAAGTGTGTGTCTGTGTTACTGGGTATCAGTGTCTGTCTTTGTTACTTGGTGTAAGTGTGTGTCTGTGTTACTGGGTATCAATGTATATCTTTGTTACTTGGTGTCAGTGTATGTCTGTGTTACTTGGTGTAAGTGTGTGTCTGTGTTACTGGGTATCAGTGTCTGTCTTTGTTACTTGTTGTAAGTGTGTGTTTGTGTTACTGGGTATCAGTGTATGTCTTTGTTACTTGGTGTCAGTGTATGTCTGTGCTACTTTGTGTAAGTGTGTGTCTGTGTTACTGGGTATCAGTGTATGTCTTTGTTACTTGGTGTTAGTGTGTGTCTGTGTTACTGGGTATCAGTGTATTTCTTTGTTACTTGGTGTAAGTGTATGTCTTTGTTACTTGGTGTCAGTGTATGTCTTTGTTACTTGGTGTAAGTGTGTGTCTGTGTTCCTGGGTGTCAGTGTGTGTCTGTGTTATTGGGTATCAGTGTATGTCTTTGTTACTTGGTGTAAGTGTGTGTCTGTGTTACTGGGTATCAGTGTATGTCTTTGTTACTTGGTGTCAGTGTATGTCTGTGTTACTTGGTGTAAGTGTGTGTCTGTGTTACTGGGTGTCAGTGTGTGTCTGTGTTACTTGGTGTAAGTGTGTGTCTTTGTTAATTGGTGTCCGTGTGTGTCTGTGTTACTGGGTGTCAGTTTATGTCTTTGTTACTTGGTGTCTGTGTATGTCTTTGTTACTTGGTGTAAGTGTGTGTCTGTGTTTCTGGGTATCAGTGTCTGTCTTTGTTACTTGGTGTAAGTGTGTGTCTGTGTTACTGGGTATCAATGTATGTCTTTGTTACTTGGTGTCAGTGTACATATGTGTTACTTGGTGTAAGTGTGTGTCTGTGTTACTGGGTATCAGTGCATGTCTTTGTTACTGGTGTAAGTGTGTGTCTGTGTTACTGGGTATGTATTTGTTACTTGGTGTCATTGTATGTCTCTGTTACTTGGTGTAAGTGTGTGTCTGTGTTACTGGGTGTCAGTGTGTGTCTGTGTTACTTGGTGTAAGTCTGTGTCTTTGTTACTTGGTGTCAGTGTAAGTCTTTGTTACTGGGTGTCAGTGTGTGTCTTTGTTACTTGGTGTCAGTGCATGTCTGCGTTACTTGGTGTAAGTGTGTGTCTGTGTTACTGGGTATCAGTGTATGTCTTTGTTACTTGGTGTAAGTGTGTGTCTGTGTTACTGGGTATCAGTGTATGTCTTTGTTACTTGGTGTCAGTGTATGTCTTTGTTACTTGGTGTAAGTGTGTGTCTGTGTTACTCGGTGTAAGTGTGTGTCTTTGTTACTTGGTGTCCGTGTGTGTCTGTGTTACTGGGTGTCAGTGTATTTCTTTGTTACTTGGTGTCAGTGTATGTCTTTGTTACTTGGTGTAAGTGTGTGTCTGTGTTACTGGGTATCAGTGTCTGTCTTTGTTACTTGTTGTAAGTGTGTGTTTGTGTTACTGGGTATCAGTGTATGTCTTTGTTACTTGGTGTCAGTGTATGTCTGTGCTACTTGGTGTAAGTGTGTGTCTGTGTTACTGGGTATCAGTGTATGTCTTTGTTACTTGGTGTTAGTGTGTGTCTGTGTTACTGGGTATCAGTGTATGTCTTTGTTACTTGGTGTAAGTGTATGTCTTTGTTACTTGGTGTCAGTGTATGTCTTTGTTACTTGGTGTAAGTTTGTGTCTGTGTTACTGGGTGTCAGTGTGTGTCTGTGTTATTGGGTATCAGTGTATGTCTTTGTTACTTGGTGTAAGTGTGTGTCTGTGTTACTGGGTATCAGTGTATGTCTTTGTTACTTGGGGTCAGTGTGTGTCTGTGTTACTTGGTGTAAGTGTGTTTCTTTGTTAATTGGTGTCCGTGTGTGTCTGTGTTACTGGGTGTCAGTTTATGTCTTTGTTACTTGGTGTCTGTGTATGACTTTGTTACTTGGTGTAAGTGTGTTTCTGTGTTACTGGGTATCAATGTATGTCTTTGTTACTTGGTGTCAATGTATGTCTGTGTTACTTGGTGTAAGTGTGTGTCTGTGTTACTGGGTATCAGTGTATGTCTTTGTTACTTGGTGTAAGTGTGTGTCTGTGTTACTGGGTATCAGTGTCTGTCTTTGTTACTTGATGTCAGTGTATGTCTTTGTTACTTGGTGTAAGTGTATGTATTTGTTACTTGGTGTCATTGTATGTCTTTGTTACTTGGTGTAAGTGTGTGTCTGTGTTACTGGGTGTCAGTGTGTGTCTGTGTTACTTTGTGTAAGTGTGTGTCTTTGTTACTTGGTGTCCGTGTGTGTCTGTGTTACTGGGTGTCAGTTTATGTCTTTGATACTTGGTGTCAGTGTATGTCTGTGTTACTTGGTGTAAGTGTGTGTCTGTGTTACTGGGTATCAGTGTATGTCTTTGTTACTTGGTGTCAGTGTATGTCTTTGTTACTGGGTGTCAGTTTATGTCTTTGTTACTTGGTGTCAGTGTATGTCTGCGTTACTTGGTGTAAGTGTGTGTCTGTGTTACTGGGTATCAGTGTATGTCTTTGTTACTTGGTGTAAGTGTGTGTCTGTGTTACTGGGTATCAGAGTATGTCTTTGTTACTTGGTGTCAGTGTATGTCTTTGTTACATGGTGTAAGTGTGTGTCTGTGTTACTGGGTGTCAGTGTTTGTCTGTGTTACTTAGTGTAAGTGTGTGTCTTTGTTACTTGCTGTCCGTGTGTGTCTGTGTTACTGGGTGTCAGTTTATGTCTTTGTTACTTGGCGTAAGTGTGTGTCTGTGTTACTGGGTATCAGTGTCTGTCTTTGTTACTTGGTGTAAGAGTGTGTCTGTGTTACTGGGTATCAGTGTATGTCTTTGCTACTTGGTGTCAGTGTATGTCGGTGTTACTTGGTGTAAGTGTGTGTCTGTGTTACTGGGTATCAGTGTATGTCTTTGATACTTGGTGTAAGTGTGTGTCTGTGTTACTGGGTGTCAGTGTGTGTCTGTGTTACTTGGTGTAAGTCTGTGTCTTTGTTACTTGGTGTCCGTGTGTGTCTGTGTTACTGGGTGTCAGTTTATGTCTTTGATACTTGGTGTCAGTGTACGTCTTTGTTACTTGGTGTAAGTGTGTGTCTGTGTTACTGGGTATCAGTGTCTGTCTTTGTTACTTGGTGTAAGTGTGTGTCTGTGTTACTGGGTATCAGTGTATGTCTTTGTTACTTGGTGTCAGTGTTTGTCTGTGTTACTTGGTGTAAGTGTGTGTCTGTGTTACTGGGTATCAGTGTATGTCTTTGTGACTTGGTGTCAGTGTATGTCTTTGTTACTGGGTGTCAGTGTGTGTCTTTGTTACTTGGTGTCAGTGTATGTCTGCGTTACTTGGTGTAAGTGTGTGTCTGTGTTACTGGGTATCAGTGTATGTCTTTGTTACTTGGTGCAAGTGTGTGTCTGTGTTACTGGGTATCAGAGTATGTCTTTGTTACTTGGTGTCAGTGTATGCCTTTGTTACTTGGTGTAAGTGTGTGTCTGTGTTACTGGGTGTCAGTGTGTGTCTGTGTTACTTTGTGTAAGTGTGTGTCTTTGTTACTTGGTGTCCGTGTTTGTCTGTGTTACTGGGTGTCAGTGTGTGTCTTTGTTACTTGGTGTCCGTGTGTGTCTGTGTTACTGGGTGTCAGTGTATGTCTTTGTTACTTGGTGTCAGTGTATGTCTTTGTTACTTGGTCTAAGTGTGTGTCTGTGTTACTGGGTATCAGTGTCTCTCTTTGTTACTTGTTGTAAGTGTGTGTTTGTGTTACTGGGTATCAGTGTATGTCTTTGTTACTTGGTGTCAGTGTATGTCTGTGCTACTTGGTGTCCGTGTGTGTCTGTGTTACTGGGTATCAGTGTATGTCTTTGTTACTTGGTGTTAGAGTGTGTCTGTGTTACTGGGTATCAGTGTATGTCTTTGTTACTTGGTGTCAGTGTATGTCTTTGTTACTTGGTGTCAGTATATGTCTTTGTTACTTGGTCTAAGTGTGTGTCTGTGTTACTGGATGTCAGTGTGTGTCTGTGTTACTTGGTGTAAGTGTGTGTCTTTGTTACTTGCTGTCCGTGTGTGTCTGTGTTACTGGGTGTCAGTTTATGTCTTTGTTACTTGGTGTCAGTATATGTCTTTGTTACTTGGTGTAAGTGTGTGTCTGTGTTACTGGCTATCAGTGTCTGTCTTTGTTACTTGGTGTTAGTGTGTGTCTGTGTTACTGGGTATCAGTGTATTTCTTTGTTACTTGGTGTAAGTGTATGTCTTTGTTACTTGGTGTCAGTGTATGTCTTTGTTACTTGGTGTAAGTGTGTGTCTGTGTTACTGGGTGTCAGTGTGTGTCTGTGTTATTGGGTATCAGTGTATGTATTTGTTATTTGGTGTAAGTGTGTGTCTGTGTTACTGGGTATCAGTTTATGTCTTTGTTACATGGTGTCAGTGTATGTCTGTGTTACTTGGTGTAAGTGCATGTCTGTGTTATTGGGTATCAGTGTATGTCTTTGTTACTTGATGTAAGTGTGTGTCTGTGTTACTGGGTATCAGTGTATGTCTTTGTTACTTGGTGTAAGTGTATGTCTTTGTTACTTGGTGTCAGTGTATGTCTTTGTTACTTGGTGTAAGTGTGTGTCTGTGTTACTGGGTGTCAGTGTGTGTCTGTGTTACTTGGTGTAAGTGTGTGTCTTTGTTAATTGGTGTCCGTGTGTGTCTGTGTTACTGGGTGTCAGGTTATATCTTTGTTACTTGGTGTCTGTGTATGTCTTTGTTACTTGGTGTAAGTGTGTGTCTGTTTTACTGGGTATCAGTGTCTGTCTTTGTTACTTGGTGTAAGTGTGTGTCTGTGTTACTGGGTATCAATGTATATCTTTGTTACTTGGTGTCAGTGTATGTCTGTGTTACTTGGTGTAAGTGTGTGTCTGTGTTACTGGGTATCAGTGTATGTCTTTGTTACTTGGTGTCCGTGTGTGTCTGTGTTACTGGGTGTCAGTGTATGTCTTTGTTACCTGGTGTCAGTGTATGTCTTTGTTACTTGGTGTAAGTGTGTGTCTGTGTTACTGGGTATCAGAGTATGTCTTTGTTACTTGTTGTTAGTGTGTGTTTGTGTTACTGGGTATCAGTGTATGTCTTTGTTACTTGGTGTCAGTGTATGTCTGTGCTACTTGGTGTAAGTGTGTGTCTGTGTTACTGGGTATCAGTGTATGTCTTTGTTACTTGGTGTTAGTGTGTGTCTGTGTTACCGGGTATCAGTGTATTTCTTTGTTACTTGGTGTAAGTGTATGTCTTTGTTACTTGGTGTCAGTGTATGTCTTTGTTACTTGGTGTAAGTGTGTGTCTGTGTTACTGGGTGTCAGTGTGTGTCTGTGTTATTGGGTATCAGAGTATGTCTTTGTTACTTGTTGTTAGTGTGTGTTTGTGTTACTGGGTATCAGTGTATGTCTTTGTTACTTGGTGTCAGTGTATGTCTGTGCTACTTGGTGTAAGTGTGTGTCTGTGTTACTGGGTATCAGTGTATGTCTTTGTTACTGGGTGTCAGTGTGTCTCTGTGTTATTGGGTATCAGTGTATGTCTTTGTTACTTGGTGTAAGTGTGTGTCTGTGTTACTGGGTATCAGTGTATGTCTTTGTTACTTGGTGTCAGTGTATGTCTGTGTTACTTGGTGTAAGTGTGTGTCTGTGTTACTGGGTGTCAGTGTGTGTCTGTGTTACTTGGTGTAAGTGTGTGTCTTTGTTAATTGGTGTCCGTGTGTGTCTGTGTTACTGGGTGTCAGTTTATGTCTTTGTTACTTGGTGTCAGTGTATGTCTTTGTTACTTGGTACAAGTGTGTGTCTGTGTTACTGGGTGTCAGTGTCTGTCTGTGTTACTTGGTGTAAGTGTGTTTCTTTGTTAATTGGTGTCCGTGTGTGTCTGTGTTACTGGGTGTCAGTTTATGTCTTTGTTACTTGGTGTCTGTGTATGTCTTTGTTACTTGGTGTAAGTATGTGTCTGTGTTACTGGGTATCAGTGTCTGTCTTTGTTACTTGGTGTAAGTGTGTGTCTGTGTTACTGGGTATCAGTGTATGTCTTTGTTACTTGATGTCAGTGCATGTCTTTGTTACTTGGTGTAAGTGTATGTATTTGTTACTTGGTGTCATTGTATGTCTTTGTTACTTGGTGTAAGTGTGTGTCTGTGTTACTGGGTGTCAGTGTGTGTCTGTGTTACTTGGTGTAAGTCTGTGTCTTTGTTACTTGGTGTCCGTCTGTGTCTGTATACTGGGTGTCAGTTTATGTCTTTGATACTTGGTGTCAGTGTATGTCTTTGTTACTTGGTGTAAGTGTGTGTCTGTGTTACTGGGTATCAGTGTCTGTCTTTGTTACTTGGTGTAAGTGTGTGTCTGTGTTACTGGGTATCAGTGTATGTCTTTGTGACTTGGTGTCAGTGTATGTCTTTGTTACTGGGTGTCAGTGTGTGTCTTTGTTACTTGATGTCAGTGTATGTCTTTGTTACTTGGTGTAATTGTGTGTCTGTGTTACTGGGTATCAGTGTCTCTCTTTGTTACTTGTTGTAAGTGTGTGTTTGTGTTACTGGGTATCAATGTATGTCTTTGTTACTTGGTGTCAGTGTATGTCTGTGCTACTTGGTGTCCGTGTGTGTCTGTGTTACTGGGTATCAGTGTATGTCTTTGTTACTTGGTGTTAGAGTGTGTCTGTGTTACTGGGTATCAGTGTATGTCTTTGTTACTTGGTGTCAGTGTATGTCTTTGTTACTTGGTGTAAGTGTATGTCTTTGTTACTTGGTGTCAGTGTATGTCTTTGTTACTTGGTCTAAGTGTGTGTCTGTGTTACTGGGTGTCAGTGTGTGTCTGTGTTACTTGGTGTAAGTGTGTGTCTTTGTTACTTGCTGTCCGTGTGTGTCTGTGTTACTGGGTGTCAGTTTATGTCTTTGTTACTTGGTGTCAGTGTATGTCTTTGTTACTTGGTGTAAGTGTGTGTCTGTGTTACTGGGTATCAGTGTCTGTCTTTGTTACTTGTTGTAAGTGTGTGTTTGTGTTACTGGGTATCAGTGTATGTCTTTGTTACTTGGTGTCAGTGTATGTCTGTGCTACTTGGTGTAAGTGTGTGTCTGTGTTACTGGGTATCAGTGTATGTCTTTGTTACTTGGTGTTAGTGTGTGTCTGTGTTACTGGGTATCAGTGTATTTCATTGTTACTTGGTGTAAGTGAATGTCTTTGTTACTTGGTGTCAGTGTATGTCTTTGTTACTTGGTGTAAGTGTGTGTCTGTGTTTTTGGGTGTCAGTGTGTGTCTGTGTTATTGGGTATCAGTGTATGTATTTGTTATTTGGTGTAAGTGTGTGTCTGTGTTACTGGGTATCAGTGTATGTAGTTGTTACATGGTGTCAGTGTATGTCTGTGTTACTTGGTGTAAGTGTATGTCTGTGTTATTGGGTATCAGTGTATGTCTTTGTTACTTGGTGTAAGTGTGTGTCTGTGTTACTGGGTATCAGTGTATGTCTTTGTTACTTGGTGTAAGTGTATGTCTTTGTTACTTGGTGTCAGTGTATGTCTTTGTTACTTGGTGTCAGTGTGTGTCTGTGTTACTTGGTGTAAGTGTTTGTCTTTGTTAATTGGTGTCCGTGTGTGTCTGTGTTACTGGGTGTCAGTTTATGTCTTTGTTACTTGGTGTCTGTGTATGTCTTTGTTACTTGGTGTAAGTGTGTATCTGTGTTACTGGGTATCAGTGTCTGTCTTTGTTACTTGGTGTAAGTGTGTGCCTGTGTTACTGGGTATCAATGTATATCTTTGTTACTTTGTGTCAGTGTATGTCTGTGTTACTTGGTGTAAGTGTGTGTCTGTGTTACTGGGTATCAGTGTATGTCTTTGTTACTTGGTGTCCGTGTGTGTCTGTGTTACTGGGTGTCAGTGTATGTCTTTGGTACCTGGTGTCAGTGTATGTCTTTGTTACTTGGTGTAAGTGTGTGTCTGTGTTACTGGGTATCAGTGTCTGTCTTTGTTACTTGGTGTAAGTGTGTGTCTGTGTTACTGGGTATCAATGTATATCTTTGTTACTTGGTGTCAGTGTATGTCTGTGTTTCTTGGTGTAAGTGTGTGTCTGTGTTACTGGGTATCAGTGTCTGTCTTTGTTACTTGTTGTAAGTGTGTGTTTGTGTTACTGGGTATCAGTGTATGTCTTTGTTACTTGGTGTCAGTGTATGTCTGTGCTACTTGGTGTAAGTGTGTGTCTGTGTTACTGGGTATCAGTGTATGTCTTTGTTACTTGGTGTTAGTGTGTGTCTGTGTTACTGGGTATCAGTGTATTTCTTTGTTACTTGGTGTAAGTGTATGTCTTTGTTACTTGGTGTCAGTGTATGTCTTTGTTACTTGGTGTAAGTGTGTGTCTGTGTTATTGGGTGTCAGTGTGTGTCTGTGTTATTGGGTATCAGTGTATGTCTTTGTTACTTGGTGTAAGTGTGTGTCTGTGTTACTGGGTATCAGTGTATGTCTTTGTTACTTGGTGTCAGTGTATGTCTGTGTTACTTGGTGTAAGTGTGTGTCTGTGTTACTGGGTGTCAGTGTGTGTCTGTGTTACTTGGTGAAAGTGTGTGTCTTTGTTAATTGGTGTCCGTGTGTGTCTGTGTTACTGGGTGTCAGTTTATGTCTTTGTTACTTGGTGTCTGTGTATGTCTTTGTTACTTGGTGTAAGTGTGTGTCTGTGTTTCTGGGTATCAGTGTCTGTCTTTGTTACTTGGTGTAGGTGTGTGTCTGTGTTACTGGGTATCAATGTATGTCTTTGTTACTTGGTGTCAGTGTACGTCTGTGGTACATGGTGTAAGTGTGTATCTGTGTTACTGGGTATCAGTGCATGTCTTTGTTACTGGTGTAAGTGTGTGTCTGTGTTACTGGGTATGTATTTGTTACTTGGTGTCATTGTATGTCTCTGTTACTTGGTGTAAGTGTGTGTCTGTGTTACTGGGTGTCAGTGTGTGCCTGTGTTACTTGGTGTAAGTCTGTGTCTTTGTTACTTGGTGTCAGTGTAAGTCTTTGTTACTGGGTGTCAGTGTGTGTCTTTGTTACTTGGTGTCAGTGTATGTCTGCGTTACTTGGTGTAAGTGTGTGTCTGTGTTACTGGGTATCAGTGTATGTCTTTGTTACTTGGTGTCAGTGTATGTCTTTGTTACTTGGTGTAAGTGTGTGTCTGTGTTACTGGGTATCAGTGTAAGTCTTTGTTACTTGGTGTAAGAGTGTGTCTGTGTTACTGGGTATCACTATATGTCTTTGTTACTTGTTGTCAGTGTATGTCTTTGTTACTTGGTGTAAGTGTGTGTCTGTGTTACTCGGTGTAAGTGTGTGTCTTTGTTACTTGGTGTCCGTGTGTGTCTGTGTTACTGGGTGTCAGTGTATGTCTTTGTTACTTGGTGTCAGTGTATGTCTTTGTTACTTGGTGTAAGTGTGTGTCTGTGTTACTGGGTATCAGTGTCTGTCTTTGTTACTTGTTGTAAGTGTGTGTTTGTGTTACTGGGTATCAGTGTATGTCTTTGTTACTTGGTGTCAGTGTATGTCTGTGCTACTTGGTGTAAGTGTGTGTCTGTGTTACTGGGTATCAGTGTATGTCTTTGTTACTTGGTGTTAGTGTGTGTCTGTGTTACTGGGTATCAGTGTATGTCTTTGTTACTTGGTGTAAGTGTATGTCTTTGTTACTTGGTGTCAGTGTATGTCTTTGTTACTTGGTGTAAGTTTGTGTCTGTGTTACTGGGTGTCAGTGTGTGTCTCTGTTATTGGGTATCAGTGTATGTCTTTGTTACTTGGTGTAAGTGTGTGTCTGTGTTACTGGGTATCAGTGTATGTCTTCGTTACTTGGGGTCAGTGTGTGTCTGTGTTACTTGGTGTAAGTGTGTTTCTTTGTTAATTGGTGTCCGTGTGTGTCTGTGTTACTGGGTGTCAGTTTATGTCTTTGTTACTTGGTGTCTGTGTATGTCTTTGTTACTTGGTGTAAGTGTGTGTCTGTGTTACTGGGTATCAATGTATGTCTTTGTTACTTGGTGTCAGTGTATGTCTGTGTTACTTGGTGTAAGTGTGTGTCTGTGTTACTGGGTATCAGTGTATGTCTTTGTTACTTGGTGTAAGTGTGTGTCTGTGTTACTGGGTATCAGTGTCTGTCTTTGTTACTTGGTGTAAGTCTGTGTCTTTGTTACTTGGTGTCCGTGTGTGTCTGTGTTACTGGGTGTCAGTTTATGTCTTTGATACTTGGTGTCAGTGTATGTCTGTGTTACTTGGTGTAAGTGTGTGTCTGTGTTACTGGGTATCAGTGTATGTCTTTGTTACTTGGTGTCAGTGTATGTCTTTGTTACTGGGTGTCAGTGTGTGTCTTTGTTACTTGGTGTCAGTGTATGTCTGCGTTACTTGGTGTAAGTGTGTGTCTGTGTTACTGGGTATCAGTGTATGTCTTTGTTACTTGGTGTAAGTGTGTGTCTGTGTTACTGGGTATCAGAGTATGTCTTTGTTACTTGGTGTCAGTGTATGTCTTTGTTACATGGTGTAAGTGTGTGTCTGTGTTACTGGGTGTCAGTGTGTGTCTGTGTTACTTTGTGTAAGTGTGTGTCTTTGTTACTTGCTGTCCGTGTGTGTCTGTGTTACTGGGTGACAGTTTATGTCTTTGTTACTTGGCGTAAGTGTGTGTCTGTGTTACTGGGTATCAGTGTCTGTCTTTGTTACTTGGTGTAAGAGTGTGTCTGTGTTACTGGGTATCAGTGTATGTCTTTGCTACTTGGTGTCAGTGTATGTCGGTGTTACTTGGTGTAAGTGTGTGTCTGTGTTACTGGGTATCAGTGTATGTCTTTGATACTTGGTGTAAGTTTGTGTCTGTGTTACTGGGTATCAGTGTGTGTCTGTGTTACTTGGTGTAAGTGTGTTTCTTTGTGAATTCGTGTCCGTGTGTGTCTGTGTTACTGGGTGTCAGTTTATGTCTTTGTTACTTGGTGTCTGTGTATGACTTTGTTACTTGGTGTAAGTATGTGTCTGTGTTACTGTGTATCAGTGTCTGTCTTTGTTACTTGGTGTAAGTGTGTGTCTGTGTTACTGGGTATCAATGTATGTCTTTGTTACTTGGTGTCAGTGTATGTCTGTGTTACTTGGTGTAAGTGTGTGTCTGTGTTACTGGGTATCAGTGTATGTCTTTGTTACTTGGTGTAAGTGTGTGTCTGTGTTACTGGGTATCAGTGTATGTCTTTGTTACTTGGTGTCAGTGTATGTCTTGGTTACTTGGTGTAAGTGTATGGATTTGTTACTTGGTGTCATTGTATGTCTTTGTTACTTGGTGTAAGTGTGTGTCTGTGTTACTGGGTGTCAGTGTGTGTCTGTGTTACTTGGTGTAAGTCTGTGTCTTTGTTACTTGGTGTCCGTGTGTGTCTGTGTTACTGGGTGTCAGTTTATGTCTTTGATACTTGGTGTCAGTGTATGTCTTTGTTACTTGGTGTAAGTGTGTGTCTGTGTTACTGGGTATCAGTGTCTGTCTTTGTTACTTGGTGTAAGTGTGTGTCTGTGTTACTGGGTATCAGTGTATGTCTTTGTTACTTGGTGTCAGTGTATGTCTGTGTTACTTGGTGTAAGTGTGTGTCTGTGTTACTGGGTATCAGTGTATGTCTTTGTGACTTGGTGTCAGTGTATGTCTTTGTTACTGGGTGTCAGTGTGTGTCTTTGTTACTTGGTGTCAGTGTATGTCTGCGTTACTTGGTGTAAGTGTGTGTCTGTGTTACTGGGTATCAGTGTATGTCTTTGTTACTTGGTGTAAGTGTGTGTCTGTGTTACTGGGTATCAGAGTATGTCTTTGTTACTTGGTGTCAGTGTATGTCTTTGTTACTTGGTGTAAGTGTGTGTCTGTGTTACTGGGTGTCAGTGTTTGTCTGTGTTACTTTGTGTAAGTGTGTGTCTTTGTTACTTGGTGTCCGTGTGTGTCTGTGTTACTGGGTGTCAGTTTATGTCTTTGTTGCTTGGTGTCTGTGTATGTCTTTGTTACTTGGCGTAAGTGTGTGTCTGTGTTACTGGGTATCAGTGTCTGTCTTTGTTACTTGGTGTTAGTGTGTGTCTGTGTTACTGGGTATCAGTGTATGTCTTTGCTACTTGGTGTCAGTGTATGTCGGTGTTACTTGGTGTAAGTGTGTGTCTGTGTTACTGGGTATCAGTGTATGTCTTTGATACTTGGTGTAAGTTTGTGTCTGTGTTACTGGGTATCAGTGTGTGTCTGTGTTACTTGGTGTAAGTGTGTGTCTTTGTTACTTGGTGTCCGTGTGTGTCTGTGTTACTGGGTGTCAGTGTATGTCTTTGTTACTTGGTGTCAGTGTATGTCTTTGTTACTTGGTGTAAGTGTGTGTCTGTGTTACTGGGTATCAGTGTCTCTCTTTGTTACTTGTTGCAAGTGTGTGTTTGTGTTACTGGGTATCAGTGTATGTCTTTGTTACTTGGTGTCAGTGTATGTCTGTGCTACTTGGTGTCCGTGTGTGTCTGTGTTACTGGGTATCAGTGTATGTCTTTGTTACTTGGTGTTAGAGTGTGTCTGTGTTACTGGGTATCAGTGTATGTCTTTGTTACTTCGTGTCAGTGTATGTCTTTGTTACTTGGTGTAAGTGTATGTCTTTGTTACTTGGTGTCAGTGTATGTCTTTGTTACTTGGTGTAAGTGTGTGTCTGTGTTACTGGGTGTCAGTGTGTGTCTGTGTTACTTGGTGTAAGTGTGTGTCTTTGTTACTTGCTGTCCGTGTGTGTCTGTGTTACTGGGTGTCAGTTTATGTCTTTGTTACTTGGTGTCAGTGTATGTCTTTGTTACTTGGTGTAAGTGTGTGTCTGTGTTACTGGGTATCAGTGTCTGTCTTTGTTACTTGTTGTAAGTGTGTGTTTGTGTTACTGGGTATCAGTGTATGTTGTTGTTACTTGGTGTCTGTGTATGTCTGTGCTACTTGGTGTAAGTGTGTGTCTGTGTTACTGGGTATCAGTGTATGTCTTTGTTACTTGGTGTTAGTGTGTGTCTGTGTTACTGGGTATCAGTGTATTTCTTTGTCACTTTGTGTAAGTGTATGTCTTTGTTACTTGGTGTCAGTGTTTGTCTTTGTTACTTGGTGTAAGTGTGTGTCTGTGTTACTGGTTGTCAGTGTGTGTCTGTGTTATTGGGTATCAGTGTATGTATTTGTTATTTGGTGTAAGTGTGTGTCTGTGTTACTGGGTCTCAGTGTATGTCTTTGCTACATGGTGTCAGTGTATGTCTGTGTTACTTGGTGTAAGTGTATGTCTGTGTTATTGGGTATCAGTGTATGTCTTTGTTACTTGGTGTAAGTGTGTGTCTGTGTTACTGGTATCAGTGTATGTCTTTGTTACTTGGTGTAAGTGTATGTCTTTGTTACTTGGTGTCAGTGTATGTCTTTGTTACTTGGTGTCAGTGTGTGTCTGTGTTACTTGGTGTAAGTGTTTGTCTTTGTTAATTGGTGTCCGTGTGTGTCTGTGTTACTGGGTGTCAGTTTATGTCTTTGTTACTTGGTGTCTGTGTATGTATTTGTTACTGGGTGTCAGTGTGTGTCTTTGTTACTTGGTGTCAGTGTATGTCTGCGTTACTTGGTGTAAGTGTGTGTCTGTGTTACTGGGTATCAGTGTATGTCTTTGTTACTTGGTGTAAGTGTGTGTCTGTGTTACTGGGTATCAGAGTATGTCTTTGTTACTTGGTGTCAGTGTATGTCTTTGTTACATGGTGTAAGTGTGTGTCTGCGTTACTGGGTGTCAGTGTGTGTCTGTGTTACTGGGTGTAAGTGTGTGTCTTTGTTACTTGCTGTCCGTGTGTGTCTGTGTTACTGGGTGACAGTTTATGTCTTTGTTACTTGGCGTAAGTGTGTGTCTGTGTTACTGGGTATCAGTGTCTGTCTTTGTTACTTGGTGTAAGAGTGTGTCTGTGTTACTGGGTATCAGTGTATGTCTTTGCTACTTGGTGTCAGTGTATGTCGGTGTTACTTGGTGTAAGTGTGTGTCTGTGTTACTGGGTATCAGTGTATGTCTTTGATACTTGGTGTAAGTTTGTGTCTGTGTTACTGGGTATCAGTGTGTGTCTGTGTTACTTGGTGTAAGTGTGTTTCTTTGTGAATTCGTGTCCGTGTGTGTCTGTGTTACTGGGTGTCAGTTTATGTCTTTGTTACTTGGTGTCTGTGTATGTCTTTGTTACTTGGTGTAAGTATGTGTCAGTGTTACTGTGTATCAGTGTCTGTCTTTGTTACTTGGTGTAAGTGTGTGTCTGTGTTACTGGGTATCAATGTATGTCTTTGTTACTTGGTGTCAGTGTATGTCTGTGTTACTTGGTGTAAGTGTGTGTCTGTGTTACTGAGTATCAGTGTATGTCTTTGTTACTTGGTGTAAGTGTGTGTCTGTGTTACTGGGTATCAGTGTATGTCTTTGTTACTTGGTGTCAGTGTATGTCTTGGTTACTTGGTGTAAGTGTATGGATTTGTTACTTGGTGTCATTGTATGTCTTTGTTACTTGGTGTAAGTGTGTGTCTGTGTTACTGGGTGTCAGTGTGTGTCTGTGTTACTTGGTGTAAGTCTGTGTCTTTGTTACTTGGTGTCCGTGTGTGTCTGTGTTACTGGGTGTCAGTTTATGTCTTTGATACTTGGTGTCAGTGTATGTCTTTGTTACTTGGTGTAAGTGTGTGTCTGTGTTACTGGGTATCAGTGTCTGCCTTTGTTACTTGGTGTAAGTGTGTGTCTGTGTTACTGGGTATCAGTGTATGTCTTTGTTACTTGGTGTCAGTGTATGTCTGTGTTACTTGGTGTAAGTGTGTGTCTGTGTAACTGGGTATCAGTGTATGTCTTTGTGACTTGGTGTCAGTGTATGTCTTTGTTACTGGGTGTCAGTGTGTGTCTTTGTTACTTGGTGTCAGTGTATGTCTGCGTTACTTGGTGTAAGTGTGTGTCTGTGTTACTGGGTATCAGTGTATGTCTTTGTTACTTGGTGTAAGTGTGTGTCTGTGTTACTGGGTATCAGAGTATGTCTTTGTTACTTGGTGTCAGTGTATGTCTTTGTTACTTGGTGTAAGTGTGTGTCTGTGTTACTGGGTGTCAGTGTTTGTCTGTGTTACTTTGTGTAAGTGTGTGTCTTTGTTACTTACTGTCCGTGTGTGTCTGTGTTACTGGGTGTCAGTTTATGTCTTTGTTGCTTGGTGTCTGTGTATGTCTTTGTTACTTGGCGTAAGTGTGTGTCTGTGTTACTGGGTATCAGTGTCTGTCTTTGTTACTTGGTGTTAGAGTGTGTCTGTGTTACTGGGTATCAGTGTATGTCTTTGCTACTTGGTGTCAGTGTATGTCGGTGTTACTTGGTGTAAGTGTGTGTCTGTGTTACTGGGTATCAGTGTATGTCTTTGATACTTGGTGTAAGTTTGTGTCTGTGTTACTGGGTATCAGTGTGTGTCTGTGTTACTTGGTGTAAGTGTGTTTCTTTGTGAATTCGTGTCCGTGTGTGTCTGTGTTACTGGGTGTCAGTTTATGTCTTTGTTACTTGGTGTCTGTGTATGTCTTTGTTACTTGGTGTAAGTATGTGTCTGTGTTACTGTGTATCAGTGTCTGTCTTTGTTACTTGGTGTAAGTGTGTGTCTGTGTTACTGGGTATCAATGTATGTCTTTGTTACTTGGTGTCAGTGTATGTCTGTGTTACTTGGTGTAAGTGTGTGTCTGTGTTACTGGGTATCAGTGTATGTCTTTGTTACTTGGTGTAAGTGTGTGTCTGTGTTACTGGGTATCAGTGTATGTCTTTGTTACTTGGTGTCAGTGTATGTCTTGGTTACTTGGTGTAAGTGTATGGATTTGTTACTTGGTGTCATTGTATGTCTTTGTTACTTGGTGTAAGTGTGTGTCTGTGTTACTGGGTGTCAGTGTGTGTCTGTGTTACTTGGTGTAAGTGTGTGTCTGTGTTACTGGGTATCAGAGTATGTCTTTGTTACTTGGTGTCAGTGTATGTCTTTGTTACTTGGTGTAAGTGTGTGTCTGTGTTACTGGGTGTCAGTGTTTGTCTGTGTTACTTTGTGTAAGTGTGTGTCTTTGTTACTTACTGTCCGTGTGTGTCTGTGTTACTGGGTGTCAGTTTATGTCTTTGTTGCTTGGTGTCTGTGTATGTCTTTGTTACTTGGTGTAAGTGTGTGTCTGTGTTACTGGGTATCAGTGTCTGCCTTTGTTACTTGGTGTAAGTGTGTGTCTGTGTTACTGGGTATCAGTGTATGTCTTTGTTACTTGGTGTCAGTGTATGTCTGTGTTACTTGGTGTAAGTGTGTGTCTGTGTAACTGGGTATCAGTGTATGTCTTTGTGACTTGGTGTCAGTGTATGTCTTTGTTACTGGGTGTCAGTGTGTGTCTTTGTTACTTGGTGTCAGTGTATGTCTGCGTTACTTGGTGTAAGTGTGTGTCTGTGTTACTGGGTATCAGTGTATGTCTTTGTTACTTGGTGTAAGTGTGTGTCTGTGTTACTGGGTATCAGAGTATGTCTTTGTTACTTGGTGTCAGTGTATGTCTTTGTTACTTGGTGTAAGTGTGTGTCTGTGTTACTGGGTGTCAGTGTTTGTCTGTGTTACTTTGTGTAAGTGTGTGTCTTTGTTACTTACTGTCCGTGTGTGTCTGTGTTACTGGGTGTCAGTTTATGTCTTTGTTGCTTGGTGTCTGTGTATGTCTTTGTTACTTGGCGTAAGTGTGTGTCTGTGTTACTGGGTATCAGTGTCTGTCTTTGTTACTTGGTGTTAGAGTGTGTCTGTGTTACTGGGTATCAGTGTATGTCTTTGCTACTTGGTGTCAGTGTATGTCGGTGTTACTTGGTGTAAGTGTGTGTCTGTGTTACTGGGTATCAGTGTATGTCTTTGATACTTGGTGTAAGTTTGTGTCTGTGTTACTGGGTATCAGTGTGTGTCTGTGTTACTTGGTGTAAGTGTGTTTCTTTGTGAATTCGTGTCCGTGTGTGTCTGTGTTACTGGGTGTCAGTTTATGTCTTTGTTACTTGGTGTCTGTGTATGTCTTTGTTACTTGGTGTAAGTATGTGTCTGTGTTACTGTGTATCAGTGTCTGTCTTTGTTACTTGGTGTAAGTGTGTGTCTGTGTTACTGGGTATCAATGTATGTCTTTGTTACTTGGTGTCAGTGTATGTCTGTGTTACTTGGTGTAAGTGTGTGTCTGTGTTACTGGGTATCAGTGTATGTCTTTGTTACTTGGTGTAAGTGTGTGTCTGTGTTACTGGGTATCAGTGTATGTCTTTGTTACTTGGTGTCAGTGTATGTCTTGGTTACTTGGTGTAAGTGTATGGATTTGTTACTTGGTGTCATTGTATGTCTTTGTTACTTGGTGTAAGTGTGTGTCTGTGTTACTGGGTGTCAGTGTGTGTCTGTGTTACTTGGTGTAAGTGTGTGTCTGTGTTACTGGGTATCAGAGTATGTCTTTGTTACTTGGTGTCAGTGTATGTCTTTGTTACTTGGTGTAAGTGTGTGTCTGTGTTACTGGGTGTCAGTGTTTGTCTGTGTTACTTTGTGTAAGTGTGTGTCTTTGTTACTTACTGTCCGTGTGTGTCTGTGTTACTGGGTGTCAGTTTATGTCTTTGTTGCTTGGTGTCTGTGTATGTCTTTGTTACTTGGTGTAAGAGTGTGTCTGTGTTACTGGGTATCAGTGTATGTCTTTGCTACTTGGTGTCAGTGTATGTCGGTGTTACGTGGTGTAAGTGTGTGTCTGTGTTACTGGGTATCAGTGTATGTCTTTGATACTTGGTGTAAGTTTGTGTCTGTGTTACTGGGTATCAGTGTGTGTCTGTGTTACTTGGTGTAAGTGTGTTTCTTTGTGAATTCGTGCCCGTGTGTGTCTGTGTTACTGGGTGTCAGTTTATGTCTTTGTTACTTGGTGTCTGTGTATGTCTTTGTTACTTGGTGTAAGTATGTGTCTGTGTTACTGTGTATCAGTGTCTGTCTTTGTTACTTGGTGTAAGTGTGTGTCTGTGTTACTGGGTATCAATGTATGTCTTTGTTACTTGGTGTCAGTGTATGTCTGTGTTACTTGGTGTAAGTGTGTGTCTGTGTTACTGGGTATCAGTGTATGTCTTTGTTACTTGGTGTAAGTGTGTGTCTGTGTTACTGGGTATCAGTGTATGTCTTTGTTACTTGGTGTCAGTGTATGTCTTGGTTACTTGGTGTAAGTGTATGGATTTGTTACTTGGTGTCATTGTATGTCTTTGTTACTTGGTGTAAGTGTGTGTCTGTGTTACTGGGTGTCAGTGTGTGTCTGTGTTACTTGGTGTAAGTCTGTGTCTTTGTTACTTGGTGTCCGTGTGTGTCTGTGTTACTGGGTGTCAGTTTATGTCTTTGATACTTGGTGTCAGTGTATGTCTTTGTTACTTGGTGTAAGTGTGTGTCTGTGTTACTGGGTATCAGTGTCTGTCTTTGTTACTTGGTGTAAGTGTGTGTCTGTGTTACTGGGTATCAGTGTATGTCTTTGTTACTTGGTGTCAGTGTATGTCTGTGTTACTTGGTGTAAGTGTGTGTCTGTGTAACTGGGTATCAGTGTATGTCTTTGTGACTTGGTGTCAGTGTATGTCTTTGTTACTGGGTGTCAGTGTGTGTCTTTGTTACTTGGTGTCAGTGTATGTCTGCGTTACTTGGTGTAAGTGTGTGTCTGTGTTACTGGGTATCAGTGTATGTCTTTGTTACTTGGTGTAAGTGTGTGTCTGTGTTACTGGGTGTCAGTTTATGTCTTTGTTGCTTGGTGTCTGTGTATGTCTTTGTTACTTGGTGTAAGAGTGTGTCTGTGTTACTGGGTATCAGTGTATGTCTTTGCTACTTGGTGTCAGTGTATGTCGGTGTTACTTGGTGTAAGTGTGTGTCTGTGTTACTGGGTATCAGTGTATGTCTTTGATACTTGGTGTAAGTTTGTGTCTGTGTTACTGGGTATCAGTGTGTGTCTGTGTTACTTGGTGTAAGTGTGTTTCTTTGTGAATTCGTGTCCGTGTGTGTCTGTGTTACTGGGTGTCAGTTTATGTCTTTGTTACTTGGTGTCTGTGTATGTCTTTGTTACTTGGTGTAAGTATGTGTCTGTGTTACTGTGTATCAGTGTCTGTCTTTGTTACTTGGTGTAAGTGTGTGTCTGTGTTACTGGGTATCAATGTATGTCTTTGTGACTTGGTGTCAGTGTATGTCTGTGTTACTTATTGTAAGTGTGTGTCTGTGTTACTGGGTATCAGTGTATGTCTTTGTTACTTGGTGTAAGTGTGTGTCTGTGTTACTGGGTATCAGTGTATGTCTTTGTTACTTGGTGTCAGTGTATGTCTTGGTTACTTGGTGTAAGTGTATGGATTTGTTACTTGGTGTCATTGTATGTCTTTGTTACTTGGTGTAAGTGTGTGTCTGTGTTACTGGGTGTCAGTGTGTGTCTGTGTTACTTGGTGTAAGTCTGTGTCTTTGTTACTTGGTGTCCGTGTGTGTCTGTGTTACTGGGTGTCAGTTTATGTCTTTGATACTTGGTGTCAGTGTATGTCTTTGTTACTTGGTGTAAGTGTGTGTCTGTGTTACTGGGTATCAGTGTCTGTCTTTGTTACTTGGTGTAAGTGTGTGTCTGTGTTACGGGGTATCAGTGTATGTCTTTGTTACTTGGTGTCAGTGTATGTCTGTGTTACTTGGTGTAAGTGTGTGTCTGTGTAACTGGGTATCAGTGTATGTCTTTGTGACTTGGTGTCAGTGTATGTCTTTGTTACTGGGTGTCAGTGTGTGTCTTTGTTACTTGGTGTCAGTGTATGTCTTTGTTAATTGGTGTAAGTGTGTGTCTGTGTTACTGGGTATCAGTATATGTCTTTGTTACTTGGTGTAAGTGTGTGTCTGTGTTACTGGGTATCAGAGTATGTCTTTGTTACTTGGTGTCAGTGTATGTCTTTGTTACTTGGTGTAAGTGTGTGTCTGTGTTACTGGGTGTCAGTGTTTGTCTGTGTTACTTTGTGTAAGTGTGTGTCTTTGTTACTTACTGTCCGTGTGTGTCTGTGTTACTGGGTGTCAGTTTATGTCTTTGTTGCTTGGTGTCTGTGTATGTATTTGTTACTTGGCGTAAGTGTGTGTCTGTGTTACTGGGTATCAGTGTCTGTCTTTGTTACTTGGTGTTAGAGTGTGTCTGTGTTACTGGGTATCAGTGTATGTCTTTGCTACTTGGTGTCAGTGTATGTCGGTGTTACTTGGTGTAAGTGTGTGTCTGTGTTACTGGGTATCAGTGTATGTCTTTGATACTTGGTGTAAGTTTGTGTCTGTGTTACTGGGTATCAGTGTGTGTCTGTGTTACTTGGTGTAAGTGTGTTTCTTTGTGAATTCGTGTCCGTGTGTGTCTGTGTTACTGGGTGTCAGTTTATGTCTTTGTTACTTGGTGTCTGTGTATGTCTTTGTTACTTGGTGTAAGTATGTGTCTGTGTTACTGTGTATCAGTGTCTGTCTTTGTTACTTGGTGTAAGTGTGTGTCTGTGTTACTGGGTATCAGTGTATGTCTTTGTTACTTGGTGTTAGAGTGTGTCTGTGTTACTGGGTATCAGTGTATGTCTTTGTTACTTCGTGTCAGTGTATGTCTTTGTTACTTGGTGTAAGTGTATGTCTTTGTTACTTGGTGTCAGTGTATGTCTTTGTTACTTGGTGTAAGTGTGTGTCTGTGTTACTGGGTGTCAGTGTGTGTCTGTGTTACTTGGTGTAAGTGTGTGTCTTTGTTACTTGCTGTCCGTGTGTGTCTGTGTTACTGGGTGTCAGTTTATGTCTTTGTTACTTGGTGTCAGTGTATGTCTTTGTTACTTGGTGTAAGTGTGTGTCTGTGTTACTGGGTATCAGTGTCTGTCTTTGTTACTTGTTGTAAGTGTGTGTTTGTGTTACTGGGTATCAGTGTATGTCTTTGTTACTTGGTGTCTGTGTATGTCTGTGCTACTTGGTGTAAGTGTGTGTCTGTGTTACTGGGTATCAGTGTATGTCTTTGTTACTTGGTGTTAGTGTGTGTCTGTGTTACTGGGTATCAGTGTATTTCTTTGTCACTTTGTGTAAGTGTATGTCTTTGTTACTTGGTGTCAGTGTTTGTCTTTGTTACTTGGTGTAAGTGAGTGTCTGTGTTACTGGGTGTCAGTGTGTGTCTGTGTTATTGGGTATCAGTGTATGTATTTGTTATTTGGTGTAAGTGTGTGTCTGTGTTACTGGGTATCAGTGTATGTCTTTGTTACATGGTGTCAGTGTATGTCTGTGTTACTTGGTGTAAGTGTATGTCTGTGTTATTGGGTATCAGTGTATGTCTTTGTTACTTGGTGTAAGTGTGTGTCTGTGTTACTGGGTATCAATGTATATCTTTGTTACTTGGTGTCAGTGTATGTCTGTGTTACTTGGTGGAAGTGTGTGTCTGTGTTACTGGGTATCAGTGTATGTCTTTGTTACTTGGTGTCCGTGTGTGTCTGTGTTACTGGGTGTCAGTGTATGTCTTTGTTACCTGGTGTCAGTGTATGTCTTTGTTACTTGGTGTAAGTGTGTGTCTGTGTTACTGGGTATCAGTGTCTGTCTTTGTTACTTGGTGTAAGTGTGTGTCTGTGTTACTGGGTATCAATGTATATCTTTGTTACTTGGTGTCAGTGTATGTCTGTGTTACTTGGTGTAAGTGTGTGTCTGTGCTACTGGGTATCAGTGTATGTCTTTGTTACTTGGTGTCCGTGTGTGTCTGTGTTACTGGGTGTCAGTGTATGTCTTTGTTACTTGGTGTCAGTGTATGTCTTGGTTACTTGGTGTAAGTGTATGGATTTGTTACTTGGTGTCATTGTATGTCTTTGTTACTTGGTGTAAGTGTGTGTCTGTGTTACTGGGTGTCAGTGTGTGTCTGTGTTACTTGGTGTAAGTCTGTGTCTTTGTTACTTGGTGTCCGTGTGTGTCTGTGTTACTGGGTGTCAGTTTATGTCTTTGATACTTGGTGTCAGTGTATGTCTTTGTTACTTGGTGTAAGTGTGTATCTGTGTTACTGGGTATCAGTGTCTGTCTTTGTTACTTGGTGTAAGTGTGTGTCTGTGTTACTGGGTATCAGTGTATGTCTTTGTTACTTGGTGTCAGTGTATGTCTGTGTTACTTGGTGTAAGTGTGTGTCTGTGTAACTGGGTATCAGTGTATGTCTTTGTGACTTGGTGTCAGTGTATGTCTTTGTTACTGGGTGTCAGTGTGTGTCTTTGTTACTTGGTGTCAGTGTATGTCTGCGTTACTTGGTGTAAGTGTGTGTCTGTGTTACTGGGTATCAGTGCATGTCTTTGTTACTTGGTGTAAGTGTGTGTCTGTGTTACTGGGTATCAGAGTATGTCTTTGTTACTTGGTGTCAGTGTATGTCTTTGTTACTTGGTGTAAGTGTGTGTCTGTGTTACTGGGTATCAGTGTCTGTCTTTGTTACTTGTTGTAAGTGTGTGTTTGTATTACTGGGTATCAGTGTATGTCTTTGTTACTTGGTGTCAGTGTATGTCTGTGCTACTTGGTGTAAGTGTGTGTCTGTGTTACTGGGTATCAGTGTATGTCTTTGTTACTTGGTGTTAGTGTCTGTCTGTGTTACTGGGTATCAGTGTATTTCTTTGTTACTTGGTGTCAGTGTATGTCTTTGTTACTTGGTGTCAGTGTATGTCTTTGTTACTTGGTGTAAGTGTGTGTCTGTGTTACTGGGTGTCAGTGTGTGTCTGTGTTATTGGGTATCAGTGTATGTCTTTGTTACTTGGTGTAAGTGTGTGTCTGTGTTACTGGGTATCAGTGTTTGTCTTTGTTACTTGGTGTCAGTGTATGTCTGTGTTACTTGGTGTAAGTGTGTGTCTGTGTTACTGGGTGTCAGTGTGTGTCTGTGTTACTTGGTGTAAGTGTGTGTCTTTGTTAATTGGTGTCCGTGTGTGTCTGTGTTACTGGGTGTCAGTTTATGTCTTTGTTACTTGGTGTCTGTGTATGTCTTTGTTACTTGGTGTAAGTGTGTGTCTGTGTTTCTGGGTATCAGTGTCTGTCTTTGTTACTTGGTGTAAGTGTGTGTCTGTGTTACTGGGTATCAATGTATGTCTTTGTTACTTGGTGTCAGTGTACGTCTGTGCTATTTGGTGTAAGTGTGTGTCTGTGTTACTGGGTATCAGTGCATGTCTTTGTTACTGGTGTAAGTGTGTGTCTGTGTTACTGGGTAAGTATTTGTTACTTGGTGTCATTGTATGTCTCTGTTACTTGGTGTAAGTGTGTCTCTGTGTTACTGGGTGTCAGTGTGTGTCTGTGTTACTTGGTGTAAGTCTGTGTCTTTGTTACTTGGTGTCAGTGTATGTCTTTGTTACTGGGTGTCAGTGTGTGTCTTTGTTACTTGGTGTCAGTGTATGTCTGCGTTACTTGGTGTAAGTGTGTGTCTGTGTTACTGGGTATCAGTGTCTGTCTTTGTTACTTGTTGTAAGTGTGTGGTTGTGTTACTGGGTATCAGTGTATGTCTTTGTTACTTGGTGTCTGTGTATGTCTGTGCTACTTGGTGTAAGTGTGTGTCTGTGTTACTGGGTATCAGTGTATGTCTTTGTTACTTGGTGTTAGTGTGTGTCTGTCTTACTGGGTATCAGTGTATTTCTTTGTCACTTTGTGTAAGTGTATGTCTTTGTTACTTGGTGTCAGTGTTTGTCTTTGCTACATGGTGTAAGTGTGTGTCTGTGTTACTGGGTGTCAGTGTGTGTCTGTGTTATTGGGTATCAGTGTATGTATTTGTTATTTGGTGTAGGTGTGTGTCTGTGTTACTGGGTATCAGTGTATGTCTTTGTTACATGGTGTCAGTGTATGTCTGTGTTACTTGGTGTAAGTGTATGTCTGTGTTATTGGGTATCAGTGTATGTCTTTGTTACTTGGTGTAAGTGTGTGTCTGTGTTACTGGTATCAGTGTATGTCTTTGTTACTTGGTGTAAGTGTATGTCTTTGTTACTTGGTGTCAGTGTATGTCTTTGTTACTTGGTGTAAGTGTGTGTCTGTGTTACTTGGTGTAAGTGTTTGTCTTTGTTAATTGGTGTCCGTGTGTGTCTGTGTTACTGGGTGTCAGTTTATGTCTTTGTTACTTGGTGTCTGTGTATGTCTTTGTTACTTGGTGTAAGTGTGTGTCTGTGTTACTGGGTATCAGTGTCTGTCTTTGTTACTTGGTGTAAGTGTGTGTCTGTGTTACTGGGTATCGATGTATATCTTTGTTACTTGGTGTCATTGTATGTCTGTGTTACTTGGTGTAAGTGTGTGTCTGTGTTACTGGGTATCAGTGTATGTCTTTGTTACTTGGTGTCCGTGTGTGTCTGTGTTACTGGGTGTCAGTGTATGTCTTTGTTACCTGGTGTCAGTGTATGTCTTTGTTACTTGGTGCAAGTGTGTGTCTGTGTTACTGGGTATCAGTGTCTGTCTTTGTTACTTGGTGTAAGTGTGTGTCTGTGTTACTGGGTATCAATGTATATCTTTGTTACTTGGTGTCAGTGTATGTCTGTGTTACTTGGTGTAAGTGTGTGTCTGTGTTACTGGGTATCAGTGTATGTCTTTGTTACTTGGTGTCAGTGTGTGTCTGTGTTACTGGGTGTCAGTGTATGTCTTTGTTACCTGGTGTCAGTGTATGTCTTTGTTACTTGGTGTAAGTGTGTGTCTGTGTTACTGGGTATCAGTGTCTGTCTTTGTTACTTGCTGTAAGTGTGTGTTTGTGTTCCTGGGTATCAGTGTATGTCTTTGTTACTTGGTGTCAGTGTATGTCTGTGCTACTTGGTGTAAGTGTGTGTCTGTGTTACTGGGTATCAGTGTATGTCTTTGTTACTTGGTGTTAGTGTGTGTCTGTGTTACTGGGTATCAGTGTATTTCTTTGTTACTTGGTGTAAGTGTATGTCTTTGTTACTTGGTGTCAGTGTATGTCTTTGTTACTTGGTGTAAGTGTGTGTCTGTGTTACTGGGTGTCAGTGTGTGTCTGTGTTATTGGGTATCAGTGTATGTCTTTGTTACTTGGTGTAAGTGTGTGTCTGTGTTACTGGGTATCAGTGTATGTCTTTGTTACATGGTGTCAGTGTATGTCTGTGTTACTTGGTGTAAGTGTGTGTCTGTGTTACTGGGTGTCAGTGTGTGTCTGTGTTACTTGGTGTAAGTGTGTGTCTTTGTTAATTGGTGTCCGTGTGTGTCTGTGTTACTGGGTGTCAGTTTATGTCTTTGTTACTTGGTGTCTGTGTATGTCTTTGTTACTTGGTGTAAGTGTGTGTCTGTGTTTCTGGGTATCAGTGTCTGTCTTTGTTACTTGGTGTAAGTGTGTGTCTGTGTTACTGGGTATCAATGTATGTCTTTGTTACTTGGTGTCAGTGTACGTCTGTGTTACTTGGTGTAAGTGTGTGTCTGTGTTACTGGGTATCAGTGCATGTCTTTGTTACTGGTGTAAGTGTGTGTCTGTGTTACTGGGTAAGTATTTGTTACTTGGTGTCATTGTATGTCTCTGTTACTTGGTGTAAGTGTGTGTCTGTGTTACTGGGTGTCAGTATGTGTCTGTGTTACTTGGTGTAAGTCTGTGTCTTTGTTACTTGGTGTCAGTGTAAGTCTTTGTTACTGGGTGTCAGTGTGTGTCTTTGTTACTTGGTGTCAGTGTATGTCTTTGTTACTTGCTGTCCGTGTGTGTCTGTGTTACTGGGTGTCAGTTTATGTCTTTGTTACTTGGCGTAAGTGTGTGTCTGTGTTACTGGGTATCAGTGTCTGTCTTTGTTACTTGGTGTAAGAGTGTGTCTGTGTTACTGGGTATCAGTGTATGTCTTTGCTACTTGGTGTCAGTGTATGTCGGTGTTACTTGGTGTAAGTGTGTGTCTGTGTTACTGGGTATCAGTGTATGTCTTTGATACTTGGTGTAAGTGTGTGTCTGTGTTACTGGGTGTCAGTGTGTGTCTGTGTTACTTGGTGTAAGTCTGTGTCTTTGTTACTTGGTGTCCGTGTGTGTCTGTGTTACTGGGTGTCAGTTTATGTCTTTGATACTTGGTGTCAGTGTACGTCTTTGTTACTTGGTGTAAGTGTGTGTCTGTGTTACTGGGTATCAGTGTCTGTCTTTGTTACTTGGTGTAAGTGTGTGTCTGTGTTACTGGGTATCAGTGTATGTCTTTGTTACTTGGTGTCAGTGTTTGTCTGTGTTACTTGGTGTAAGTGTGTGTCTGTGTTACTGGGTATCAGTGTATGTCTTTGTGACTTGGTGTCAGTGTATGTCTTTGTTACTGGGTGTCAGTGTGTGTCTTTGTTACTTGGTGTCAGTGTATGTCTGCGTTACTTGGTGTAAGTGTGTGTCTGTGTTACTGGGTATCAGTGTATGTCTTTGTTACTTGGTGTAAGTGTGTGTCTGTGTTACTGGGTATCAGAGTATGTATTTGTTACTTGGTGTCAGTGTATGTCTTTGTTACTTGGTGTAAGTGTGTGTCTGTGTTACTGGGTGTCGGTGTGTGTCTGTGTTACTTTGTGTAAGTGTGTGTCTTTGTTACTTGGTGTCCGTGTTTGTCTGTGTTACTGGGTGTCAGTGTGTGTCTTTGTTACTTGGTGTCCGTGTGTGTCTGTGTTACTGGGTGTCAGTGTATGTCTTTGTTACTTGGTGTCAGTGTATGTCTTTGTTACTTGGTGTAAGTGTGTGTCTGTGTTACTGGGTATCAGTGTCTCTCTTTGTTACTTGTTCTAAGTGTGTGTTTGTGTTACTGGGTATCAGTGTATGTCTTTGTTACTTGGTGTCAGTGTATGTCTGTGCTACTTGGTGTCCGTGTGTGTCTGTGTTACTGGGTATCAGTGTATGTCTTTGTTACTTGGTGTTAGAGTGTGTCTGTGTTACTGGGTATCAGTGTATGTATTTGTTACTTGGTGTCAGTGTATGTCTTTGTTACTTGGTGTCAGTATATGTCTTTGTTACTTGGTCTAAGTGTGTGTCTGTGTTACTGGATGTCAGTGTGTGTCTGTGTTACTTGGTGTAAGTGTGTGTCTTTGTTACTTGCTGTCCGTGTGTGTCTGTGTTACTGGGTGTCAGTTTATGTCTTTGTTACTTGGTGTCAGTATATGTCTTTGTTACTTGGTGTAAGTGTGTGTCTGTGTTACTGGCTATCAGTGTCTGTCTTTGTTACTTGTTGTAAGTGTGTGTTTGTGTTACTGGGTATCAGTGTATGTCTTTGTTACTTGGTGTCAGTGTATGTCTGTGCTACTTGGTGTAAGTGTGTGTCTGTGTTACTGGGTATCAGTGTATGTTTTTGTTACTTGGTGTTAGTGTGTGTCTGTGTTACTGGGTATCAGTGTATTTCTTTGTTACTTGGTGTAAGTGTATGTCTTTGATACTTGGTGTCAGTGTATGTCTTTGTTACTTGGTGTAAGTGTGTGTCTGTGTTACTGGGTGTCAGTGTGTGTCTGTGTTATTGGGTATCAGTGTATGTATTTGTTATTTGGTGTAAGTGTGTGTCTGTGTTACTGGGTATCACTGTATGTCTTTGTTACATGGTGTCAGTGTATGTCTGTGTTACTTGGTGTAAGTGTATGTCTGTGTTATTGGGTATCAGTGTATGTCTTTGTTACTTGATGTAAGTGTGTGCCTGTGTTACTGGGTATCGGTGTATGTCTTTGTTACTTGGTGTAAGTGTATGTCTTTGTTACTTGGTGTCAGTGTATGTCTTTGTTACTTGGTATAAGTGTGTGTCTGTGTTACTGGGTGTCAGTGTGTGTCTGTGTTACTTGGTGTAAGTGTGTGTCTTTGTTAATTGGTGTCCGTGTGTGTCTGTGTTACTGGGTGTCAGTTTATATCTTTGTTACTTGGTGTCTGTGTATGTCTTTGTTACTTGGTGTAAGTGTGTGTCTGTTTTACTGGGTATCAGTGTCTGTCTTTGTTACTTGGTGTAAGTGTGTGTCTGTGTTACTGGGTATCAATGTATATCTTTGTTACTTGGTGTCAGTGTATGTCTGTGTTACTTGGTGTAAGTGTGTGTCTGTGTTACTGGGTATCAGTGTATGTCTTTGTTACTTGTTGTCCGTGTGTGTCTGTGTTACTGGGTGTCAGTGTATGTCTTTGTTACCTGGTGTCAGTGTATGTCTTTGTTACTTGGTGTAAGTGTGTGTCTGTGTTACTGGGTATCAGTGTCTGTCTTTGTTACTTGTTGTTAGTGTGTGTTTGTGTTACTGGGTATCAGTGTATGTCTTTGTTACTTGGTGTCAGTGTATGTCTGTGCTACTTGGTGTAAGTGTGTGTCTGTGTTACTGGGTATCAGTGTATGTCTTTGTTACTTGGTGTTAGTGTGTGTCTGTGTTACCGGGTATCAGTGTATTTCTTTGTTACTTGGTGTAAGTGTATGTCTTTGTTACTTGGTGTCAGTGTCTGTCTTTGTTACTTGGTGTAAGTGTGTGTCTGTGTTACTGGGTGTCAGTGTGTGTCTGTGTTATTGGGTATCAGTGTATGTCTTTGTTACTTGGTGTAAGTGTGTGTCTGTGTTCCTGGGTATCAGTGTATGTCTTTGTTACTTGGTGTCAGTGTATGTCTGTGTTACTTGGTGTAAGTGTGTGTCTGTGTTACTGGGTGTCAGTGTGTGTCTGTGTTACTTGGTGTAAGTGTGTGTCTTTGTTAATTGGTGTCCGTGTGTGTCTGTGTTACTGGGTGTCAGTTTATGTCTTTGTTACTTGGTGTCAGTGTATGTCTTTGTTACTTGGTACAAGTGTGTGTCTGTGCTACTGGGTGTCAGTGTCTGTCTGTGTTACTTGGTGTAAGTGTGTTTCTTTGTTATTTGGTGTCCGTGTGTGTCTGTGTTACTGGGTGTCAGTTTATGTCTTTGTTACTTGGTGTCTGTGTATGTCTTTGTTACTTGGTGTAAGTATGTGTCTGCGTTACTGGGTATCAGTGTCTGTCTTTGTTACTTGGTGTAAGTGTGTGTCTGTGTTACTGGGTATCAATGTATGTCTTTGTTACTTGGTGTCAGTGTGTGTCTGTGTTACTTGGTCTAAGTGTCTGTCTGTGTTACTGGGTATCAGTGTATGTCTTTGTTACTTGGTGTAAGTGTGTGTCTGTGTTACTGGGTATCAGTGTATGTCTTTGTTACTTGATGTCAGTGTATGTCTTTGTTACTTGGTGTAAGTGTATGTATTTGTTACTTGGTGTCATTGTATGTCTTTGTTACTTGGTGTAAGTGTGTGTCTGTGTTACTGGGTGTCAGTGTGTGTCTGTGTTACTTGGTGTAAGTCTGTGTCTTTGTTACTTGGTGTCCGTCTGTGTCTGTATACTGGGTGTCAGTGTATGTCTTTGATACTTGGTGTCAGTGTATGTCTTTGTTACTTGGTGTAAGTGTGTGTCTGTGTTACTGGGTATCAGTGTCTGTCTTTGTTACTTGGTGTAAGTGTGTGTCTGTGTTACTGGGTATCAGTGTATGTCTTTGTGACTTGGTGTCAGTGTATGTCTTTGTTACTCGGTGTCAGTGTGTGTCTTTGTTACTTGGTGTCAGTGTATGTCTTTGTTACTTGGTGTAAGTGTGTGTCTGTGTTACTGGGTATCAGTGTCTCTCTTTGTTACTTGTTGTAAGTGTGTGTTTGTGTTACTGGGTATCAATGTATGTCTTTGTTACTTGGTGTCAGTGTATGTCTGTGCTACTTGGTGTCCGTGTGTGTCTGTGTTACTGGGTATCAGAGTATGTCTTTGTTACTTGGTGTTAGAGTGTGTCTGTGTTACTGGGTATCAGTGTATGTCTTTGTTACTTGGTGTCAGTGTATGTCTTTGTTACTTGGTGTAAGTGTATGTCTTTGTTACTTGGTGTCAGTGTACGTCTTTGTTACTTGGTCTAAGTGTGTGTCTGTGTTACTGGGTGTCAGTGTGTGTCTGTGTTACTTGGTGTAAGTGTGTGTCTTTGTTACTTGCTGTCCGTGTGTGTCTGTGTTACTGGGTGTCAGTTTATGTCTTTGTTACTTGGTGTCAGTGTATGTCTTTGTTACTTGGTGTAAGTGTGTGTCTGTGTTACTGGGTATCAGTGTCTGTCTTTGTTACTTGTTGTAAGTGTGTGTTTGTGTTACTGGGTATCAGTGTATGTCTTTGTTACTTGGTGTCAGTGTATGTCTGTGCTACTTGGTGTAAGTGTGTGTCTGTGTTACTGGGTATCAGTGTATGTCTTTGTTACTTGGTGTTAGTGTGTGTCTGTGTTACTGGGTATCCGTGTATTTCTTTGTTACTTGGTGTAAGTGTATGTCTTTGTTACTTGGTGTCAGTGTATGTCTTTGTTACTTGGTGTAAGTGTGTGTCTGTGTTACTGGGTGTCAGTGTGTGTCTGTGTCATTGGGTATCAGTGTCTGTATTTGTTATTTGGTGTAAGTGTGTGTCTGTGTTACTGGGTATCAGTGTATGTAGTTGTTACATGGTGTCAGTGTATGTCTTTGTTACTTGGTGTAAGTGTGTGTCTGTGTTACTGGGTATCAGTGTATGTCTTTGTTACTTGGTGTAAGTGTATGTCTTTGTTACTTGGTGTAAGTGTGTGTCTGTGTTACTGGGTGTCAGTGTGTGTCTGTGTTACTTGGTGTAAGTGTGTGTCTTTGTTAATTGGTGTCCGTGTGTGTCTGTGTTACTGGGTGTCAGTTTATGTCTTTGTTACTTGGTGTCTGTGTATGTCTTTGTTACTTGGTGTAAGTGTGTGTCTGTGTTTCTGGGTATCAGTGTATGTATTTGTTATTTGGTGTAAGTGTGTGATGTGTTACTGGGTATCAGTGTATGTAGTTGTTACATGGTGTCAGTGTATGTCTGTGTTACTTGGTGTAAGTGTATGTCTGTGTTATTGGGTATCAGTGTATGTCTTTGTTACTTGGTGTAAGTGTGTGTCTGTGTTACTGGGTATCAGTGTATGTCTTTGTTACTTGGTGTAAGTGTATGTCTTTGTTACTTGGTGTCAGTGTATGTCTTTGTTACTTGGTGTCAGTGTGTGTCTGTGTTACTTGGTGTAAGTGTTTGTCTTTGTTAATTGGTGTCCGTGTGTGTCTGTGTTACTGGGTGTCAGTTTATGTCTTTGTTACTTGGTGTCTGTGTATGTCTTTGTTACTTGGTGTAAGTGTGTGTCTGTGTTACTGGGTATCAGTGTCTGTCTTTGTTACTTGGTGTAAGTGTGTGTCTGTGTTACTGGGTATCAATGTATATCTTTGTTACTTGGTGTCAGTGTATGTCTTTGTTACTTGGTGTAAGTGTGTGTCTGTGTTACTGGGTATCAGTGTATGTCTTTGTTACTTGGTGTCCGTGTGTGTCTGTGTTACTGGGTGTCAGTGTATGTCTTTGTTACCTGGTGTCAGTGTATGTCTTTGTTACTTGGTGTAAGTGTGTGTCTGTGTTACTGGGTATCAGTGTCTGTCTTTGTTACTTGGTGTAAGTGTGTGTCTGTGTTACTGGGTATCAATGTATATCTTTGTTACTTGGTGTCAGTGTGTGTCTGTGTTTCGTGGTGTAAGTGTGTGTCTGTGTTACTGGGTATCAGTGTCTGTCTTTGTTACTTGTTGTAAGTGTGTGTTTGTGTTACTGGGTATCAGTGTATGTCTTTGTTACCTGGTGTCAGTGTATGTCTGTGCTACTTGGTGTAAGTGTGTGTCTGTTTTACTGGGTATCAGTGTATGTCTTTGTTACTTGGTGTTAGTGTGTGTCTTTGTTACTGGGTATCAGTGTATTTCTTTGTTACTTGGTGTAAGTGTATGTCTTTGTTACTTGGTGTCAGTGTATGTCTTTGTTACTTGGTGTAAGTGTGTGTCTGTGTTGCTGGGTGTCAGTGTGTGTCTGTGTTATTGGGTATCAGTGTATGTCTTTGTTACTTGGTGTAAGTGTGTGTCTGTGTTACTGGGTATCAGTGTATGTCTTTGTTCCTTGGTGTCAGTGTATGTCTGTGTTACTTGGTGTAAGACTGTGTCTGTGTTACTGGGTGTCAGTGTGTGTCTGTGTTACTTGGTGTAAGTGTGTGTCTTTGTTAATTGGTGTCCGTGTGTGTCTGTGTTACTAGGTGTCAGTTTATGTCTTTGTTACTTGGTGTCTGTGTATGTCTTTGTTACTTGGTGTAAGTGTGTGACTGTGTTTCTGGGTATCAGTGTCTGACTTTGTTACTTGGTGTAAGTGTGTGTCTGTGTTACTGGGTATCAATGTATGTCTTTGTTACTTGGTGTCAGTGTACGTCTGTGTTACTTGGTGTAAGTGTGTGTCTGTGTTACTGGGTAACAGTGCATGTCTTTGTTACTGGTGTAAGTGTGTGTCTGTGTTACTGGGTATGTATTTGTTACTTGGTGTCATTGTATGTCTCTGTTACTTGGTGTAAGTGTGTGTCTGTGTTACTGGGTGTCAGTGTGTGTCTGTGTTACTTGTTGTAAGTCTGTGTCTTTGTTACTTGGTGTCAGTGTAAGTCTTTGTTACTGGGTGTCAGTGTGTGTCTTTGTTACTTGGTGTCAGTGTATGTCTGCGTTACTTGGTGTAAGTGTGTGTCTGTGTTACTGGGTATCAGTGTATGTCTTTGTTACTTGGTGTCAGTGTATGTCTTTGTTACTTGGTGTAAGTGTGTGTCTGTGTTACTGGGTATCAGTGTAAGTCTTTGTTACTTGGTGTAAGAGTGTGTCTGTGTTACTGGGTATCAGTATATGTCTTTGTTACTTGGTGTCCGTGTATGTCTTTGTTACTTGGTGTAAGTGTGTGTCTGTGTTACTCGGTGTAAGTGTGTGTCTTTGTCACTTGGTGTCCGTGTGTGTCTGTGTTACTGGGTGTCAGTGTATGTCTTTGTTACTTGGTGTCAGTGTATGTCTTTGTTACTTGGTGTAAGTGTGTGTCTGTGTTACTGGGTATCAGTGTCTGTCTTTGTTACTTGTTGTAAGTGTGTGTTTGTGTTACTGGGTATCAGTGTATGTCTTTGTTACTTGGTGTCAGTGTATGTCTGTGCTACTTGGTGTAAGTGTGTGTCTGTGTTACTGGGTATCAGTGTATGTCTTTGTTACTTGGTGTTAGTGTGTGTCTGTGTTACTGGGTATCAGTGTATGTCTTTGTTACTTGGTGTAAGTGTATGTCTTTGTTACTTGGTGTCAGTGTATGTCTTTGTTACTTGGTGTAAGTTTGTGTCTGTGTTACTGGGTGTCAGTGTGTGTCTGTGTTATTGGGTATCAGTGTATGTCTTTGTTACTTGGTGTAAGTGTGTGTCTGTGTTACTGGGTATCAGTGTATGTCTTTGTTACTTGGTGTCAGTGTATGTCTGTGTTACTTGGTGTAAGTGTGTGTCTGTGTTACTGGGTATCAGTGTATGTCTTTGTTACTTGGTGTTAGTGTGTGTCTGTGTTACTGGGTATCAGTGTATGTCTTTGTTACTTGGTGTAAGTGTATGTCTTTGTTACTTGGTGTCAGTGTATGTCTTTGTTACTTGGTGTAAGTTTGTGTCTGTGTTACTTGGTGTAAGTGTGTGTCTTTGTTACTGGGTATCAGTGTCTGTCTTTGTTACTTGTTGTAAGTGTGTGTTTGTGTTACTGGGTATCAGTGTATGTCTTTGTTACTTAGTGTCAGTGTATGTCTGTGCGACTTGTTGTTAGTGTGTGTCTGTGTTACTGGGTATCAGTGTATTTCTTTGTTACTTGGTGTAAGTGTATGTCTTTGTCACTTGGTGTCAGTGTATGTCTTTGTTACTTCTTGTAAGTGTGTGTCTGTGTTACTGGGTGTCAGTGTGTGTCTGTGTTATTGGGTATCAGTGTATGTCTTTGTTACTTGGTGTAAGTGTGTGTCTGTGTTACTGGGTATCAGTGTATGTCTTTGTTACTTGGTGTCAGTGTATGTCTGTGTTACTTGGTGTAAGTGTGTGTCTGTGTTACTGGGTGTCAGTGTGTGTCTGTGTTACTTGGTGTAAGTGTGTGTCTTTGTTAATTGGTGTCCGTGTGTGTCTGTGTTACTGGGTGTCAGTTTATGTCTTTGTTACTTGGTGTCTGTGTATGTCTTTGTTACTTGGTGTAAGTGTGTGTCTGTGTTTCTGGGTATCAGTGTCTGTCTTTGTTACTTGGTGTAAGTGTGTGTCTGTGTTACTGGGTATCAATGTATGTCTTTGTTACTTTGTGTCAGTGTACGTCTGTGTTACTTGGTGTAAGTGTGTGTCTGTGTTACTGGGTATCAGTGCATGTCTTTGTTACTGGTGTAAGTGTGTGTCTGTGTTACTGGGTAAGTATTTGTTACTTGGTGTCATTGTATGTCTCTGTTACTTGGTGTAAGTGTGTGTCTGTGTTACTGGGTGTCAGTGTGTGTCTGTGTTACTTGGTGTAAGTCTGTGTCTTTGTTACTTGGTGTCAGTGTAAGTCTTTGTTACTGGGTGTCAGTGTGTGTCTTTGTTACTTGGTGTCAGTGTATGTCTGCGTTACTTGGTGTAAGTGTGTGTCTGTGTTACTGGGTATCAGTGTCTGTCTTTGTTACTTGTTGTAAGTGTGTGTTTGTGTTACTGGGTATCAGTGTATGTCTTTGTTACTTGGTGTCTGTGTATGTCTGTGCTACTTGGTGTAAGTGTGTCTCTGTGTTACTGGGTATCAGTGTATGTCTTTGTTACTTGGTGTTAGTGTGTGTCTGTCTTACTGGGTATCAGTGTATTTCTTTGTCACTTTGTGTAAGTGTATGTCTTTGTTACTTGGTGTCAGTGTTTGTCTTTGTTACTTGGTGTAAGTGTGTGTCTGTGTTACTGGGTGTCAGTGTGTGTCTGTGTTATTGGGTATCAGTGTATGTATTTGTTATTTGGTGTAAGTGTGTGTCTGTGTTACTGGGTATCAGTGTATGTCTTTGTTACATGGTGTCAGTGTATGTCTGTGTTACTTGGTGTAAGTGTATGTCTGTGTTATTGGGTATCAGTGTATGTATTTGTTACTTGGTGTAAGTGTGTGTCTGTGTTACTGGTATCAGTGTATGTCTTTGTTACTTGCTGTAAGTGTATGTCTTTGTTACTTGGTGTCAGTGTATGTCTTTGTTACTTGGTGTCAGTGTGTGTCTGTGTTACTTGGTGTAAGTGTTTGTCTTTGTTAATTGGTGTCCGTGTGTGTCTGTGTTACTGGGTGTCAGTTTATGTCTTTGTTACTTGGTGTCTGTGTATGTCTTTGTTACTTGGTGTAAGTGTGTGTCTGTGTTACTGGGTATCAGTGTCTGTCTTTGTTACTTGGTGTAAGTGTGTGTCTGTGTTACTGGGTATCAATGTATATCTTTGTTACTTGGTGTCAGTGTATGTCTGTGTTACTTGGTGTAAGTGTGTGTCTGTGTTACTGGGTATCAGTGTATGTCTTTGTTACTTGGTGTCCGTATGTGTCTGTGTTACTGGGTGTCAGTGTATGTCTTTGTTACCTGGTGTCAGTGTATGTCTTTGTTACTTGGTGTAAGTGTGTGTCTGTGTTACTGGGTATCAGTGTCTGTCTTTGTTACTTGGTGTAAGTGTGTGTCTGTATTACTGGGTATCAATGTATATCTTTGTTACTTGGTGTCAGTGTATGTCTGTGTTACTTGGTGTAAGTGTGTGTCTGTGTTACTGGGTATCAGTGTATGTCTTTGTTACTTGGTGTCCGTGTGTGTCTGTGTTACTGGGTGTCAGTGTATGTCTTTGTTACCTGGTGTCAGTGTATGTCTTTGTTACTTGGTGTAAGTGTGTGTCTGTGTTACTGGGTATCCGTGTATGTCTTTGTTACTTGGTATCAGTGTATGTCTTTGTTACTTGGTGTCAGTGTATGTCTGTGCGACTTGGTGTAAGTGTGTGTCTGTGTTACTGGGTATCAGTGTATGTCTTTGTTACTTGGTGTTAGTGTGTGTCTGTGTTACTGGGTGTCAGTGTGTGTCTTTGTTACTTGGTGTCAGTGTATGTCTGCGTTACTTGGTGTAAGTGTGTGTCTGTGTTACTGGGTATCAGTGTATGTCTTTGTTACTTGGTGTAAGTGTGTGTCTGTGTTACTGGGTATCAGAGTATGTCTTTGTTACTTGGTGTCAGTGTATGTCTTTGTTACTTGGTGTAAGTGTGTGTCTGTGTTACTGGGTGTCAGTGTGTGTCTGTGTTACTTTGTGTAAGTGTGTGTCTTTGTTACTTGCTGTCCGTGTGTGTCTGTGTTACTGGGTGTCAGTTTATGTCTTTGTTACTTGGCGTAAGTGTGTGTCTGTGTTACTGGGTATCAGTGTCTGTCTTTGTTACTTGGTGTAAGAGTGTGTCTGTGTTACTCGGTATCAGTGTATGTCTTTGCTACATGGTGTCAGTGTATGTCGGTGTTACTTGGTGTAAGTGTGTGTCTGTGTTACTGGGTATCAGTGTAAGTCTTTGATACCTGGTGTAAGTTTGTGTCTGTGTTACTGGGTATCAGTGTGTGTCTGTGTTACTTGGTGTAAGTGTGTTTCTTTGTGAATTGGTGTCCGTGTGTGTCTGTGTTACTGGGTGTCAGTTTATGTCTTTGTTACTTGGTGTCTGTGTATGTCTTTGTTACTTGGTGTAAGTATGTGTCTGTGTTACTGTGTATCAGTGTCTGTCTTTGTTACTTGGTGTAAGTGTGTGTCTGTGTTACTGGGTATCAATGTATGTCTTTGTTACTTGGTGTCAGTGTATGTCTGTGTTACTTGGTGTAAGTGTGTGTCTGTGTTACTGGGTATCAGTGTATGTCTTTGTTACTTGGTGTAAGTGTGTGTCTGTGTTACTGGGTATCAGTGTATGTCTTTGTTACTTGGTGTCAGTGTATGTCTTTGTTACTTGGTGTAAGTGTATGTATTTGTTACTTGGTGTCATTGTATGTCTTTGTTACTTGGTGTAAGTGTGTGTCTGTGTTACTGGGTGTCAGTGTGTGTCTGTGTTACTTGGTGTAAGTCTGTGTCTTTGTTACTTGGTGTCCGTGTGTGTCTGTGTTACTGGGTGTCAGTTTATGTCTTTGATACTTGGTGTCAGTGTATGTCTTTGTTACTTGGTGTAAGTGTGTGTCTGTGTTACTGGGTATCAGTGTCTGTCTTTGTTACTTGGTGTAAGTGTGTGTCTGTGTTACTGCGTATCAGTGTATGTCTTTGTTACTTGGTGTCAGTGTATGTCTGTGTTACTTGGTGTAAGTGTGTGTCTGTGTTACTGGGTATCAGTGTATGTCTTTGTGACTTGGTGTCAGTGTATGTCTTTGTTACTGGGTGTCAGTGTGTGTCTTTGTTACTTGGTGTCAGTGTATGTCTGCGTTACTTGGTGTAAGTGTGTGTCTGTGTTACTGGGTATCAGTGTATGTCTTTGTTACTTGGCGTAAGTGTGTGTCTGTGTTACTGGGTATCAGAGTATGTCTTTGTTACTTGGTGTCAGTGTATGTCTTTGTTACTTGGTGTAAGTGTGTGTCTGTGTTACTGGGTGTCAGTGTTTGTCTGTGTTACTTTGTGTAAGTGTGTGTCTTTGTTACTTGCTGTCCGTGTGTGTCTGTGTTACTGGGTGTCAGTTTATGTCTTTGTTACTTGGTGTCTGTGTATGTCTTTGTTACTTGGCGTAAGTGTGTGTCTGTGTTACTGGGTATCAGTGTCTGTCTTTGTTACTTGGTGTAAGAGTGTGTCTGTGTTACTGGGTATCAGTGTATGTCTTTGCTACTTGGTGTCAGTGTATGTCGGTGTTACTTGGTGTAAGTGGGTGTCTGAGTTACTGGGTATCAGTGTATGTCTTTGATACTTGGTGTAAGTTTGTGTCTGTGTTACTGGGTATCAGTGTGTGTCTGTGTTACTTGGTGTAAGTGTGTGTCTTTGTTACTTGGTGTCCGTGTGTGTCTGTGTTACTGGGTGTCAGTGTATGTCTTTGTTACTTGGTGTCAGTGTATGTCTTTGTTACTTGGTGTAAGTGTGTGTCTGTGTTACTGGGTATCAGTGTCTCTCTTTGTTACTTGTTGTAAGTGTGTGTTTGTGTTACTGGGTATCAGTGTATGTCTTTGCTACTTGGTGTCAGTGTATGTCTGTACTACGTGGTGTCCGTGTGTGTCTGTGTTACTGGGTATCAGTGTATGTCTTTGTTACTTGGTGTTAGAGTGTGTCTGTGTTACTGGGTATCAGTGTATGTCTTTGTTACTTCGTGTCAGTGTATGTCTTTGTTACTTGGTGTAAGTGTATGTCTTTGTTACTTGGTGTCAGTGTATGTCTATGTTACTTGGTGTAAGTGTGTGTCTGTGTTACTTGGTGTAAGTGTGTGTCTTTGTTACTTGCTGTCCGTGTGTGTCTGTGTTACTGGGTGTCAGTTTATGTCTTTGTTACTTGGTGTCAGTGTATGTCTTTGTTACTTGGTGTAAGTGTGTGTCTGTGTTACTGGGTATCAGTGTCTGTCTTTGTTACTTGTTGTAAGTGTGTGTTTGTGTTACTGGGTATCAGTGTATGTCTTTGTTACTTGGTGTCTGTGTTTGTCTGTGCTACTTGGTGTAAGTGTGTGTCTGTGTTACTGGGTATCAGTGTATGTCTTTGTTACTTGGTGTTAGTGTGTGTCTGTGTTACTGGGTATCAGTGTATTTCTTTGTCACTTTGTGTAAGTGCATGTCTTTGTTACTTGGTGTCAGTGTTTGTCTTTGTTACTTGGTGTAAGTGTGTGTCTGTGTTACTGGGTGTCAGTGTGTGTCTGTGTTATTGGGTATCAGTGTATGTCTTTGTTACTTGGTGTAAGTGTGTGTCTGTGTTACTGGGTATCAGTGTATGTCTTTGTTACATGGTGTCAGTGTATGTCTGTGTTACTTGGTGTAAGTGTATGTCTGTGTTATTCTGTATCAGTGTATGTCTTTGTTACTTGGTGTAAGTGTGTGTCTGTGTTACTGGGTATCAGCGTATGTCTTTGTTACTTGGTGTAAGTGTATGTCTTTGTTACTTGGTGTCAGTGTATGTCTTTGTTACTTGGTGTAAGTGTGTGTCTGTGTTACTGGGTATCAATGTATGTCTTTGTTACTTGGTGTCAGTGTATGTCTGTGTTACTTGGTGTAAGTGTGTGTCTGTGTTACTGGGTATCAGTGTATGTCTTTGTTACTTGGTGTAAGTGTGTGTCTGTGTTAATGGGTATCAGTGTCTGTCTTTGTTACTTGATGTCAGTGTATGTCTTTGTTACTTGGTGTAAGTGTATGTATTTGTTACTTGGTGTCATTGTATGTCTTTGTTACTTGGTGTAAGTGTGTGTCTGTGTTACTGGGTGTCAGTGTGTGTCTGTGTTACTTGGTGTAAGTCTGTGTCTTTGTTACTTGGTGTCCGTGTGTGTCTGTGTTACTGGGTGTCAGTTTATCTCTTTGATACTTGGTGTCAGTGTATGTCTGTGTTACTTGGTGTAAGTGTGTGTCTGTGTTACTGGGTATCAGTGTATGTCTTTGTTACTTGGTGTCAGTGTATGTCTTTGTTACTGGGTGTCAGTGTGTGTCTTTGTTACTTGGTGTCAGTGTATGTCTGCGTTACTTGGTGTAAGTGTGTGTCTGTGTTACTGGGTATCAGTGTATGTCTTTGTTACTTGGTGTAAGTGTGTGTCTGTGTTACTGGGTATCAGAGTATGTCTTTGTTACTTGGTGTCAGTGTATGTCTTTGTTACTTGGTGTAAGTGTGTGTCTGTGTTACTGGGTGTCAGTGTGTGTCTGTGTTACTTTGTGTAAGTGTGTGTCTTTGTTACTTGCTGTCCGTGTGTGTCTGTGTTAATGGGTGTCAGTTTATGTCTTTGTTACTTGGCGTAAGTGTGTGTCTGTGTTACTGGGTATCAGTGTCTGTCTTTGTTACTTGGTGTAAGAGTGTGTCTGTGTTACTCGGTATCAGTGTATGTCTTTGCTACTTGGTGTCAGTGTATGTCGGTGTTACTTGGTGTAAGTGTGTGTCTGTGTTACTGGGTATCAGTGTATGTCTTTGATACTTGGTGTAAGTTTGTGTCTGTGTTACTGGGTATCAGTGTGTGTCTGTGTTACTTGGTGTAAGTGTGTTTCTTTGTGAATTGGTGTCCGTGTGTGTCTGTGTTACTGGGTGTCAGTTTATGTCTTTGTTACTTGGTGTCTGTGTATGTCTTTGTTACTTGGTGTAAGTATGTGTCTGTGTTACTGTGTATCAGTGTCTGTCTTTGTTACTTGGTGTAAGTGTGTGTCTGTGTTACTGGGTATCAATGTATGTCTTTGTTACTTGGTGTCAGTGTATGTCTGTGTTACTTGGTGTAAGTGTGTGTCTGTGTTACTGGGTATCAGTGTATGTCTTTGTTACTTGGTGTAAGTGTGTGTCTGTGTTACTGGGTATCAGTGTATGTCTTTGTTACTTGGTGTCAGTGTATGTCATTGTTACTTGGTGTAAGTGTATGTATTTGTTACTTGGTGTCATTGTATGTCTTTGTTACTTGGTGTAAGTGTGTGTCTGTGTTACTGGGTGTCAGTGTGTGTCTGTGTTACTTGGTGTAAGTCTGTGTCTTTGTTACTTGGTGTCCGTGTGTGTCTGTGTTACTGGGTGTCAGTTTATGTCTTTGATACTTGGTGTCAGTGTATGTCTTTGTTACTTGGTGTAAGTGTGTGTCTGTGTTACTGGGTATCAGTGTCTGTCTTTGTTACTTGGTGTAAGTGTGTGTCTGTGTTACTGGGTATCAGTGTATGTCTTTGTTACTTGGTGTCAGTGTATGTCTGTGTTACTTGGTGTAAGTGTGTGTCTGTGTTACTGGGTATCAGTGTATGTCTTTGTGACTTGGTGTCAGTGTATGTCTTTGTTACTGGGTGTCAGTGTGTGTCTTTGTTACTTGGTGTCAGTGTATGTCTGCGTTACTTGGTGTAACTGTGTGTATGTGTTACTGGGTATCAGTGTATGTCTTTGTTACTTGGTGTAAGTGTGTGTCTGTGTTACTGGGTATCAGAGTATGTCTTTGTTACTTGGTGTCAGTGTATGTCTTTGTTACTTGGTGTAAGTGTGTGTCTGTGTTACTGGGTGTCAGTGTTTGTCTGTGTTACTTTGTGTAAGTGTGTGTCTTTGTTACTTGCTGTCCGTGTGTGTCTGTGTTACTGGGTGTCAGTTTATGTCTTTGTTACTTGGTGTCTGTGTATGTCTTTGTTACTTGGCGTAAATGTGTGTCTGTGTTACTGGGTATCAGTGTCTGTCTTTGTTACTTGGTGTAAGAGTGTGTCTGTGTTACTGGGTATCAGTGTATGTCTTTGCTACTTGGTGTCAGTGTATGTCGGTGTTACTTGGTGTAAGTGGGTGTCTGTGTTACTGGGTATCAGTGTATGTCTTTGATACTTGGTGTAAGTTTGTGTCTGTGTTACTGGGTATCAGTGTGTGTCTGTGTTACTTGGTGTAAGTGTGTGTCTTTGTTACTTGGTGTCCGTGTGTGTCTGTGTTACTGGGTGTCAGTGTATGTCTTTGTTACTTGGTGTCAGTGTATGTCTTTGTTACTTGGTGTAAGTGTGTGTCTGTGTTACTGGGTATCAGTGTCTCTCTTTGTTACTTGTTGTATGTGTGTGTTTGTGTTACTGGGTATCAGTGTATGTCTTTGCTACTTGGTGTCAGTGTATGTCTGTGCTACTTGGTGTCCGTGTGTGTCTGTGTTACTGGGTATCAGTGTAAGTCTTTGTTACTTGGTGTTAGAGTGTGTCTGTGTTACTGGGTATCAGTGTATGTCTTTGTTACTTCGTGTCAGTGTATGTCTTTGTTACTTGGTTTAAGTGTATGTCTTTGTTACTTGGTGTCAGTGTATGTCGATGTTACTTGGTGTAAGTGTGTGTCTGTGTTACTGGGTGTCAGTGTGTGTCTGTGTTACTTGGTGTAAGTGTGTGTCTTTGTTACTTGCTGTCCGTGTGTGTCTGTGTTACTGGGTGTCAGTTTATGTCTTTGTTACTTGGTGTCAGTGTATGTCTTTGTTACTTGGTGTAAGTGTGTGTCTGTGTTACTGGGTATCAGTGTCTGTCTTTGTTACTTGTTGTAAGTGTGTGTTTGTGTTACTGGGTATCAGTGTATGTCTTTGTTACTTGGTGTCTGTGTTTGTCTGTGCTACTTGGTGTAAGTGATTGTCTGTGTTACTGGGTATCAGTGTATGTCTTTGTTACTTGGTGTTAGTGTGTGTCTGTGTTACTGGGTATCAGTGTATTTCTTTGTCACTTTGTGTAAGTGTATGTCTTTGTTACTTGGTGTCAGTGTTTGTCTTTGTTACTTGGTGTAAGTGTGTGTCTGTGTTACTGGGTGTCAGTTTGTGTCTGTGTTATTGGGTATCAGTGAATGTCTTTGTTACTTGGTGTAAGTGTGTGTCTGTGTTACTGGGTATCAGTGTATGTCTTTGTTACATGGTGTCAGTGTATGTCTGTGTTACTTGCTGTAAGTGTATGTCTGTGCTATTCTGTATCAGTGTATGTTTTTGTTACTTGGTGTAAGTGTGTGTCTGTGTTACTGGGTATCAGCGTATGTCTTTGTTACTTGGTGTAAGTGTATGTCTTTGTTACTTGGTGTCAGTGTATGTCTTTGTTACTTGGTGTAAGTGTGTGTCTGTGTTACTGGGTGTCAGTGTGTGTCTGTGTTACTTGGTGTAAGTGTGTGTCTTTGTTAATTGGTGTCCGTGTGTGTCTGTGCTACTGGGTGTCAGTTTATGTCTTTGTTACTTGGTGTCTGTGTATGTCTTTGTTACTTGGTGTAAGTGTGTGTCTGTGTTACTGGGTATCAGTGTCTGTCTTTGTTACTTGGTGTAAGTGTGTGTCTGTGTTACTGGGTATCAATGTATATCTTTGTTACTTGGTGTCAGTGTATGTCTGTGTTACTTGGTGTAAGTGTGTGTCTGTGTTACTGGGTATCAGTGTATGTCTTTGTTACTTGGTATCCGTGTGTGTCTGTGTTACTGGGTGTCAGTGTATGTCTTTGTTACCTGGTGTCAGTGTATGTCTTTGTTACTTGGTGTAAGTTTGTGTCTGTGTTACTGGGTATCAGTGTCTGTCTTTGTTACTTGTTGTAAGTGTGTGTTTGTGTTACTGGGTATCAGTGTATGTCTTTGTTACTTGGTGTCAGTGTATGTCTGTGCTACTTGGTGTAAGTGTGTGTCTGTGTTACTGGGTATCAGTGTATGTCTTTGTTACTTGGTGTTAGTGTGTGTCTGTGTTACTGGGTATCAGTGTATTTCTTTGTTACTTGGTGTAAGTGTATGTCTTTGGTACTTGGTGTCAGTGCATGTCTTTGTTACTTGGTGTAAGTGTGTGTCTGTGTTACTGGGTGTCAGTGTGTGTCTGTGTTATTGGGTATCAGTGTATGTCTTTGTTACTTGGTGTAAGTGTGTGTCTGTGTTACTGGGTATCAGTGTATGTCTTTGTTACATGGTGTCAGTGTATGTCTGTGTTGCTTGGTGTAAGTGTGTGTCTGTGTTACTGGGTGTCAGTGTGTGTCTGTGTTACTTGGTGTAAGTGTGTATCTTTGTTAATTGGTGTCCCTGTGTGTCTGTGTTACTGGGTGTCAGTTTATGTCTTTGTTACTTGGTGTCTGTGTATGTCTTTGTTACTTGGTGTAAGTGTGTGTCTGTGTTACTGGGTATCAGTGTCTGTCTTTGTTACTTGGTGTAAGTGTGTGTCTGTGTTACTGGGTATCAATGTATGTCTTTGTTACCTGGTGTCAGTGTATGTCTGTGTTACTTGGTGTAAGTGTGTGTCTGTGTTACTGGGTATCAGTGCATGTATTTGTTACTGGTGTAAGTGTGTGTCTTTGTTACTGGGTATGTATTTGTTACTTGGTGTCATTGTATGTCTTTGTTACTTGGTGTAAGTGTGTGTCTGTGTTACTGGGTGTCAGTGTGTGTCTGTGTTACTTGGTGCAAGTCTGTGTCTTTGTTACTTGGTGTCAGTGTCAGTCTTTGTTACTGGGTGTCAGTGTGTGTCTTTGTTACTTGGTGTCAGTGTATGTCTGCGTTACTTGGTGTAAGTGTGTGTCTGTGTTACTGGGTATCAGTGTAAGTCTTTGTTACTTGGTGCCAGTGTATGTCTTTGTTACTTGGTGTAAGTGTGTGTCTGTGTTACTGAGTATCAGTGTAAGTCTTTGTTACTTGGTGTAAGAGTGTGTCTGTGTTATTGGGTATCAGTGTATGTCTTTGTTACTTGGTGTCAGTGTATGTCTTTGTTACTTGGTGTAAGTGTATGTCTTTGTTACTTTGTGTCAGTGTATGTCTTTATTACTTAGTGTAAGTGTGTGTCTTTGTTACTGGGTGTCAGTGTATTTCTTTGTTACTTGGTGTCAGTGTATGTCTTTGTTACTTGGTGTCAGTGTTTGTCTTTGTTACTTGGTGTAAGTGTGTGTCTGTGTTACTGGGTGTCAGTGTGTGTCTGTGTTATTGGGTATCAGTGTATGTCTTTGTTACTTGGTGTAAGTGTGTGTCTGTGTTACTGGGTATCAGTGTATGTCTTTGTTACAAGGTGTCAGTGTATGTCTTTGTTACTTGGTGTCAGTGTATGTCTTTGTTACTTGGTGTAAGTGTGTGTCTGTGTTACTGGGTGTCAGTGTGTGTCTGTGTTACTTGGTGTAAGTGTGTGTCTTTCTTAATTGGTGTCCGTGTGTGTCTGTGCTACTGGGTGTCAGTTTATGTCTTTGTTACTTGGTGTCTGTGTATGTCTTTGTTACTTGGTGTAAGTGTGTGTCTGTGTTACTGGGTATCAGTGTCTGTCTTTGTTACTTGGTGTAAGTGTGTGTCTGTGTTACTGGGTATCAATGTATATCTTTGTTACTTGGTGTCAGTGTATGTCTGTGTTACTTGGTGTAAGTGTGTGTCTGTGTAACTGGGTATCAGTGTATGTCTTTGTTACTTGGTGTCCGTGTGTGTCTGTGTTACTGGGTGTCAGTGTATGTCTTTGTTACCTGGTGTCAGTGTATGTCTTTGTTACTTGGTGTAAGTGTGTGTCTGTGTTACTGGGTATCAGTGTCTGTCTTTGTTACTTGTTGCAAGTGTGTGTTTGTGTTACTGGGTATCAGTGTATGTCTTTGTTACTTGGTGTCAGTGTATGTCTGTGCTACTTGGTGTAAGTGTGTGTCTGTGTTACTGGGTATCAGTGTATGTCTTTGTTACTTGGTGTTAGTGTGTGTCTGTGTTACTGGGTATCAGTGTATTTCTTTGTTACTTGGTGTAAGTGTATGTCTTTGTTACTTGGTGTCAGTGCATGTCTTTGTTACTTGGTGTAAGTGTGTGTCTGTGTTACTGGGTGTCAGTGTGTGTCTGTGTTATTGGGTATCAGTGTATGTCTTTGTTACTTGGTGTAAGTGTGTGTCTGTGTTACTGGGTATCAGTGTATGTCTTTGTTACTTGGTGTCAGTGTATGTCTGTGTTACTTGGTGTAAGTGTGTGTCTGTGTTACTGGGTGTCAGTGTGTGTCTGTGTTACTTGGTGTAAGTGTGTATCTTTGTTAATTGGTGTCCGTGTGTGTCTGTGTTACTGGGTGTCAGTTTATGTCTTTGTTACTTGGTGTCTGTGTATGTCTTTGTTACTTGGTGTAAGTGTGTGTCTGTGTTACTGGGTATCAGTGTCTGTCTTTGTTACTTCGTGTAAGTGTGTGTCTGTGTGACTGGGTATCAATGTATGTCTTTGTTACTTGGTGTCAGTGTATGTCTGCGTTACTTGGTGTAAGTGTGTGTCTGTGTTACTGGGTATGTATTTGTTACTTGGTGTCATTGTATGTCTTTGTTACTTGGTGTAAGTGTGTGTCTGTGTTACTTGGTGCAAGTCTGTGTCTTTGTTACTTGGTGTCAGTGTAAGTCTTTGTTACTGGGTGTCAGTGTGTGTCTTTGTTACTTGGTGTCAGTGTATGTCTGCGTTACTGGGTGTAAGTCTGTGTCTGTGTTACTGGGTATCAGTGTAAGTCTTTGTTACTTGGTGCCAGTGTATGTCTTTGTTACTTGGTGTAAGTGTGTGTCTGTGTTACTGGGTATCAGTGTAAGTCTTTGTTACTTGGTGTAAGAGTGTGTCTGTGTTACTGGGTATCAGTGTATGTCTTTGTTACTTGGTGTCAGTGTATGTCTTTGTTACTTGGTGTAAGTGTGTGTCTGTGTTACTCGGTGTAAGTGTGTGTCTTTGTTACTTGGTGTCCGTGTGTGTCTGTGTTACTGGGTGTCAGTGTATGTCTTTGTTACTTGGTGTCAGTGTATGTCTTTGTTACTTGGTGTAAGTGTGTGTCTGTGTTACTGGGTATCAGTGTCTGTCTTTGTTACTTGTTGTAAGTGTGTGTTTGTGTTACTGGGTGTCAGTGTATGTCTTTGTTACTTGGTGTCAGTGTATGTCTGTGCTACTTAGTGTAAGTGTGTGTCTGTGTTACTGGGTATCAGTGTATGTCTTTGTTACTTGGTGTTAGTGTGTGTCTGTGTTACTGGGTATCAGTGTATGTCTTTGTTACTTGGTGTAAGTGTATGTCTTTGTTACTTGGTGTCAGTGTATGTTTTTGTTACTTGGTGTAAGTTTGTGTCTGTGTTACTGGGTGTCAGTGTGTGTCTGTGTTATTGTGTATCAGTGTATGTCTTTGTTACTTGGTGTTAGTGTGTGTCTGTGTTACTGGGTATCAGTGTATGTCTTTGTTACTTGGTGTAAGTGTATGTCTTTGTTACTTGGTGTCAGTGTATGTCTTTGTTACTTGGTGTAAGTTTGTGTCTGTGTTACTGGGTGTCAGTGTGTGTCTGTGTTATTGTGTATCAGTGTATGTCTTTGTTACTTGGTGTCAGTGTATGTCTTTGTTACTTGGTGTAAGTGTGTGTCTGTGTTACTGGGTGTCAGTGTGTGTCTGTGTTACTTGGTGTAAGTGTGTGTCTTTCTTAATTGGTGTCCGTGTGTGTCTGTGCTACTGGGTGTCAGTTTATGTCTTTGTTACTTGGTGTCTGTGTATGTCTTTGTTACTTGGTGTAAGTGTGTGTCTGTGTTACTGGGTATCAGTGTCTGTCTTTGTTACTTGGTGTAAGTGTGTGTCTGTGTTACTGGGTATCAATGTATATCTTTGTTACTTGGTGTCAGTGTATGTCTGTGTTACTTGGTGTAAGTGTGTGTCTGTGTAACTGGGTATCAGTGTATGTCTTTGTTACTTGGTGTCCGTGTGTGTCTGTGTTACTGGGTGTCAGTGTATGTCTTTGTTACCTGGTGTCAGTGTATGTCTTTGTTACTTGGTGTAAGTGTGTGTCTGTGTTACTGGGTATCAGTGTCTGTCTTTGTTACTTGTTGCAAGTGTGTGTTTGTGTTACTGGGTATCAGTGTATGTCTTTGTTACTTGGTGTCAGTGTATGTCTGTGCTACTTGGTGTAAGTGTGTGTCTGTGTTACTGGGTATCAGTGTATGTCTTTGTTACTTGGTGTTAGTGTGTGTCTGTGTTACTGAGTATCAGTGTATTTCTTTGTTACTTGGTGTAAGTGTATGTCTTTGTTACTTGGTGTCAGTGCATGTCTTTGTTACTTGGTGTAAGTGTGTGTCTGTGTTACTGGGTGTCAGTGTGTGTCTGTGTTATTGGGTATCAGTGTATGTCTTTGTTACTTGGTGTAAGTGTGTGTCTGTGTTACTGGGTATCAGTGTATGTCTTTGTTACTTGGTGTCAGTGTATGTCTGTGTTACTTGGTGTAAGTGTGTGTCTGTGTTACTGGGTGTCAGTGTGTGTCTGTGTTACTTGGTGTAAGTGTGTATCTTTGTTAATTGGTGTCCGTGTGTGTCTGTGTTACTGGGTGTCAGTTTATGTCTTTGTTACTTGGTGTCTGTGTATGTCTTTGTTACTTGGTGTAAGTGTGTGTCTGTGTTACTGGGTATCAGTGTCTGTCTTTGTTACTTGGTGTAAGTGTGTGTCTGTGTGACTGGGTATCAATGTATGTCTTTGTTACTTGGTGTCAGTGTATGTCTGCGTTACTTGGTGTAAGTGTGTGTCTGTGTTACTGGGTATGTATTTGTTACTTGGTGTCATTGTATGTCTTTGTTACTTGGTGTAAGTGTGTGTCTGTGTTACTTGGTGCAAGTCTGTGTCTTTGTTACTTGGTGTCAGTGTAAGTCTTTGTTACTGGGTGTCAGTGTGTGTCTTTGTTACTTGGTGTCAGTGTATGTCTGCGTTACTTGGTGTAAGTCTGTGTCTGTGTTACTGGGTATCAGTGTAAGTCTTTGTTACTTGGTGCCAGTGTATGTCTTTGTTACTTGGTGTAAGTGTGTGTCTGTGTTACTGGGTATCAGTGTAAGTCTTTGTTACTTGGTGTAAGAGTGTGTCTGTGTTACTGGGTATCAGTGTATGTCTTTGTTACTTGGTGTCAGTGTATGTCTTTGTTACTTGGTGTAAGTGTGTGTCTGTGTTACTCGGTGTAAGTGTGTGTCTTTGTTACTTGGTGTCCGTGTGTGTCTGTGTTACTGGGTGTCAGTGTATGTCTTTGTTACTTGGTGTCAGTGTATGTCTTTGTTACTTGGTGTAAGTGTGTGTCTGTGTTACTGGGTATCAGTGTCTGTCTTTGTTACTTGTTGTAAGTGTGTGTTTGTGTTACTGGGGGTCAGTATATGTCTTTGTTACTTGGTGTCAGTGTATGTCTGTGCTACTTAGTGTAAGTGTGTGTCTGTGTTACTGGGTATCAGTGTATGTCTTTGTTACTTGGTGTTAGTGTGTGTCTGTGTTACTGGGTATCAGTGTATGTCTATGTTACTTGGTGTAAGTGTATGTCTTTGTTACTTGGTGTCAGTGTATGTCTTTGTTACTTGGTGTAAGTTTGTGTCTGTGTTACTGGGTGTCAGTGTGTGTCTGTGTTATTGTGTATCAGTGTATGTCTTTGTTACTTGGTGTAAGTGTGTGTCTGTGTTACTGGGTATCAGTGTATGTCTTACTTACTTGGTGTCAGTGCATGTCTGTGTTACTTGGTGTAAGTGTGTGTCTGTGTTATTGGGTATCAGTGTATGTCTTTGTTACTTGGTGTAAGTGTGTGTCTGTGTTACTGGGTATCAGTGTATGTCTTTGTTACTTGGTGTCAGTGTATGTCTTTGTTACTTGGTGTAAGTGTATGTCTTTGTTACTTGGTGTCAGTGTATGTCTTTGTTACTTGGTGTAAGTGTGTGTCTGTGTTACTGGGTGTCAGTGTGTGTCTGTGTTACTTGGTGTAAGTGTGTGTCTTTGTTAATTGGTGTCCGTGTGTGTCTGTATTACTGGGTGTCAGTTTATGTCTTTGTTACTTGGTGTCTGTGTATGTCTTTGTTACTTGGTGTAAGTGTGTGTCTGTGTTACTGGGTATCAGTGTCTGTCTTTGTTACTTGGTGTAAGTGTGTGTCTATGTTACTGGTTATCAATGTATGTCTTTGTTACTTGGTGTCAGTGTATGTCTGTTTTACTTGGTGTAATTGTGTGTCTGTGTTACTGGGGATCAGAGTATGTCTTTGTTGCTTGGTGTCCGTGTGTGTCTGTGTTACTGAGTGTCAGTGTATGTCTTTGTTACCTGGTGTCAGTGTATATCTTTGTTACTTGGTGTAAGTGTGTGTCTGTGTTACTGGGTATCAGTGTATGTCTTTGTTACTTGGTGTCAGTGTATGTCTGTGTTACTTGGTGTAAGTGTGTGTCTGTGTTATTGGGTATCAGTGTTTGTCTTTGTTACTTGGTGTAAGTGTGTGTCTGTGTTACTGGGTATCAGTGTATGTCTTTGTTTCTTGGTGTTAGTGTATGTCTTTGTTACTTGGTGAAAGTGTATGTCTTTGTTACTTAGTTTCAGTGTACGTCTTTGTTCCTTGGTGTAAGTGTGTGTCTTTGTTACTGGGTGTCAGTGTGTGTCTGTGTTACTTGGTGTAAGTGTGTGTCTTTGTTAATTGGTGTCCGTGTGTGTCTGTGTTACTGGGTGTCAGTTTATGTCTTTGTTACTTGGTGTCTGTGTATGTCTTTGTTACTTGGTGTAAGTGTATGTCTGTGTTACTGGGTATCTGTGTCTGTCTTTGTTACTTGGTGTAAGTGTGTGTCTATGTTACTGGGTATCAATGTATGTCTTTGTTACTTGGTGTCAGTGTATGTCTGTTTTACTTGGTGTAATTGTGTGTCTGTGTTTCTGGGGATCAGAGTATGTCTTTGTTACTTGGTGTCCGTGTGTGTCTGTGTTACTGAGTGTCAGTGTATGTCTTTGTTACCTGGTGTCAGTGTATATCTTTGTTACCTGGTGTAAGTGTGTGTCTGTGTTACTGGGTATCAGTGTATGTCTTTGTTACTTGGTGTCAGTGTATGTCTGTGTTACTTGGTGTAAGTGTGTGTCTGTGTAATTGGGTATCAGTGTATGTCTTTGTTACTTGGTGTAAGTGTGTGTCTGTGTTACTGGGTATCAGTGTATGTCTTTGTTTCTTGGTGTCAGTGTATGTCTTTGTTACTTGGTGAAAGTGTATGTCTTTGTTACTTGGTTTCAGTGTACGTCTTTGTTACTTGGTGTAAGTGTGTGTCTTTGTTACTGGGTGTCAGTGTGTGTCTGTGTTACTTGGTGGAAGTGTGTGTCTTTGTTAATTGGTGTCCGTGTGTGTCTGTGTTACTGGGTGTCAGTTTATGTCTTTGTTACTTGGTGTCTGTGTATGTCTTTGTTACTTGGTGTAAGTGTGTGTCTGTGTTACTGGGTATCAATATATGTCTTTGTTACTTGGTGTCAGTGTATGTCTGTGTTACTTGGTGTAAGTGTGTGTCTGTGTTACTGGGTATCATTGTATGTCTTTGTTACTGGTGTAAGTGTGTGTCTGTGTTACTGGGTATGTATTTGTTACTTGGTGTCATTGTATGTCTTTGTTACTTGGTGTAAGTGTGTGTCTGTGTTACTGGGTTTCAGTGTGTGTCTGTGTTACTTGGTGTACGTCTGTGTCTTTGTTACTTGGTGTCAGTGTATGTCTTTGTTACTGGGTGTCAGTGTGTGTCTTTGTTACTTGGTGTCAGTGTATGTCTGCGTTACTTGGTGTAAGTGTGTGTCTGTGTTACTGGGTATCAGCGTATGTCTTTGTTACTTGATGTCAGTGTATGTCTTTGTTACTTGGTGTAAGTGTATATATTTGTTACTTGGTGTCATTGTATGTCTTTGTTACTTGGTGTAAGTGTGTGTGTGTGTTACTGGGTGTCAGTGTGTGTCTGTGTTTCTTGGTGTAAGTCTGTGTCTTTGTTACTTGGTGTCAGTGTATGTCTGTGCTACTTAGTGTAAGTGTGTGTCTGTGTGACTGGGTATCAGTGTATGTCTTTGTTACTTGGTGTTAGTGTGTGTCTGTGTTACTGGGTATCAGTGTATGTCTTTGTTACTTGGTGTAAGTGTATGTCTTTGTTACTTGGTGTCAGTGTATGTCTTTGTTGCTTGGTGTAAGTTTGTGTCTGTGTTACTGGGTGTCAGTGTGTGTCTGTGTTATTGGGTATCAGTGTATGTCTTTGTTACTTGGTGTAAGTGTGTGTCTGTGTTACTGGGTATCAGTGTATGTCTTTGTTACTTGGTGTCAGTGTATGTCTGTGTTACTTGGTGTAAGTGTGTGTCTGTGTTATTGGGTATCAGTGTATGTCTTTGTTACTTGGTGTAAGTGTGTGTCTGTGTTACTGGGTATCAGTGTATGTCTTTGTTACTTGGTGTCAGTGTATGTCTTTGTTACTTGGTGTAAGTGTATGTCTTTGTTACTTGGTTTCAGTGTATGTCTTTGTTACTTGGTGTAAGTGTGTGTCTGTGTTACTGGGTGTCAGTGTGTGTCTGTGTTACTTGGTGTAATTGTGTGTCTTTGTTAATTGGTGTCCGTGTGTGTCTGTATTACTGGGTGTCAGTTTATGTCTTTGATACTTGGTGTCTGTGTATGTCTTTGTTACTTGGTGTAAGTGTGTGTCTGTGTTACTGGGTATCAGTGTCTGTCTTTGTTACTTGGTGTAAGTGTGTGTCTATGTTACTGGGTATCAATGTATGTCTTTGTTACTTGGTGTCAGTGTATGTCTGTTTTACTTGGTGTAATTGTGTGTCTGTGTTACTGGGGATCAGAGTATGTCTTTGTTACTTGGTGTCCGTGTCTGTCTGTGTTACTGAGTGTCAGTGTATGTCTTTGTTACCTGGTGTCAGTGTATGTCTTTGTTACTTGGTGTAAGTGTGTGTCTGTGTTACTGGGTATCAGTGTATGTCTTTGTTACTTGGTGTCAGTGTATGTCTGTGTTACTTGGTGTAAGTGTGTGTCTGTGTTATTGGGTATCAGTGTTTGTCTTTGTTACTTGGTGTAAGTGTGTGTCTGTGTTACTGGGTATCAGTGTATGTCTTTGTTACTTGGTGTCAGTGTATGTCTTTGTTACTTGGTGTAAGTGTATGTCTTTGTTACTTGGTTTCAGTGTACGTCTTTGTTACTTGGTGTCCGTGTTTGTCTTTGTTACTGGGTGTCAGTGTGTGTCTGTGTTACTTGGTGTAAGTGAGTGTCTTTGTTAATTGGTGTCCGTGTGTGTCTGTGTTACTGGGTGTCAGTTTATGTCTTTGTTACTTGGTGTCTGTGTATGTCTTTGTTACTTGGTGTCAGTGTGTGTCTGTGTTACTGGGTATCAGTGTCTGTCTTTGTTACTTGGTGTAAGTGTGTGTCTGTGTTACTGGGTATCAATATATGTCTTTGTTACTTGGTGTCAGTGTATGTCTGTGTTACTTGGTGTAAGTGTGTGTCTGTGTTACTGGGTATCAGTGTATGTCTTTGTTACTTGGTGTAAGTGTGTGTCTGTGTTACTGGGTGTCAGTGTGTGTCTGTGTTACTTGGTGTAAGTCTGTGTCTTTGTTACTTGGTGTCAGTGTATGTCTTTGTTACTGGGTGTCAGTGTGTGTCTTTGTTACTTGGTGTCAGTGTATGTCTGCGTTACTTGGTGTAAGTGTGTTTCTGTGTTACTGGGTATCAGTGTATGTCTTTGTTACTTGATGTCAGTGTATGTCTTTGTTACTTGGTGTAAGTGTATATATTTGTTACTTGGTGTCATTGTATGTCTTTGTTACTTGGTGTAAGTGTGTGTGTGTGTTACTGGGTGTCAGTGTGTGTCTGTGTTACTTGGTGTAAGTCTGTGTCTTTGTTACTTGGTGTCAGTGTATGTCTTTGTTACTGAGTGTCAGTGTGTGTCTTTGTTACTTGGTGTCAGTGTATGTCTGCGTTACTTGGTGTAAGTGTGTGTCTGTGTTACTGGGTATCAGTGTCTGTCTTTGTTACTTGGTGTAAGTGTGTGTCTGTGTTACTGGGTATCAGAGTATGTCTTTGTTACTTGGTGTCAGTGTATCACTTTGTTACTTGGTGTAAGTGTGTGTCTGTGTTACTTGGTGTAAGTGTGTGTCTTTGTTACTTGCTCTCCGTGTGTGTCTGTGTTACTGGGTGTCAGTGTATGTATTTGTTACTTGGTGTCAGTGTATGTCGGTGTTACTTGGTGTAAGTGTGTGTCTGTGTTACTGGGTATCAGTGTATGTCTTTGATATTTGGTGTAAGTTTGTGTCTCTGTTACTGGGTATAAGTGTATGTCTTTGTTACTTGGTGTCAGTGTATGTCTTTGTTACTTGCTGTAAGTGTATGTCTTTGTCACTTGGTGTCAGTGTATGTCTTTGTTACTTGGTGTAAGTGTGTGTCTGTGTTACTGGGTGTCAGTGTGTGTCTGTGTTACTTGGTGTAAGTGTGTGTCTTTGTTACTTGGTGTTCGTGTGTGTCTGTGTTACTGGGTGTCAGTTTATGTCTTTGTTACTTCGTGTCAGTGTATGTCTTTGTTACTTGGTGTAAGTGTGTGTCTGTGTTACTGGGTGTCTGTTTATGTCTTTGTTACTTGGTGTCAGTGTATGTCTTTGTTACTTGGTGTAAGTGTGTGTCTGTGTTACTGGATATCAGTGTATGTCTTTGTTGCTTGGTGTCAGTGTATGTCTGTGCTACTTGGTGTAAGTGTGTGTCTGTGTTCCTGGGTATCAGTGTATGTCTTTGTTACTTGGTGTAAATTTGTGTCTGTGTTACTGGGTATCAGTGCATGTCTTTGTTACTTGGTGTCAGTCTATGTCTTTGTTACTTGGTGTAAGTGTATGTCTTTGTTACTTGGTGTCAGTGTATGTCTTTGTTACTTGGTGTTAGTGTGTGTCTGTGTTACTGGGTATCAGTGTATGTATTTGTTACTTGGTGTAGGTGTATGTCTTTGTTACTTTGTGTCAGTGTATGTCTTTGTTACTTGGTGTAAGTGTGTGTCTGTGTTACTGGGTGTCAGTGTGTGTCTGTGTTATTGGGTATCAGTGTATGTCTTTGTTATTTGGTGTAAGTGTGTGTCTGTGTTACTGGGTATCAGTGTATGTCTTTGTTACTTGGTGTCAGTGTCTGTCTGTGTTACTTGGTGTAAGTGTATGTCTGTGTTATTGGGTATCTGTGTATGTCATTGTTACTTGGTGTAAGTGTGTGTCTGTGTTACTGGGTATCAGTGTATGTCTTTGTTACTTGGTGTAAGTGTATGTCTTTGTTACTTGGTGTCAGTGTATGTCTTTGTTACTTGTTGTCAGTGTGTGTCTGTGTTACTTGGTGTAAGTGTGTGTCTTTGTTAATTGGTGTCCGTGTGTGTCTGTGTTACTGGGTGTCAGTTTATGTCTTTGTTACTTGGTGTCTGTGTATGTCTTTGTTACTTGGTGTAAGTGTGTGTCTGTGTTACTGGGTATCAGTGTCTGTCTTTGTTACTTGGTGTAAGTGTTTGTCTGTGTTACTGGGTATCAATATATGTCTTTGTTACTTGTTGTCAGTGTATGTCTGTGTTACTTGGTGTAAGTGTGTGTCTGTGTTGCTGGGTATCAGTGTATGTCTTTGTTACTGGTGTAAGTGTGTGTCTGTGTTACTGGGTATATATTTGTTACTTGGTGTCATTGTATGTCTTTGTTACTTGGTGTAAGTGTGTGTCTGTGTTACTGGGTGTCAGTGTGTGTCTGTGTTACTTGGTGTAATTCTGTGTCTTTGTTACTTGGTGTCAGTGTATGTCTTTGTTACTGGGTGTCAGTGTGTGTCTTTGTTACTTGGTGTCAGTGTATGTCTGCGTTACTTGGTGTAAGTGTGTGTATGTGTTACTGGGTATCAGTGTATGTCTTTGTTACTTGATGTCAGTGTATGTCTTTGTTACTTGGTGTAAGTGTATATATTTGTTACTTGGTGTCATTGTATGTCTTTGTTACTTGGTGTAAGTGAATGTGTGTGTGTTACTGGGAGTCAGTGTGTGTCTGTGTTACTTGGTGGAAGTCTGTGTCTTTGTTACTTGGTGTCAGTGTATGTCTTTGTTACTGAGTGTCAGTGTGTGTCTGCGTTACTTGGTGTAAGTGTGTGTCTGTGTTACTGGGTATCAGTGTATGTCTTTGTTACTTGGTGTAAGTGTGTGTCTGTGTTACTGGGTATCAGAGTATGTCTTTGTTACTTGGTGTCAGTGTATGAGTTTGTTACTTTGTGTAAGTGTGTGTCTGTGTTACTTGGTGTAAGTGTGTGTCTTTGTTACTTGCTCTCCGTGTGTGTCTGTGTTTCTGGGTGTCGGTGTATGTCTTTGTTACTTGGTGTCAGTGTATGTCGGTGTTACTTGGTGTAAGTGTGTGTCTGTGTTACTGGGTATCAGTGTATGTCTTTGATACTTGGTGTAAGTTTGTGTCTCTGTTACTGGGTATAAGTGTATGTCTTTGTTACTTGGTGTCAGTGTATGTCTTTGTTACTTGCTGTAAGTGTATGTCTTTGTCACTTGGTGTCAGTGTATGTCTTTGTTACTTGGTGTAAGTGTGTGTCTGTGTTACTGGGTGTCAGTGTGTGTCTGTGTTACTTGGTGTAAGTGTGTGTCTTTGTTACTTGGTGTCCGTGTGTGTCTGTGTTACTGGGTGTCAGTTTATGTCTTTATTACTTCGTGTCAGTGTATGTCTTTGTTACTTGGTGTAAGTCTGTGTCTGTGTTACTGGGTGTCTGTTTATGTCTTTGTTACTTGGTGTCAGTGCATGTCTTTGTTACTTGGTGTAAGTGTGTGTCTGTGTTACTGGATATCAGTGTATGTCTTTGTTGCTTGGTGTCAGTGTATGTCTGTGCTACTTGGTGTAAGTGTGTGTCTGTGTTCCTGGGTATCAGTGTATGTCTTTGTTACTTGGTGTAAGTTTGTGTCTGTGTTACTGGTTATCAATGTATGTCTTTGTTACTTGGTGTCAGTCTATGTCTTTGTTACTTGGTGTAAGTGTATGTCTTTGTTACTTGGTGTCAGTGTATGTCTTTGTTACTTGGTGTTAGTGTGTGTCTGTGTTACTGGGTATCAGTGTATGTATTTGTTACTTGGTGTAGGTATATGTCTTTGTTACTTGGTGTCAGTGTATGTCTTTGTTACTTGGTGTAAGTGTGTGTCTGTGTTACTGGGTATCAGAGTATGTCTTTGTTACTTGGTGTCAGTGTATGACTTTGTTACTTGGTGTAAGTGTGTGTCTGCGTTACTTGGTGTAAGTGTGTGTCTTTGTTACTTGCTCTCCGTGTGTGTCTGTGTTACTGGGTGTCAGTGTATGTATTTGTTACTTGGTGTCAGTGTATGTCGGTGTTACTTGGTGTAAGTGTGTGTCTGTGTTACTGGGTATCAGTGTATGTCTTTGATATTTGGTGTAAGTTTGTGTCTCTGTTACTGGGTATAAGTGTATGTCTTTGTTACTTGGTGTCAGTGTATGTCTTTGTTACTTGCTGTAAGTGTATGTCTTTGTCACTTGGTGTCAGTGTATGTCTTTGTTACTTGTTGTCAGTGTGTGTCTGTGTTACTGGGTGTCAGTGTGTGTCTGTGTTACTTGGTGTAAGTGTGTGTCTTTGTTACTTGGTGTTCGTGTGTGTCTGTGTTACTGGGTGTCAGTTTATGTCTTTGTTACTTCGTGTCAGTGTATGTCTTTGTTACTTGGTGTAAGTGTGTGTCTGTGTTACTGGGTGTCTGTTTATGTCTTTGTTACTTGGTGTCAGTGTATGTCTTTGTTACTTGGTGTAAGTGTGTGTCTGTGTTACTGGATATCAGTGTATGTCTTTGTTGCTTGGTGTCAGTGTATGTCTGTGCTACTTGGTGTAAGTGTGTGTCTGTGTTCCTGGGTATCAGTGTATGTCTTTGTTACTTGGTGTAAGTTTGTGTCTGTGTTACTGGGTATCAATGTATGTCTTTGTTACTTGGTGTCAGTCTATGTCTTTGTTACTTGGTGTAAGTGTATGTCTTTGTTACTTGGTGTCAGTGTATGTCTTTGTTACTTGGTGTTAGTGTGTGTCTGTGTTACTGGGTATCAGTGTATGTATTTGTTACTTGGTGTAGGTGTATGTCTTTGTTACTTGGTGTCAGTGTATGTCTTTGTTACTTGGTGTAAGTGTGTGTCTGTGTTACTGGGTGTCAGTGTGTGTCTGTGTTATTGGGTATCAGTGTATGTCTTTGTTATTTGGTGTAAGTGTGTGTCTGTGTTACTGGGTATCAGTGTATGTCTTTGTTACTTGGTGTCAGTGTCTGTCTGTGTTACTTGGTGTAAGTGTATGTCTGTGTTATTGGGTATCAGTGTATGTCATTGTTACTTGGTGTAAGTGTGTGTCTGTGTTACTGGGTATCAGTGTATGTCTTTGTTACTTGGTGTAACTGTATGTCTTTGTTACTTGGTGTCAGTGTATGTCTTTGTTACTTGGTGTCAGTGTGTGTCTGTGTTACTTGGTGTAAGTGTGTGTCTTTGTTAATTGGTGTCCGTGTGTGTCTGTGTTACTGGGTGTCAGTTTATGTCTTTGTTACTTGGTGTCTGTGTATGTCTTTGTTACTTGGTGTAAGTGTGTGTCTGTGTTACTGGGTATCAGTGTCTGTCTTTGTTACTTGGTGTAAGTGTTTGTCTGTGTTACTGGGTATCAATATATGTCTTTGTTACTTGTTGTCAGTGTATGTCTGTGTTACTTGGTGTAAGTGTGTGTCTGTGTTACTGGGTATCAGTGTATGTCTTTGTTACTGGTGTAAGTGTGTGTCTGTGTTACTGGGTATATATTTGTTACTTGGTGTCATTGTATGTCTTTGTTACTTGGTGTAAGTGTGTGTCTGTGTTACTGGGTGTCAGTGTGTGTCTGTGTTACTTGGTGTAAGTCTGTGTCTTTGTTACTTGGTGTCAGTGTAAGTCTTTGTTACTGGGTGTCAGTGTGTGTCTTTGTTACTTGGTGTCAGTGTATGTCTGCGTTACTTGGTGTAAGTGTGTGTCTGTGTTACTGGGTATCATTGTATGTCTTTGTTACTTGATGTCAGTGTATGTCTTTGTTACTTGGTGTAAGTGTATATATTTGTTACTTGGTGTCATTGTATGTCTTTGTTACTTGGTGTAAGTGTGTGTGTGTGTTACTGGGTGTCAGTGTGTGTCTGTGTTACTTGGTGTAAGTCTGTGTCTTTGTTACTTGGTGTCAGGGTATGTCTTTGTTACTGAGTGTCAGTGTGTGTCTTTGTTACTTGGTGTCAGTGTATGTCTGCGTTACTTGGTGTAAGTGTGTGTCTGTGTTACTGGGTATCAGTGTATGTCTTTGTTACTTGGTGTAAGTGTGTGTCTGTGTTACTGGGTATCAGAGTATGTCTTTGTTACTTGGTGTCAGTGTATGACTTTGTTACTTGGTGTAAGTGTGTGTCTGTGTTACTTGGTGTAAGTGTGTGTCTTTGTTACTTGCTCTCCGTGTGTGTCTGTGTAACTGGGTGTCGGTGTATGTCTTTGTTACTTGGTGTCAGTGTATGTCGGTGTTACTTGGTGTAAGTGTGTGTCTGTGTTACTGGGTATCAGTGTATGTCTTTGATACTTGGTGTAAGTTTGTGTCTCTGTTACTGGGTATAAGTGTATGTCTTTGCTACTTGGTGTCAGTGTATGTCTTTGTTACTTGCTGTAAGTGTATGTCTTTGTCACTTGGTGTCAGTGTATGTCTTTGTTACTTGGTGTAAGTGTGTGTCTGTGTTATTGGGTGTCAGTGTGTGTCTGTGTTACTTGGTGTAAGTGTGTGTCTTTGTTACTTGGTGTCCGTGTGTGTCTGTGTTACTGGGTGTCAGTTTATGTCTTTGTTACTTCGTGTCAGTGTATGTCTTTGTTACTTGGTGTAAGTCTGTGTCTGTGTTACTGGGTGTCTGTTTATGTCTTTGTTACTTGGTGTCAGTGCATGTCTTTGTTACTTGGTGTAAGTGTGTGTCTGTGTTACTGGATATCAGTGTATGTCTTTGTTGATTGGTGTCAGTGTATGTCTGTGCTACTTGGTGTAAGTGTGTGTCTGTGTTCCTGGGTATCAGTGTATGTCTTTGTTACTTGGTGTAAGTTTGTGTCTGTGTTACTGGTTATCAATGTATGTCTTTGTTACTTGGTGTCAGTCTATGTCTTTGTTACTTGGTGTAAGTGTATGTCTTTGTTACTTGGTGTCAGTGTATGGCTTTGTTACTTGGTGTTAGTGTGTGTCTGTGTTACTGGGTATCAGTGTATGTATTTGTTACTTGGTGTAGGTGTATGTCTTTGTTACTTGGTGTCAGTGTATGTCTTTGTTACTTGGTGTAAGTGTGTGTCTGTGTTACTGGGTGTCAGTGTGTGTCTGTGTTATTGGGTATCAGTGTATGTCTTTGTTATTTGGTGTAAGTGTGTGTCTGTGTTACTGGGTATCAGTGTATGTCTTTGTTACTTGGTGTAAGTGTATGTCTGTGTTATTGGGTATCAGTGTATGTCTTTGTTACTTGGTGTAAGTGTGTGTCTGTGTTACTGGTTATCAGTGTATGTCTTTGTTACTTGGTGTAAGTGTATGTCTTTGTTACTTGGTGTCAGTGTATGTCTTTGTTACTTGGTGTAAGTGTATATATTTGTTACTTGGTGTCATTGTATGTCTTTGTTACTTGGTGTAAGTGTGTGTGTGTGTTACTGGGTGTCAGTGTGTGTCTGTGTTACTTGGTGTAAGTCTGTGTCTTTGTTACTTGGTGTCAGTGTATGTCTTTGTTACTGAGTGTCAGTGTGTGTCTTTGTTACTTGGTGTCAGTGTATGTCTGCGTTACTTGGTGTAAGTGTGTGTCTGTGTTACTGGGTATCAGTGTATGTCTTTGTTACTTGGTGTAAGTGTGTGTCTGTGTTACTGGGTATCAGAGTATGTCTTTGTTACTTGGTGTCAGTGTATGACTTTGTTACTTTATGTAAGTGTATGTCTTTGTTACTTGGTGTCAGTGTATGTCTTTGTTACTTGGTGTAAGTGTGTGTCTGTGTTACTGGGTGTCAGTGTGTGTCTGTGTTATTGGGTATCAGTGTATGTCTTTGTTATTTGGTGTAAGTGTGTGTCTGTGTTACTGGGTATCAGTGTATGTCTTTGTTACTTGGTGTCAGTGTCTGTCTGTGTTACTTGGTGTAAGTGTATGTCTGTGTTACTGGGGATCAGTGTATGTCTTTGTTACTTGGTGTAAGTGTATGTCTTTGTTACTTGGTGTCAGTGTATGTCTTTGTTACTTGCTGTAAGTGTGTGTCTGTGTTACTGGGTGTCAGTGTGTGTCTGTGTTATTGGGTATCAGTGTATGTCTTTGTTATTTGGTGTAAGTGTTTGTCTGTGTTACTGGGTATCAGTGTATGTCTTTGTTACTTGGTGTCAGTGTCTGTCTGTGTTACTTGGTGTAAGTGTATGTCTGTGTTATTGGGTATCAGTGTATGTCTTTGTTACTTGGTGTAAGTGTGTGTCATTGTTACTGGGTATCAGTGTATGTCTTTGTTACTTGGTGTAAGTGGATGTCTTTGTTACTTGGTGTCAGTGTATGTCTTTGTTACTTGGTGTAAGTGTGTGTCTGTGTTACTGGGTGTCAGTGTGTGTCTGTGTTACTTGGTGTAAGTGTGTGTCTTTGTTAATTGGTGCCCGTGTGTGTCTGTGTTACTGGGTGTCAGTTTATGTCTTTGTTACTTGGTGTCTGTGTATGTCTTTGTTACTTGGTGTAAGTGTGTGTCTGTGTTACTGGGTATCAGTGTCTGTCTGTGTTACTTGGTGTAAGTGTGTGTCTGTGTTACTGGGTATCAATGTATATCTTTGTTACTTGTTGTCAGTGTATGTCTGTGTTACTTGGTGTAAGTGTGTGTCTGTGTTACTGGGTATCAGTGTATGTCTTTGTTACTTGGTGTCAGTGTATGTCTGTGTTACTTGGTGTAAGTGTATGTCTGTGTTATTGGGTATCAGTGTATGTCTTTGTTACTTGGTGTAAGTGCGTGTCTGTGTTACTGGGTATCAGTGTATGTCTTTGTTACTTGGTGTAAGTGTATGTCTTTGTTACTTGGTGTCAGTGTATGTCTTTGTTACTTGGTGTAAGTGTGTGTCTATGTTACTGGGTGTCAGTGTGTGTCTGTGTTACTTGGTGTAAGTGTATGTCTTTGTTAATTGGTGTCCGTGTGTGTCTGTGTTACTGGGAGTCAGTTTATGTCTTTGTTACTTGGTGTCTGAGTATGTCTTTGTTACTTGTTGTAGGTGTGTGTCTGTGTTACTGGGTATCAGTGTCTGTCTGTGTTACTTGGTGTAAGTGTGTGTCTGTGTTCCTGGGTATCAATGTATATCTTTGTTACTTGGTGTCAGTGTATGTCTGTGTTACTTGGTGTAAGTGTGTGTCTGTGTTACTGGGTATCAGTGTATGTCTTTGTTACTTGGTGTCCGTGTGTGTCTGTGTTACTGGGTGTCAGTGTATGTCTTTGTTACCTGGTGTCAGTGTCTGTCTTTGTTACTTGGTGTAAGTGTGTGTCTGTGTTACTGGGTATCAGTGTCTGTCTTTGTTACTTGTTGTAAGTGTGTGTTTGTGTTACTGGGTATCAGTGTATGTCTTTGTTACTTGGTGTCAGTGTATGTCTGTGCTACTTGGTGTAAGTGTGTGTCTGTGTTACTGGGTATCAGTGTATGTCTTTGTTACTTGGTGTTAGTGTGTGTCTGTGTTACTGGGTATCAGTGTATTTCTTTGTTACTTGGTGTAAGTGAATGTCTTTGTTACTTGGTGTCAGTGTATGTCTTTGTTACTTGGTGTCAGTGTATGTCTGTGTTAAGTGGTGTAAGTGTGTGTCTGTGTTACTGGGTGTCAGTGTGTGTCTGTGTTACTTGGTGTAAGTGTGTGTCTTTGTTAATTGGTGTCCGTGTGTGTCTGTGTTACTGGGTGTCAGTTTATGTCTTTGTTACTTGGTGTCTGTGTATGTCTTTGTTACTTGGTGTAAGTGTGTGTCTGTGTTACTGGGTATCAGTGTCTGTCTTTGTTACTTGGTGTAAGTGTGTGTCTGTGTTACTGGGTATCAATGTATGTCTTTGTTACTTGGTGTCAGTGTATGTCTGTGTTACTTGGTGTAAGTGTGTGTCTGTGTTACTGGGTATCAGTGTATGTCTTTGTTACTGGTGTAAGTGTGTGTCTGTGTTACTGGGTATGTATTTGTTACTTGGTGTCATTGTATGTCTTTGTTACTTGGTGTAAGTGTGTGTCTGTGTTACTGGGTGCCAGTGTGTGTCTGTGTTACTTGGTGTAAATCTGTGTCTTTGTTACTTGGTGTCAGTGTATGTCTTTGCTACTGGGTGTCAGTGTGTGTCTTTGTTACTTGGTGTCAGTGTATGTCTGCGTTACTTGGTGTAAGTGTGTGTCTGTGTTACTGGGTATCAGTGGATGTCTTTGTTACTTGGTGTCAGTGTATGTCTTTGTTACTTGGTGTAAGTGTGTGTCTGTGTTACTGGGTATCAGTGTAAGTCTTTGTTACTTGGTGTAAGAGTTTGTCTGTGTTACTGGGTATCAGTGTATGTCTTTGTTACTTGGTGTCAGTGTATGTCTTTGTTACTTGGTGTAAGTGTGTGTCTGTGTTACTCGGTGTAAGTGTGTGTCTTTGTTACTTGGTGTCCGTGTGTGTCTGTGTTACTGGGTGTCAGTGTATGTCTTTGTTACTTGGTGTCAGTGTATGTCTTTGTTACTTGGTGTCAGTGTGTGTCTGTGTTATTGGGTATCAGTGTATGTCTTTGTTACTTGGTGTAAGTGTGGGTCTGTGCTACTGGGTATCAGTGTATGTCTTTGTTACTTGGTGTCAGTGTATGTCTGTGTTACTTGGTGTAAGTGTGTGTCTGTGTTATTGGGTATCAGTGTATGTCTTTGTTACTTGGTGTAAGTGTGTGTCTGTGTTACTGGGTATCAGTGTATGTCTTTGTTACTTGGTGTCAGTGTATGTCTTTGTTACTTGGTGTAAGTGTATGTCTTTGTTACTTGGTGTCAGTGTATGTCTTTGTTACTTGGTGTAAGTGTGTGTCTGTGTTATTGGGTATCAGTGTATGTCTTTGTTACTTGGTGTAAGTGTGTGTCTGTGTTACTGGATATCAGTGTATGTCTTTGTTACTTGGTGTCAGTGTATGTCTGTGCTACTTGGTGTAAGTGTGTGTCTGTGTTCCTGGGTATCAGTGTATGTCTTTGTTACTTGGTGTAAGTTTGTGTCTGTGTTACTGGGTATCAATGTATGTCTTTGTTACTTGGTGTCAGTCTATGTCTTTGTTACTTGGTGTAAGTGTATGGCTTTGTTACTTGGTGTCAGTGTATGTCTTTGTTACTTGGTGTTAGTGTGTGTCTGTGTTACTGGGTATCAGTGTATGGATTTGTTACTTGGTGTAGGTGTATGTCTTTGTTACTTGGTGTCAGTGTATGTCTTTGTTACTTGGTGTAAGTGTGTGTCTGTGTTACTGGGTGTCAGTGTGAGTCTGTGTTATTGGGTATCAGTGTATGTCTTTGTTATTTGGTGTAAGTGTGTGTCTGTGTTACTGGGTATCAGTGTATGTCTTTGTTACTTGGTGTCAGTGTATGTCTGTGTTACTTGGTGTAAGTGTATGTCTGTGTTATTGGGTATCAGTGTATGTCTTTGTTACTTGGTGTAAGTGTGTGTCTGTGTTACTGGGTATCAGTGTATGTCTTTGTTACTTGGTGTAAGTGTATGTCTTTGTTACTTGGTGTCAGTGTATGTCTTTGTTACTTGGTGTAAGTGTGTGTCTGTGTTACTGGGTGTCAGTGTGTGTCTGTGTTACTTGGTGTAAGAGTGTGTCTTTGTTAATTGGTGTCCGTGTGTGTGTGTGTTACTGGGTGTCAGTTTATGTCTTTGTTACTTGGTGTCTGTGTATGTCTTTGTTACTTGGTGTAAGTGTGTGTCTGTGTTACTGGGTATCAGTGTCTGTCTGTGTTACTTGGTGTAAGTGTGTGTCTGTGTTACTGGGTATCAATGTATATCTTTGTTACCTGGTGTCAGTGTATGTCTGTGTTACTTGGTGTAAGTGTGTGTCTGTGTTACTGAGTATCAGTGTATGTCTTTGTTACTTGGTGTCCGTGTGTGTCTGTGTTACTGGGTGTCAGTGTATGTCTTTGTTACCTGGTGTCAGTGTATGTCTTTGTTACTTGGTGTAAGTGTGTGTCTGTGTTACTGGGTATCAGTGTCTGTCTTTGTTACTTGTTGTAAGTGTGTGTTTGTGTTACTGGGTATCAGTGTATGTCTTTGTTACTTGGTGTCAGTGTATGTCTGTGCTACTTGGTGTAAGTGTGTGTCTGTGTTACTGGGTATCAGTGTATGTCTTTGTTACTTGGTGTTAGTGTGTGTCTGTGTTACTGGGTATCAGTGTATTTCTTTGTTACTTGGTGTCAGTGAATGTCTTTGTTACTTGGTGTCAGTGTATGTCTTTGTTACTTGGTGTAAGTGTGTGTCTGCGTTACTGGGTATCAGTGTATGTCTTTGTTACTTGGTGTCATTGTATGTCTGTGTTACTTGGTGTAAGTGTGTGTCTGTGTTATTGGGTATCAGTGTATGTCTTTGTTACTTGGTGTAAGTGTGGGTCTGTGTTACTGGGTATCAGTGTATGTCTTTGTTACTTGGTGTCAGTGTATGTCTGTGTTACTTGGTGTAAGTGTGTGTCTGTGTTACTGGGTATCAGTGTATGTCTTTGTTACTTGGTGTCAGTGTATGTCTTTGTTACTTGGTGTAAGTGTATGTCTTTGTTACTTGGTGTCAGTGTATGTCTTTGTTACTTGGTGTAAGTGTGTGTCTGTGTTACTGGGTGTCAGTGTGTGTCTGTGTTACTTGGTGTAAGTGTGTGTCTTTGTTAATTGGTGTCCGTGTGTGTCTGTATTACTGGGTGTCAGTTTATGTCTTTGTTACTTGGTGTCTGTGTATGTCTTTGTTACTTGGTGTAAGTGTGTGTCTGTGTTACTGGGTATCAGTGTCTGTCTTTGTTACTTGGTGTAAGTGTGTGTCTATGTTACTGGGTATCAATGTATGTCTTTGTTACTTGGTGTCAGTGTATGTCTGTGTTACTTGGTGTAATTGTGTGTCTGTGTTACTGGGTATCAGAGTATGTCTTTGTTACTTGGTGTAAGTCTGTGTCTTTGTTACTTGGTGTCAGTGTATGTCTTTGCTACTGGGTGTCAGTGTGTGTCTTTGTTACTTGGTGTCAGTGTATGTCTGCGTTACTTGGTGTAAGTGTGTGTCTGTGTTACTGGGTATCAGTGGATGTCTTTGTTACTTGGTGTCAGTGTATGTCTTTGTTACTTGGTGTAAGTGTGTGTCTGTGTTACTGGGTATCAGTGTAAGTCTTTGTTACTTGGTGTAAGAGTTTGTCTGTGTTACTGGGTATCAGTGTATGTCTTTGTTACTTGGTGTCAGTGTATGTCTTTGTTACTTGGTGTAAGTGTGTGTCTGTGTTACTCGGTGTAAGTGTGTGTCTTTGTTACTTGGTGTCCGTGTGTGTCTGTGTTACTGGGTGTCAGTGTATGTCTTTGTTACTTGGTGTCAGTGTATGTCTTTGTTCCTTGGTGTCAGTGTGTGTCTGTGTTATTGGGTATCAGTGTATGTCTTTGTTACTTGGTGTAAGTGTGGGTCTGTGTTACTGGGTATCAGTGTATGTCTTTGTTACTTGGTGTCAGTGTATGTCTGTGTTACTTGGTGTAAGTGTGTGTCTGTGTTATTGGGTATCAGTGTATGTCTTTGTTACTTGGTGTAAGTGTGTGTCTGTGTTACTGGGTATCAGTGTATGTCTTTGTTACTTGGTGTCAGTGTATGTCTTTGTTACATGGTGTAAGTGTATGTCTTTGTTACTTGGTGTCAGTGTATGTCTTTGTTACTTGGTGTAAGTGTGTGTCTGTGTTATTGGGTATCAGTGTATGTCTTTGTTACTTGGTGTAAGTGTGTGTCTGTGTTACTGGATATCAGTGTATGTCTTTGTTACTTGGTGTCAGTGTATGTCTGTGCTACTTGGTGTAAGTGTGTGTCTGTGTTCCTGGGTATCAGTGTATGTCTTTGTTACTTGGTGTAAGTTTGTGTCTGTGTTACTGGGTATCAATGTATGTCTTTGTTACTTGGTGTCAGTCTATGTCTTTGTTACTTGGTGTAAGTGTATGGCTTTGTTACTTGGTGTCAGTGTATGTCTTTGTTACTTGTTGTTAGTGTGTGTCTGTGTTACTGGGTATCAGTGTATGGATTTGTTACTTGGTGTAGGTGTATGTCTTTGTTACTTGGTGTCAGTGTATGTCTTTGTTACTTGGTGTAAGTGTGTGTCTGTGTTACTGGGTGTCAGTGTGTGTCTGTGTTATTGGGTATCAGTGTATGTCTTTGTTATTTGGTGTAAGTGTGTGTCTGTGTTACTGGGTATCAGTGTATGTCTTTGTTACTTGGTGTCAGTGTATGTCTGTGTTACTTGGTGTAAGTGTATGTCTGTGTTATTGGGTATCAGTGTATGTCTTTGTTACTTGGTGTAAGTGTGTGTCTGTGTTACTGGGTATCAGTGTATGTCTTTGTTACTTGGTGTAAGTGTATGTCTTTGTTACTTGGTGTCAGTGTATGTCTTTGTTACTTGGTGTAAGTGTGTGTCTGTGTTACTGGGTGTCAGTGTGTGTCTGTGTTACTTGGTGTAAGAGTGTGTCTTTGTTAATTGGTGTCCGTGTGTGTGTGTGTTACTGGGTGTCAGTTTATGTCTTTGTTACTTGGTGTCTGTGTATGTCTTTGTTACTTGGTGTAAGTGTGTGTCTGTGTTACTGGGTATCAGTGTCTGTCTGTGTTACTTGGTGTAAGTGTGTGTCTGTGTTACTGGGTATCAATGTATATCTTTGTTACTTGGTGTCAGTGTATGTCTGTGTTACTTGGTGTAAGTGTGTGTCTGTGTTACTGGGTATCAGTGTATGTCTTTGTTACTTGGTGTCCGTGTGTGTCTGTGTTACTGGGTGTCAGTGTATGTCTTTGTTACCTGGTGTCAGTGTATGTCTTTGTTACTTGGTGTAAGTGTGTGTCTGTGTTACTGGGTATCAGTGTCTGTCTTTGTTACTTGTTGTAATTGTGTGTTTGTGTTACTGGGTATCAGTGTATGTCTTTGTTACTTGGTGTCAGTGTATGTCTGTGCTACTTGGTGTAAGTGTGTGTCTGTGTTACTGGGTATCAGTGTATGTCTTTGTTACTTGGTGTTAGTGTGTGTCTGTGTTACTGGGTATCAGTGTATTTCTTTGTTACTTGGTGTCAGTGAATGTCTTTGTTACTTGGTGTCAGTGTATGTCTTTGTTACTTGGTGTAAGTGTGTGTCTGCGTTACTGGGTGTCAGTGTGTGTCTGTGTTATTGGGTATCAGTGTATGTCTTTGTTACTTGGTGTAAGTGTGTGTCTGCGTTACTGGGTATCAGTGTATGTCTTTGTTACTTGGTGTCATTGTATGTCTGTGTTACTTGGTGTAAGTGTGTGTCTGTGTTATTGGGTATCAGTGTATGTCTTTGTTACTTGGTGTAAGTGTGGGTCTGTGTTACTGGGTATCAGTGTATGTCTTTGTTACTTGGTGTCAGTGTATGTCTGTGTTACTTGGTGTAAGTGTGTTTCTGTGTTACTGGGTATCAGTGTATGTCTTTGTTACTTGGTGTCAGTGTATGTCTTTGTTACTTGGTGTAAGTGTATGTCTTTGTTACTTGGTGTCAGTGTATGTCTTTGTTACTTGGTGTAAGTGTGTGTCTGTGTTACTGGGTGTCAGTGTGTGTCTGTGTTACTTGGTGTAAGTGTGTGTCTTTGTTAATTGGTGTCCGTGTGTGTCTGTATTACTGGGTGTCAGTTTATGTCTTTGTTACTTGGTGTCTGTGTATGTCTTTGTTACTTGGTGTAAGTGTGTGTCTGTGTTACTGGGTATCAGTGTCTGTCTTTGTTACTTGGTGTAAGTGTGTGTCTATGTTACTGGGTATCAATGTATGTCTTTGTTACTTGGTGTCAGTGTATGTCTGTGTTACTTGGTGTAATTGTGTGTCTGTGTTACTGGGTATCAGAGTATGTCTTTGTTACTTGGTGTCCGTGTGTGTCTGTGTTCCTGAGTGTCAGTGTATGTCTTTGTTACCTGGTGTCAGTGTATGTCTTTGTTACTTGGTGTAAGTGTGTGTCTGTGTTACTGGGTATCAGTGTATGTCTTTGGTACTTGGTGTCAGTGTATGTCTGTGTTACTTGGTGTAAGTGTGTGTCTGTGTTATTGGGTATCAGTGTATGTCTTTGTTACTTGGTGTAAGTGTGTGTCTGTGTTACTGGGTATCAGTGTCTGTCTTTGTTACTTGGTGTAAGTGTGTGTCTATGTTACTGGGTATCAATGTATGTCTTTGTTACTTGGTGTCAGTGTATGTCTGTGTTACTTGGTGTAATTGTGTGTCTGTGTTACTGGGTATCAGAGTATGTCTTTGTTACTTGGTGTCCGTGTGTGTCTGTGTTACTGGGTGTCAGTGTATGTCTTTGTTACCTGGTGTCAGTGTATGTCTTTGTTACTTGGTGTAAGTGTGTGTCTGTGTTACTGGGTATCAGTGTCTGTCTTTGTTACTTATTGTAAGTGTGTGTTTGTGTTACTGGGTATCAGTGTATGTCTTTGTTACTTGGTGTCAGTGTATGTCTGTGCTACTTGGTGTAAGTGTGTGTCTGTGTTACTGGGTATCAGTGTATGTCTTTGTTACTTGGTGTTAGTGTGTGTCTGTGTTACTGGGTATCAGTGTATTTCTTTGTTACTTGGTGTCAGTGAATGTCTTTGTTACTTGGTGTCAGTGTATGTCTTTGTTACTTGGTGCAAGTGTGTGTCTGCGTTACTGGGTGTCAGTGTGTGTCTGTGTTATTGGTTATCAGTGTATGTCTTTGTTACTTGGTGTAAGTGTGTGTCTGCGTTACTGGGTATCAGTGTATGTCTTTGTTACTTGGTGTCATTGTATGTCTGTGTTACTTGGTGTAAGTGTGTGTCTGTGTTATTGGGTATCAGTGTATGTCTTTGTTACTTGGTGTAAGTGTGTGTCTGTGTTACTGGGTATCAGTGTATGTCTTTGTTACTTGGTGGCAGTGTATGTCTTTGTTACTTGGTGTAAGTGTATGTCTTTGTTACTTGGTGTCAGTGTATGTCTTTGTTACTTGGTGTAAGTGTGTGTCTGTGTTACTGGGTGTCAGTGTGTGTCTGTGTTACTTGGTGTAAGTGTGTGTCTTTGTTAATTGGTCTCCGTGTGTGTCTGTATTACTGGGTGTCAGTTTATGTCTTTGTTACTTGGTGTAAGTGTGTGTCTGTGTTTCTGGGTATCAGTGTATGTCTTTGTTACTTGGTGTCAGTGTATGTCTTTGTTACTTGGTGTAAGTGTGTGTCTGTGTTACTGGGTATCAGTGTATGTCTTTGTTACTTGGTGTCAGTGTATGTCTTTGTTACTTGGTGTAAGTGTATGTCTTTGTTACTTGGTGTCAGCGTATGTCTGTGTTACTTGGTGTAAGTGTGTGTCTGTGTTACTGGGTATCAGTGTATGTCTTTGTTACTTGGTGTCAGTGTATGTCTTTGTTACTTGGTGTAAGTGTATGTCTTTGTTACTTGGTGTCAGTGTATGTCTTTGTTACTTGGTGTAAGTGTGTGTCTGTGTTACTGGGTGTCAGTGTGTGTCTGTGTTACTTGGTGTAAGTGTGTGTCTTTGTTAATTGGTGTCCGTGTGTGTCTGTATTACTGGGTGTCAGTTTATGTCTTTGTTACTTGGTGTCTGTGTATGTCTTTGTTACTTGGTGTAAGTGTGTGTCTGTGTTACTGGGTATCAGTGTCTGTCTTTGTTACTTGGTGTAAGTGTGTGTCTATGTTACTGGGTATCAATGTATGTCTTTGTTACTTGGTGTCAGTGTATGTCTGTGTTACTTGGTGTAATTGTGTGTCTGTGTTACTGGGTATCAGAGTATGTCTTTGTTACTTGGTGTCCGTGTGTGTCTGTGTTACTGAGTGTCAGTGTATGTCTTTGTTACCTGGTGTCAGTGTATGTCTTTGTTACTTGGTGTAAGTGTGTGTCTGTGTTACTGGGTATCAGTGTATGTCTTTGTTACTTGGTGTCAGTGTCTGTCTGTGTTACTTGGTGTAAGTGTGTGTCTGTGTTATTGGGTATCAGTGTATGTCTTTGTTACTTGGTGTAAGTGTGTGTCTGTGTTACTGGGTATCAGTGTATGTCTTTGTTACTTGGTGTCAGTGTATGTCTTTGTTACTTGGTGTAAGTGTATGTCTTTGTTACTTGGTTTCAGTGTACGTCTTTGTTACTTGGTGTAAGTGTGTGTCTTTGTTACTGGGTGTCAGTGTGTGTCTGTGTTACTTGGTGTAAGTGTGTGTCTTTGTTAATTGGTGTCCGTGTGTGTCTGTGTTACTGGGTGTCAGTTTATGTCTTTGTTACTTGGTGTCTGTGTATGCCTTTGTTACTTGGTGTAAGTGTGTGACTGTGTTACTGGGTATCAGTGTCTGTCTTTGTTACTTGGTGTAAGTGTGTGTCTGTGTTACTGGGTATCAATGTATGTCTTTGTTACTTGGTGTCAGTGTATGTCTGTGTTACTTGGTGTAAGTGTGTGTCTGTGTTACTGGGTATCAGTGTATGTCTTTGTTACTGGTGTCAGTGTGTGTCTGTGTTACTGGGTATGTATTTGTTACTTGGTGTCATTGTATGTCTTTGTTACTTGGTGTAAGTGTGTGTCTGTGTTACTGGGTGTCAGTGTGTGTCTGTGTTACTTGGTGTAAGTCTGTGTCTTTGTTACTTGGTGTCAGTGTATGTCTGTGTTACTTGGTGTAAGTGTGTGTCTGTGTTATTGGGTATCAGTGTATGTCTTTGTTACTTGGTGTAAGTGTGGGTCTGTGTTACTGGGTATCAGTGTATGTCTTTGTTACTTGGTGTCAGTGTATGTCTGTGTTACTTGGTGTAAGTGTGTGTCTGTGTTACTGGGTATCAGTGTATGTCTTTGTTACTTGGTGTCAGTGTATGTCTTTGTTACTTTGTGTAAGTGTATGTCTTTGCTACTTGGTGTCAGTGTATGTCTTTGTTACTTGGTGTAAGTGTGTGTCTGTGTTACTGGGTGTCAGTGTGTGTCTGTGTTACTTGGTGTAAGTGTGTGTCTTTGTTAATTGGTGTCCGTGTGTGTCTGTATTACTGGGTGTCAGTTTATGTCTTTGTTACTTGGTGTCTGTGTATGTCTTTGTTACTTGGTGTAAGTGTGTGTCTGTGTTACTGGGTATCAGTGTCTGTCTTTGTTACTTGGTGTAAGTGTGTGTCTATGTTACTGGGTATCAGTGTATGTCTTTGTTACTTGGTGTCAGTGTATGTCTGTGTTACTTGGTGTAATTGTGTGTCTGTGTTACTGGGTATCAGAGTATGTCTTTGTTACTTGGTGTCCGTGTGTGTCTGTGTTACTGAGTGTCAGTGTATGTCTTTGTTACCTGGTGTCAGTGTATGTCTTTGTTACTTGGTGTAAGTGTGTGTCTGTGTTACTGGGTATCAGTGTATGTCTTTGTTACTTGGTGTCAGTGTCTGTCTGTGTTACTTGGTGTAAGTGTGTGTCTGTGTTATTGGGTATCAGTGTATGTCTTTGTTACTTGGTGTAAGTGTGTGTCTGTGTTACTGGGTATCAGTGTATGTCTTTGTTACTTGGTGTCAGTGTATGTCTTTGTTACTTGGTGTAAGTGTATGTCTTTGTTACTTGGTTTCAGTGTACGTCTTTGTTACTTGGTGTAAGTGTGTGTCTTTGTTACTGGGTGTCAGTGTGTGTCTGTGTTACTTGGTGTAAGTGTGTGTCTTTGTTAATTGGTGTCCGTGTGTGTCTGTGTTACTGGGTGTCAGTTTATGTCTTTGTTACTTGGTGTCTGTGTATGCCTTTGTTACTTGGTGTAAGTGTGTGACTGTGTTACTGGGTATCAGTGTCTGTCTTTGTTACTTGGTGTAAGTGTGTGTCTGTGTTACTGGGTATCAATGTATGTCTTTGTTACTTGGTGTCAGTGTATGTCTGTGTTACTTGGTGTAAGTGTGTGTCTGTGTTACTGGGTATCAGTGTATGTCTTTGTTACTGGTGTCAGTGTGTGTCTGTGTTACTGGGTATGTATTTGTTACTTGGTGTCATTGTATGTCTTTGTTACTTGGTGTAAGTGTGTGTCTGTGTTACTGGGTGTCAGTGTGTGTCTGTGTTACTTGGTGTAAGTCTGTGTCTTTGTTACTTGGTGTCAGTGTATGTCTGTGTTACTTGGTGTAAGTGTGTGTCTGTGTTATTGGGTATCAGTGTATGTCTTTGTTACTTGGTGTAAGTGTGGGTCTGTGTTACAGGGTATCAGTGTATGTCTTTGTTACTTGGTGTCAGTGTATGTCTGTGTTACTTGGTGTAAGTGTGTGTCTGTGTTACTGGGTATCAGTGTATGTCTTTGTTACTTGGTGTCAGTGTATGTCTTTGTTACTTGGTGTAAGTGTATGTCTTTGTTACTTGGTGTCAGTGTATGTCTTTGTTACTTGGTGTAAGTGTGTGTCTGTGTTACTGGGTGTCATTGTGTGTCTGTGTTACTTGGTGTAAGTGTGTGTCTTTGTTAATTGGTGTCCGTGTGTGTCTGTATTACTGGGTGTCAGTTTATGTCTTTGTTACTTGGTGTCTGTGTATGTCTTTGTTACTTGGTGTAAGTGTGTGTCTGTGTTACTGGGTATCAGTGTCTGTCTTTGTTACTTGGTGTAAGTGTGTGTCTATGTTACTGGGTATCAATGTATGTCTTTGTTACTTGGTGTCAGTGTATGTCTGTGTTACTTGGTGTAATTGTGTGTCTGTGTTACTGGGTATCAGAGTATGTCTTTGTTACTTGGTGTCCGTTTTTGTCTGTGTTACTGAGTGTCAGTGTATGTCTTTGTTACCTGGTGTCAGTGTATGTCTTTGTTACTTGGTGTAAGTGTGTGTCTGTGTTACTGGGTATCAGTGTATGTCTTTGTTACTTGGTGTCAGTGTATGTCTGTGTTACTTGGTGTAAGTGTGTGTCTGTGTTATTGGGTATCAGTGTATGTCTTTGTTACTTGGTGTAAGTGTGTGTCTGTGTTACTGGGTATCAGTGTATGTCTTTGTTACTTGGTGTCAGTGTATGTCTTTGTTACTTGGTGTAAGTGTATGTCTTTGTTACTTGGTTTCAGTGTACGTCTTTGTTACTTGGTGTAAGTGTGTGTCTTTGTTACTGGGTGTCAGTGTGTGTCTGTGTTACTTGGTGTAAGTGTGTGTCTTTGTTAATTGGTGTCCGTGTGTGTCTGTGTTACTGGGTGTCAGTTTACGTCTTTGTTACTTGGTGTCTGTGTATGTCTTTGTTACTTGGTGTAAGTGTGTGTCTGTGTTACTGGGTATCAGTGTCTGTCTTTGTTACTTGGTGTAAGTGTGTGTCTGTGTTACTGGGTATCAATGTATGTCTTTGTTACTTGGTGTCAGTGTATGTCTGTGTTACTTGGTGTAAGTGTGTGTCTGTGTTACTGGGTATCAGTGTATGTCTTTGTTACGGGTGTAAGTGTGTGTCTGTGTTACTGGGTATGTATTTGTTACTTGGTGTCAGTGTATGTCTGTGTTACTTGGTGTAAGTGTGTGTCTGTGTTACTGGGTATCAGTGTATGTCTTTGTTACTTGGTGTCAGTGTATGTCTTTGTTACTTGGTGTAAGTGTATGTCTTAGTTACTTGGTGTCAGTGTATGTCTTTGTTACTTGGTGTAAGTGTGTGTCTGTGTTACTGGGTGTCAGTGTGTGTCTGTGTTACTTGGTGTAAGTGTGTGTCTTTGTTAATTGGTGTCCGTGTGTGTCTGTATTACTGGGTGTCAGTTTATGTCTTTGTTACTTGGTGTCTGTGTATGACTTTGTTACTTGGTGTAAGTGTGTGTCTGTGTTACTGGGTATCAGTGTCTGTCTTTGTTACTTGGTGTAAGTGTGGGTCTATGTTACTGGGTATCAATGTATATCTTTGTTACTTGGTGTCAGTGTATGTCTGTGTTACTTGGTGTAATTGTGTGTCTGTGTTACTGGGTATCAGAGTATGTCTTTGTTACTTGGTGTCCGTGTTTGTCTGTGTTACTGAGTGTCAGTGTATGTCTTTGTTACCTGGTGTCAGTGTATGTCTTTGTTACTTGGTGTAAGTGTGTGTCTGTGTTACTGGGTATCAGTGTATGTCTTTGTTACTTGGTGTCAGTGTATGTCTGTGTTACTTGGTGTAAGTGTGTGTCTGTGTTATTGGGTATCAGTGTATGTCTTTGTTACTTGGTGTAAGTGTGTGTCTGTGTTACTGGGTATCAGTGTATGTCTTTGTTACTTGGTGTCAGTGTATGTCTTTGTTACTTGGTGTAAGTGTATGTCTTTGTTACTTGGTTTCAGTGTACGTCTTTGTTACTTGGTGTAAGTGTGTGTCTTTGTTACTGGGTGTCAGTGTGTGTCTGTGTTACTTGGTGTAAGTGTGTGTCTTTGTTAATTGGTGTCCGTGTGTGTCTGTGTTACTGGGTGTCAGTTTACGTCTTTGTTACTTGGTGTCTGTGTATGTCTTTGTTACTTGGTGTAAGTGTGTGTCTGTGTTACTGGGTATCAGTGTCTGTCTTTGTTACTTGGTGTAAGTGTGTGTCTGTGTTACTGGGTATCAATGTATGTCTTTGTGACTTGGTGTCAGTGTATGTCTGTGTTACTTGGTGTAAGTGTGTGTCTGTGTTACTGGGTATCAGTGTATGTCTTTGTTACTGGTGTAAGTGTGTGTCTGTGTTACTGGGTATGTATTTGTTACTTGGTGTCATTGTATGTATTTGTTTCTTGGTGTAAGTGTGTCTCTGTGTTACTGGGTGTCAGTGTGTGTCTGTGTTACTTGGTGTAAGTCTGTGTCTTTGTTACTTGGTGTCAGTGTATTTCTTTGATACTGGGTGTCAGTGCGTGTCTTTGTTACTTGATGTCAGTGTATGTCTGCGTTACTTGGTGTAAGTGTGTGTCTGTGTTACTGGGTATCAGTGTATGTCTTTGTTACTTGATGTCAGTGTATGTCTTTGTTACTTGGTGTAAGTGTATGTATTTGTTACTTGGTGTCATTGTATGTCTTTGTTACTTGGTGTAAGTGTGTGTCTGTGTTACTGGGTGTCAGTGTGTGTCTGTGTTACTTGGTGTAAGTCTGTGTCTTTGTTACTTGGTGTCAGTGTATGTCTTTGTTACTGAGTGTCAGTGTGTGTCTTTGTTACTTGGTGTCAGTGTATGTCTGCGTTACTTGGTGTAAGTGTGTGTCTGTGTTACTGGGTATCAGTGTATGTCTTTGTTACTTGGTGTAAGTGTGTGTCTGTGTTACTGGGTATCAGAGTATGTCTTTGTTACTTGGTGTCAGTGTATGTCTTTGTTACTTGGTGTAAGTGTGTGTCTGTGTTACTTGGTGTAAGTTTGTGTCTTTGTTACTTGCTCTCCGTGTGTGTCTGTGTTACTGGGTGTCAGTTTATGTCTTTGTTACTTGGTGTCAGTGTATGTCTTTGTTACTTGGTGTAAGTGTGTGTCTGTGTTACTGGGTATCAGAGTCTGTCTTTGTTACTTGGTGTAAGAGTGTGTCTGTGTTACTGGGTATCAGTGTATGCCTTTGTTACTTGGTGTCAGTGTATGTCGGTGTTACTTGGTGTAAGTGTGTGTCTGTGTTACTGGGTATCTGTGTATGTCTTTGATACTTGGTGTAAGCTGTGTCTCTGTTACTGGGTATAAGTGTATGTCTTTGTTACTTGGTGTCAGTGTATGTCTTTGTTACTTGGTGTAAGTGTATGTCTTTGTTACTTGGTGTCAGTGTATGTCTTTGTTACTTGGTGTAAGTGTGTGTATGTGTTACTGGGTGTCAGTGTGTGTCTGTGTTACTTGGTGTAAGTGTGTGTCTTTGTTACTTGGTGTCCGTGTGCGTCTGTGTTACTGGGTGTCAGTTTATGTCTTTGTTACTTGGTGTCAGTGTATGTCTTTGTTACTTGGTGTAAGTGTGTGTCTTTGTTACTGGGTGTCTGTTTATGTCTTTGTTACTTGGTGTCAGTGTATGTCTTTGTTACTTGGTATAAGTGTGTGTCTTTGTTACTGGATATCAGTGTATGTATTTGTTACTTGGTGTCAGTGTATGTCTGTGCTACTTGGTGTAAGTGTGTGTCTGTGTTCCTGGGTATCAGTGTATGTCTTTGTTACTTGGTGTAAGTTTGTGTCTGTGTTACTGGGTATCAGTGTATGTCTTTGTTACTTGGTGTCAGTCTATGTCTTTGTTACTTGGTGTAAGTGTATGTCTTTGTTACTTGGTGTCAGTGTATGTCTTTGTTACTTGGTGTAAGTGTATGTCTTTGTTACTTGGTGTAAGTGTGTGTCTGTGTTACTGGGTGTCAGTACGTGTCTGTGTTACTTGGTGTAAGTGTGTGTCTGTGTTACTGGGTGTCAGTGTGTGTCTGTGTTCCTGGGTGTCAGTTTATGTCTTTGTTACTTGGTGTCTGTGTATGTCTTTGTTACTTGATGTAAGTGTGTGTCTGTGTTACTGGGTATCAGTGTCTGTCTTTGTTACTTGGTGTAAGTGTGTGTCTGTGTTACTGGGTATCAATCCATGTCTTTGTTACTTGGTGTCAGTGTATGTCTGTGTTACTTGGTTTAAGTGTGTGTCTGTGTTACTGGGTATCAGTGTATGTCTTTGTTACTGGTGTAAGTGTGTGTCTGTGTTAATGGGTATCAGTGTATGTCTTGGTTACTTGATGTCAGTGTATGTCTTTGTTACTTGGTGTAATTGTATGTATTTGTTACTTGGTGTCATTGTATGTCTTTGTTACTTGGTGTAAGTGTGTGTCTGTGTTACTGGGTGTCAGTGTGTGTCTGTGTTACTTGGTTTAAGTCTGTGTCTTTGTTACTTGGTGTCAGTGTATGTCTTTGTTACTTGGTGTAAGTGTGTGTCTGCGTTAATTGGTGTAAGTGTGTGTCTGTGTTACTGGGTATCAGAGTATGTCTTTGTTACTTGGTGTCAGTGTATGTCTTTGTTACTTGGTGTAAGTGTGTGTCTGTGTTACTGGGTATCAGTGTATGTCTTTGTTACTGGATGTCAGTGTGTGTCTTTGTTACTGGGTATCAGTGTATGTCTTTGTTACTTGGTGTAAGTGTGTGTCTGTGTTACTGGGTATCAGAGTATGTCTTTGTTACTTGGTGTCAGTGTATGTCTTTGTTACTTGGTGTAAGTGTGTGTCTGTGTTACTGGGTGTCAGTGTGTGTCTGTGTTACTTGGTGTAAGTGTGTTTCTTTGTTACTTGCTCTCCGTGTGTGTCTGTGTTACTGGGTATCAGTGTATGTCTTTGTTACTTGTTTTAAGTGTGTGTTTGTGTTACTGGGTATCAGTGTATGTCTTTGTTACTTGGTGTCAGTGTATGTCTGTGCTACTTGGTGTAAGTGTGTGTCTGTGTTACTGGGTATCAGTGTATGTCTCTGTTACTTGGTGTTATTGTGTGTCTGTGTTACTGGGTGTCAGTACGTATCTGTGTTACTTGGTGTAAGTGTGTGTCTGTGTTACTGGGTATCAGTGTTTGTCTTTGTTACTTGGTGTAAGTGTATGTCTTTGTTACTTGGTGTCAGTGTATGTCTTTGTTACTTGGTGTAAGTGTGTGTCTGTGTAACTGGGTGTCAGAGTGTGTCTGTGTTATTGGGTATCAGTGTATGTCTTTGTTACTTGGTGTAAGTGTGTGTCTGTGTTACTGGGTATCAGTGTATGTCTTTGTTACTTGGTGTCAGTGTATGTCTGTGTTACTTGGTGTAAGTGTGTGTCTGTGTTATTGGGTATCAGTGTATGTCTTTGTTACTTGGTGTAAGTGTGTTTCTGTGTTACTGGGTATCAGTGAATGTCTTTGTTACTTGGTGTCCGTGTGTGTCTGTGTTACTGGGTGTCAGTGTATGTCTTTGTTACCTGGTGTCAGTGTATGTCTGTGTTACTGGGTATCAGTGTCTGTCTTTGATGCTTGGTGTAAGTTTGTGTCTCTGTTACTGGGTATAAGTGTATGTCTTTGTTACTTGGTGTCAGTGTATGTCTTTGTTACTTGGTGTAAGTGTATGTCTTTGTTACTTGGTGTCAGTGTATGTCTTTGTTACTTGGTGCAAGTGTGTATATGTGTTACTGGGTGTCAGTGTGTGTCTGTGTTACTTGGTGTAAGTGTGTGTCTTAGTTACTTGGTGTCCGTGTGTGTCTGTGTTACTGGGTGTCAGTTTATGTCTTTGTTACTTGGTGTCAGTGTATGTCTTTGTTACTTGGTGTAAGTGTGTGTCTGTGTTACTGGGTGTCTGTTTATGTCTTTGTTACTTGGTGTCAGTGTATGTCTTTGTTACTTGGTGTAAGTGTGTGTCTGTGTTACTGGATATCAGTGTATGTCTTTGTTACTTGGTGTCAGTGTATGTCTGTGCTACTTGGTGTAAGTGTGTGCCTGTGTTCCTGGGTATCAGTGTATGTCTTTGTTACTTGGTGTAAGTTTGTGTCTGTGTTACTGGGTATCAGTGTATGTCTTTGTTACTTGGTGTCAGTCAATGTCTTTGTTACTTGGTGTAAGTGTATGTCTTTGTTACTTGGTGTCAGTGTCTGTCTTTGTTACTTGGTGTAAGTGTGTGTCTGTGTTACTGGGTGTCAGTACGTGTCTGTGTTACTTGGCGTAAGTCTGTGTCTGTGTTACTGGGTGTCAGTTTATGTCTTTGTTACTTGGTGTCTGTGTATGTCTTTGTTACTTGATGTAAGTGTGTGTCTATGTTACTGGGTATCAGTGTCTGTCTTTGATACTTGGTGTAAGTGTGTGTCTGTGTTACTGGGTATCAATGTATGTCTTTGTTACTTGGTGTCAGTGTATGTCTGTGTTACTTGGTTTAAGTGTGTGTCTCTGTTACTGGGTATCAGTGTATGTCTTTGTTACTGGTGTAAGTGTGTGTCTGTGTTAATGGGTATCAGTGTATGTCTTGGTTACTTGATGTCAGTGTATGTCTTTGTTACTTGGTGTAATTGTATGTATTTGTTACTTGGTGTCATTGTATGTCTTTGTTACTTGGTGTAAGTGTGTGTCTGTGTTACTGGGTGTCAGTGTGTGTCTGTGTTACTTGGTGTAAGTCTGTGTCTTTGTTACTTGGTGTCAGTGTATGTCTTTGTTTCTGGGTGTCAGTGTATGTCTTTGTTACTTGGTGTCAGTGTATGTCTGCGTTACTTGGTGTAAGTGTGTGTCTGTGTTACTGGGTATCAGTGTATGTCTTTGTTACTTGGTGTAAGTGTGTGCCTGTGTTACTGGGTATCAGAGTATGTCTTTGTTACTTGGTGTCAGTGTATGTCTTTGTTACTTGGTGTAAGTGTGTGTCTGTATTACTGGGTGTCAGTTTATGTCTTTGTTACTTGGTGTCTGTGTATGTCTTTGTTACTTGATGTAAGTGTGTGTCTATGTTACTGGGTATCAGTGTCTGTCTTTGTTACTTGGTGTAAGTGTGTGTCTGTGTTACTGGGTATCAATGTATGTCTTTGTTACTTGGTGTCAGTGTATGTCTGTGTTACTTGGTTTAAGTGTGTGTCTCTGTTACTGGGTATCAGTGTATGTCTTTGTTACTGGTGTAAGTGTGTGTCTGTGTTAATGGGTATCAGTGTATGTCTTGGTTACTTGAAGTCAGTGAATGTCTTTGTTACTTGGTGTAATTGTATGTATTTGTTACTTGGTGTCATTGTATGTCTTTGTTACTTGGTGTAATTGTGTGTCTGTGTTACTGGGTGTCAGTGTGTGTCTGTGTTACTTGGTGTAAGTCTGTGTCTTTGTTACTTGGTGTCAGTGTATGTCTTTGTTACTGGGTGTCAGTGTATGTCTTTGTTACTTGGTGTCAGTGTATGTCTGCGTTACTTGGTGTAAGTGTGTGTCTGTGTTACTGGGTATCAGTGTATGTCTTTGTTACTTGGTGTAAGTGTGTGCCTGTGTTACTGGGTATCAGAGTATGTCTTTGTTTCTTGGTGTCAGTGTATGTCTTTGTTACTTCGTGTAAGTGTGTGTCTGTATTACTGGGTGTCAGTGTGTGTCTGTGTTACTTGGTGTAAGTGTGTGTCTTTGTTACTTGCTCTCCGTGTGTGTCTGTGTTACTGGGTATCAGTGTATGACTTTGTTACTTGTTTTAAGTGTGTGTTTGTGTTACTGGGTATCAGTGTATGTCTTTGTTACTTGGTGTCAGTGCATGTCTGTGCTACTTGGTGTAAGTGTGTGTCTGTGTTACTGGGTATCAGTGTATGTCTCTGATACTTGGTGTTAGTGTGTGTCTGTGTTAATGGGTGTCAGTACGTGTCTGTTTTACTTGGTGTAAGTGTGTGTCTGTGTTGCTGGGTATCATTGTTTGTCTTTGTTACTTGGTGTAAGTGTATGTCTTTGTTACTTGCTGTCAGTGTATGTCTTTGTTACTTGGTGTAAGTGTGTGTCTGTGTTACTGGGTGTCAGTGTGTGTCTGTGTTATTGGGTATCAGTGTATGTCTTTGTTACTTGGTGTAAGTGTGTGTCTGTGTTACTGGGTATCAAAGTCTGTCTTTGTTACTTGGTGTCAGTGTATGTCTGTGTTACTTGGTGTAAGTGTGTGTCTGTGTTATTGGGTATTAGTGTATGTCTTTGTTACTTGGTGTAAGTGTGTTTCTGTGTTACTGGGTATCAGTGTATGTCTTTGTTACTTGGTGTCCGTGTGTGTCTGTGTTACTGGGTGTCAGTGTATGTCTTTGTTACCTGGTGTCAGTGTATGTCTTTGTTACTTGGTGTAAGTGTGTGTCTGTGTTACTGGGTATCAGTGTCTGTCTTTGTTACTTGTTGTAAGTGTGTGTTTGTGTTACTGGGTATCAGTGTATGTCTTTGTTACTTGGTGTCAGTGTATGTCTGTGCTACTTGGTGTAAGTGTGTGTCTGTGTTACTGGGTATCAGTGTATGTCTGTGTTACTTGGTGTAAGTGTATGTCTTTGTTACTTGGTGTAAATTTGTGTCTGTGTTACTGGGTGTCAGTGTGTGTCTGTGTTATTGGGTATCAGTGTATGTCTTTGTTACTTGGTGTCAGTCTATGTCTTTGTTACTTGGTGTAAGTGTATGTCTTTGTTACTTGGTGTCAGTGTATGTCTTTGTTACTTGGTGTAAGTGTGTGTCTGTGTTACTGGGTGTCAGTACGTGTCTGTGTTACTTGGCGTAAGTGTGTGTCTGTGTTACTGGGTGACAGTGTGTGTCTGTGTTCCTGGGTGTCAGTTTATGTCTTTGTTACTTGGTGTCTGTGTATGTCTTTGTTACTTGATGTAAGTGTGTGTCTATGTTACTGGGTATCAGTGTCTGTCTTTGTTACTTGGTGTAAGTGTGTGTCTGTGTTACTGGGTATCAATGTATGTCTTTGTTACTTGGTGTCAGTGTATGTCTGTGTTACTTGGTTTGAGTGTGTGTCTCTGTTACTGGGTATCAGTGTATGTCTTTGTTACTTGATGTCAGTGTATGTCTTTGTTACTTGGTGTAATTGTATGTATTTGTTACTTGGTGTCATTGTATGTCTTTGTTACTTGGTGTAAGTGTGTGTCTGTGTTACTGGGTGTCAGTGTGTGTCTGTGTTACTTGGTGTAAGTCTGTGTCTTTGTTACTTGGTGTCAGTGTATGTTTTTGTTACTGGGTGTCAGTGTATGTCTTTGTTACTTGGTGTCAGTGTATGTCTGCGTTACTTGGTGTAAGTGTGTGTCTGTGTTACTGGGTATCAGTGTATGTCTTTGTTACTTGGTGTAAGTGTGTGTCTGTGTTACTGGGTATCTGTGTATGTCTTTGATACTTGGTGTAAGTTTGTGTCTCTGTTACTGGGTATAAGTGTATGTCTTTGTTACTTGGTGTCAGTGTATGTCTTTGTTACTTGGTGTAAGTGTATGTCTTTGTTAATTGGTGTCAGTGTATGTCTTTGTTACTTGGTGTAAGTGTGTGTATGTGTTACTGGGTGTCAGTGTGTGACTGTGTTACTTGGTGTAAGTGTGTGTCTTTGTTACTTGGTGTCCGTGTGTGTCTGTGTTACTGGGTGCCAGTTTATGTCTTTGTTACTTGGTGTCAGTGTATGTCTTTGTTACTTGGTGTAAGTGTGTGTCTTTGTTACTGGGTGTCTGTTTATGTCTTTGTTACTTGGTGTCAGTGTATGTCTTTGTTACTTGGTGTAAGTGTGTGTCTGTGTTACTGGATATCAGTGTATGTATTTGTTACTTGGTGTCAGTGTATGTCTGTGCTACTTGGTGTAAGTGTGTGTCTGTGTTCCTGGGTATCAGTGTATGTCTTTGTTACTTGGTGTAAGTTTGTGTCTGTGTTACTGGGTATCAGTGTATGTCTTTGTTACTTGGTGTCAGTCTATGTCTTTGTTACTTGGTGTAAGTGTATGTCTTTGTTACTTGGTGTCAGTGTATGTCTTTGTTACTTGGTGTAAGTGTATGTCTTTGTTACTTGGTGTAAGTGTGTGTCTGTGTTACTGGGTGTCAGTACGTGTCTGTGTTACTTGGTGTAAGTGTGTGTCTGTGTTACTGGGTGTCAGTGTGTGTCTGTGTTCCTGGGTGTCAGTTTATGTCTTTGCTACTTGGTGTCTGTGTATGTCTTTGTTACTTGATGTAAGTGTGTGTCTGTGTTACTGGGTATCAGTGTCTGTCTTTGTTACTTGGTGTAAGTGTGTGTCTGTGTTACTGGGTATCAATCCATGTCTTTGTTACTTGGTGTCAGTGTATGTCTGTGTTACTTGGTTTAAGTGTGTGTCTGTGTTACTGGGTATCAGAGTATGTCTTTGTTACTGGTGTAAGTGTGTGTCTGTGTTAATGGGTATCAGTGTATGTCTTGGTTACTTGATGTCAGTGTATGTCTTTGTTACTTGGTGTAATTGTATGTATTTGTTACTTGGTGTCATTGTATGTCTTTGTTACTTGGTGTAAGTGTGTGTCTGTGTTACTGGGTGTCAGTGTGTGTCAGTGTTACTTGGTTTAAGTCTGTGTCTTTGTTACTTGGTGTCAGTGTATGTCTTTGTTACTGGGTGTCAGTGTGTGTCTTTGTTACTTGGTGTCAGTGTTTGTCTGCGTTACTTGGTGTAAGTGTGTGTCTATGTTACTGGGTATCAGTGTATGTCTTTGTTACTTGGTGTAAGTGTGTGTCTGTGTTACTGGGTATCAGAGTATGTCTTTGTTACTTGGTGTCAGTGTATGTCTTTGTTACTTGGTGTAAGTGTGTGTCTGTGTTACTGGGTGTCAGTGTGTGTCTGTGTTACTTGGTGTAAGTGTTTTTCTTTGTTACTTGCTCTCCGTGTGTGTCTGTGTTACTGGGTATCAGTGTATGTCTTTGTTACTTGTTTTAAGTGTGTGTTTGTGTTACTGGGTATCAGTGTATGTCTTTGTTACTTGGTGTCAGTGTATGTCTGTGCTACTTGGTGTAAGTGTGTGTCTGTGTTACTGGGTATCAGTGTATGTCTCTATTACTTGGTGTTATTGTGTGTCTGTGTTACTGGGTGTCAGTACGTATCTGTGTTACTTGGTGTAAGTGTGTGTCTGTGTTACTGGGTATCAGTGTTTGTCTTTGTTACTTGGTGTAAGTGTATGTCTTTGTTACTTGGTGTCAGTGTATGTCTTTGTTACTTGGTGTAAGTGTGTGTCTGTGTAACTGGGTGTCAGTGTGTGTCTGTGTTATTGGGTATCAGTGTATGTCTTTGTTACTTGGTGTAAGTGTGTGTCTGTGTTACTGGGTATCAGTGTATGTCTTTGTTATCTGGTGTCAGTGTATGTCTGTGTTACTTGGTGTAAGTGTGTGTCTGTGTTATTGGGTATCAGTGTATGTCTTTGTTACTTGGTGTAAGTGTGTTTCTGTGTTACTGGGTATCAGTGAATGTCTTTGTTACTTGGTGTCCGTGTGTGTCTGTGTTACTGGGTGTCAGTGTATGTCTTTGTTACCTGGTGTCAGTGTATGTCTGTGTTACTGGGTATCAGTGTCTGTCTTTGATGCTTGGTGTAAGTTTGTGTCTCTGTTACTGGGTATAAGTGTATGTCTTTGTTACTTGGTGTCAGTGTATGTCTTTGTTACTTGGTGTAAGTTTATGTCTTTGTTACTTGGTGTCAGTGTATGTCTTTGTTACTTGGTGCAAGTGTGTATATGTGTTACTGGGTGTCAGTGTGTGTCTGTGTTACTTGGTGTAAGTGTGTGTCTTAGTTACTTGGTGTTCGTGTGTGTCTGTGTTACTGGGTGTCAGTTTATGTCTTTGTTACTTGGTGTCAGTGTATGTCTTTGTTACTTGGTGTAAGTGTGTGTCTGTGTTACTGGGTGTCTGTTTATGTCTTTGTTACTTGGTGTCAGTGTATGTCTTTGTTACTTGGTGTAAGTGTGTGTCTGTGTTACTGGATATCAGTGTATGTCTTTGTTACTTGGTGTCAGTGTATGTCTGTGCTACTTGGTGTAAGTGTGTGCCTGTGTTCCTGGGTATCAGTGTATGTCTTTGTTACTTGGTGTAAGTTTGTGTCTGTGTTACTGGGTATCAGTGTATGTCTTTGTTACTTGGTGTCAGTCTATGTCTTTGTTACTTGGTGTAAGTGTATGTCTTTGTTACTTGGTGCCAGTGTATGTCTTTGTTACTTGGTGTAAGTGTGTGTCTGTGTTACTGGGTGTCAGTACGTGTCTGTGTTACTTGGCGTAAGTGTGTGTCTGTGTTACTGGGTGTCAGTGTGTGTCTGTGTTACTGGGTGTCAGTATATGTCTTTGTTACTTGGTGTCTGTGTATGTCTTTGTTACTTGATGTAAGTGTGTGTCTATGTTACTGGGTATCAGTGTCTGTCTTTGTTACTTGGTGTAAGTGTGTGTCTGTGTTACTGGGTATCAATGTATGTCTTTGTTACTTGGTGTCAGTGTATGTCTGTGTTACTTGGTTTAAGTGTGTGTCTCTGTTACTGGGTATCAGTGTATGTCTTTGTTACTGGTGTAAGTGTGTGTCTGTGTTAATGGGTATCAGTGTATGTCTTGGTTACTTGATGTCAGTGTATGTCTTTGTTACTTGGTGTAATTGTATGTATTTGTTACTTGGTGTCATTGTATGTCTTTGTTACTTGGTGTAAGTGTGTGTCTGTGTTACTGGGTGTCAGTGTGTGTCTGTGTTACTTGGTGTAAGTCTGTGTCTTTGTTACTTGGTGTCAGTGTATGTCTTTGTTTCTGGGTGTCAGTGTATGTCTTTGTTACTTGGTGTCAGTGTATGTCTGCGTTACTTGGTGTAAGTGTGTGTCTGTGTTACTGGGTATCAGTGTATGTCTTTGTTACTTGGTGTAAGTGTGTGCCTGTGTTACTGGGTATCAGAGTATGTCTTTGTTACTTGGTGTCAGTGTATGTCTTTGTTACTTGGTGTAAGTGTGTGTCTTTGTTACTGGGTTTCTGTTTATGTCTTTGTTACTTGGTGTCAGTGTATGTCTTTGTTACTTGGTGTAAGTGTGTGTCTGTGTTACTGGATATCAGTGTATGTATTTGTTACTTGGTGTCAGTGTATGTCTGTGCTACTTGGTGTAAGTGTGTGTCTGTGTTCCTGGGTATCAGTGTATGTCTTTGTTACTTGGTGTAAGTTTGTGTCTGTGTTACTGGGTATCAGTGTATGTCTTTGTTACTTGGTGTCAGTCTATGTCTTTGTTACTTGGTGTAAGTGTATGTCTTTGTTACTTGGTGTCAGTGTATGTCTTTGTTACTTGGTGTAAGTGTATGTCTTTGTTACTTGGTGTAAGTGTGTGTCTGTGTTACTGGGTGTCAGTACGTGTCTGTGTTACTTGGTGTAAGTGTGTGTCTGTGTTACTGGGTGTCAGTGTGTGTCTGTGTTCCTGGGTGTCAGTTTATGTCTTTGTTACTTGGTGTCTGTGTAGGTCTTTGTTACTTGATGTAAGTGTGTGTCTGTGTTACTGGGTATCAGTGTCTGTCTTTGTTACTTGGTGTAAGTGTGTGTCTGTGTTACTGGGTATCAATCCATGTCTTTGTTACTTGGTGTCAGTGTATGTCTGTGTTACTTGGTTTAAGTGTGTGTCTGTGTTACTGGGTATCAGTGTATGTCTTTGTTACTGGTGTAAGTGTGTGTCTGTGTTAATGGGTATCAGTGTATGTCTTGGTTACTTGATGTCAGTGTATGTCTTTGTTACTTGGTGTAATTGTATGTATTTGTTACTTGGTGTCATTGTATGTCTTTGTTACTTGGTGTAAGTGTGTGTCTGTGTTACTGGGTGTCAGTGTGTGTCAGTGTTACTTGGTTTAAGTCTGTGTCTTTGTTACTTGGTGTCAGTGTATGTCTTTGTTACTGGGTGTCAGTGTGTGTCTTTGTTACTTGGTGTCAGTGTTTGTCTGCGTTACTTGGTGTAAGTGTGTGTCTATGTTATTGGGTATCAGTGTATGTCTTTGTTACTTGGTGTAAGTGTGTGTCTGTGTTACTGGGTATCAGAGTATGTCTTTGTTACTTGGTGTCAGTGTATGTCTTTGTTACTTGGTGTAAGTGTGTGTCTGTGTTACTGGGTGTCAGTGTGTGTCTGTGTTACTTGGTGTAAGTGTGTTTCTTTATTACTTGCTCTCCGTGTGTGTCTGTGTTACTGGGTATCAGTGTATGTCTTTGTTACTTGTTTTAAGTGTGTGTTTGTGTTACTGGGTATCAGTGTATGTCTTTGTTACTTGGTGTCAGTGTATGTCTGTGCTACTTGGTGTAAGTGTGTGTCTGTGTTACTGGGTATCAGTGTATGTCTCTGTTACTTGGTGTTATTGTGTGTCTGTGTTACTTGGTGTCAGTACGTATCTGTGTTACTTGGTGTAAGTGTGTGTCTGTGTTACTGGGTATCAGTGTTTGTCTTTGTTACTTGGTGTAAGTGTATGTCTTTGTTACTTGGTGTCAGTGTATGTCTTTGTTACTTGGTGTAAGTGTGTGTCTGTGTAACTGGGTGTCAGTGTGTGTCTGTGTTATTGGGTATCAGTGTATGTCTTTGTTACTTGGTGTAAGTGTGTGTCTGTGTTACTGGGTATCAGTGTATGTCTTTGTTACCTGGTGTCAGTGTATGTCTGTGTTACTTGGTGTAAGTGTGTGTCTGTGTTATTGGGTATCAGTGTATGTCTTTGTTACTTGGTGTAAGTGTGTTTCTGTGTTACTGGGTATCAGTGAATGTCTTTGTTACTTGGTGTCCGTGTGTGTCTGTGTTACTGGGTGTCAGTGTATGTCTTTGTTACCTGGTGTCAGTGTATGTCTGTGTTACTGGGTATCAGTGTCTGTCTTTGATGCTTGGTGTAAGTTTGTGTCTCTGTTACTGGGTATAAGTGTATGTCTTTGTTACTTGGTGTCAGTGTATGTCTTTGTTACTTGGTGTAAGTGTATGTCTTTGTTACTTGGTGTCAGTGTATGTCTTTGTTACTTGGTGCAAGTGTGTATATGTGTTACTGGGTGTCAGTGTGTGTCTGTGTTACTTGGTGTAAGTGTGTGTCTTAGTTACTTGGTGTCCGTGTGTGTCTGTGTTACTGGGTGTCAGTTTATGTCTTTGTTACTTGGTGTCAGTGTATGTCTTTGTTACTTGGTGTAAGTGTGTGTCTGTGTTACTGGGTGTCTGTTTATGTCTTTGTTACTTGGTGTCAGTGTATGTCTTTGTTACTTGGTGTAAGTGTGTGTCTGTGTTACTGGATATCAGTGTATGTCTTTGTTACTTGGTGTCAGTGTATGTCTGTGCTACTTGGTGTAAGTGTGTGCCTGTGTTCCTGGGTATCAGTGTATGTCTTTGTTACTTGGTGTAAGTTTGTGTCTGTGTTACTGGGTATCAGTGTATGTCTTTGTTACTTGGTGTCAGTCTATGTCTTTGTTACTTGGTGTAAGTGTATGTCTTTGTTACTTGGTGTCAGTGTATGTCTTTGTTACTTGGTGTAAGTGTGTGTCTGTGTTACTGGGTGTCAGTACGTGTCTGTGTTACTTGGCGTAAGTGTGTGTCTGTGTTACTGGGTGTCAGTGTGTGTCTGTGTTACTGGGTGTCAGTATATGTCTTTGTGACTTGGTGTCTGTGTATGTCTTTGTTACTTGATGTAAGTGTGTGTCTATGTTACTGGGTATCAGTGTCTGTCTTTGTTACTTGGTGTAAGTGTGTGTCTGTGTTACTGGGTATCAATGTATGTCTTTGTTACTTGGTGTCAGTGTATGTCTGTGTTACTTGGTTTAAGTGTGTGTCTGTGTTACTGGGTATCAGTGTATGTCTTTGTTACTGGTGTAAGTGTGTGTCTGTGTTAATGGGTATCAGTGTATGTCTTGGTTACTTGATGTCAGTGTATGTCTTTGTTACTTGGTGTAATTGTATGTATTTGTTACTTGGTGTCATTGTATGTCTTTGTTACTTGGTGTAAGTGTGTGTCTGTGTTACTGGGTGTCAGTGTGTGTCTGTGTTACTTGGTGTAAGTCTGTGTCTTTGTTACTTGGTGTCAGTGTATGTCTTTGTTTCTGGGTGTCAGTGTATGTCTTTGTTACTTGGTGTCAGTGTATGTCTGCGTTACTTGGTGTAAGTGTGTGTCTGTGTTACTGGGTATCAGTGTATGTCTTTGTTACTTGGTGTAAGTGTGTGCCTGTGTTACTGGGTATCTGAGTATGTCTTTGTTACTTGGTGTCAGTGTATGTCTTTGTTACTTGGTGTAAGTGTGTGTCTGTATTACTGGGTGTCAGTTTATGTCTTTGTTACTTGGTGTCTGTGTATGTCTTTGTTACTTGATGTAAGTGTGTGTCTATGTTACTGGGTATCAGTGTCTGTCTTTGTTACTTGGTGTAAGTGTGTGTCTGTGTTACTGGGTATCAATGTATGTCTTTGTTACTTGGTGTCAGTGTATGTCTGTGTTACTTGGTTTAAGTGTGTGTCTCTGTTACTGGGTATCAGTGTATGTCTTTGTTACTGGTGTAAGTGTGTGTCTGTGTTAATGGGTATCAGTGTATGTCTTGGTTACTTGATGTCAGTGTATGTCTTTGTTACTTGGTGTCATTGTATGTCTTTGTTACTTGGTGTAAGTGTGTGTCTGTGTTACTGGGTGTCAGTGTGTGTCTGTGTTACTTGGTGTAAGTCTGTGTCTTTGTTACTTGGTGTCAGTGTATGTCTTTGTTACTGGGTGTCAGTGTATGTCTTTGTTACTTGGTGTCAGTGTATGTCTGCGTTACTTGGTGTAAGTGTGTGTCTGTGTTACTGGGTATCAGTGTATGTCTTTGTTACTTGGTGTAAGTGTGTGCCTGTGTTACTGGGTATCAGAGTATGTCTTTGTTACTTGGTGTCAGTGTATGTCTTTGTTACTTGGTGTAAGTGTGTGTCTGTATTACTGGGTGTCAGTGTGTGTCTGTGTTACTTGGTGTAAGTGTGTGTCTTTGTTACTTGCTCTCCTTGTGTGTCTGTGTTACTGGGTATCAGTGTATGTCTTTGTTACTTGTTTTAAGTGTGTGTTTGTGTTACTGGGTATCAGTGTATGTCTTTGTTACTTGGTGTCAGTGTATGTCTGTGCTACTTGGTGTAAGTGTGTGTCTGTGTTACTGGGTATCAGTGTATGTCTCTGTTACTTGGTTTTAGTGTGTGTCTGTGTTACTGGGTGTCAGTACGTGTCTGTTTTACATGGTGTAAGTGTGTGTCTGTGTTGCTGGGTATCAGTGTTTGTCTTTGTTACTTGGTGTAAGTGTATGTCTTTGTTACTTGCTGTCAGTGTATGTCTTTGTTACTTGGTGTAAGTGTGTGTCTGTGTTACTGGGTGTCAGTGTGTGTCTGTGTTATTGGGTATCAGTGTATGTCTTTGTTACTTGGTGTAAGTGTGTGTCTGTGTTACTGGGTATCAGTGTATGTCTTTGTTACTTGGTGTCAGTGTATGTCTGTGTTACTTGGTGTAAGTGTGTGTCTGTGCTATTGGGTATTAGTGTATGTCTTTGTTACTTGGTGTAAGTGTGTTTCTGTGTTACTGGGTATCAGTGTATGTCTTTGTTACTTGGTGTCCGTGTGTGTCTGTGTTACTGGGTGTCAGTGTATGTCTTTGTTACCTGGTGTCAGTGTATGTCTTTGTTACTTGGTGTAAGTGTGTGTCTGTGTTACTGGGTATCAGTGTCTGTCTTTGTTACTTGTTGTAAGTGTGTGTTTGTGTTACTGGGTATCAGTGTATGTCTTTGTTACTTGGTGTCAGTGTATGTCTGTGCTACTTGGTGTAAGTGTGTGTCTGTGTTACTGGGTATCAGTGTATGACTTTGTTACTTGGTGTTAGTGTGTGTCTGTGTTACTGGGTATCAGTGTATGTCTGTGTTACTTGGTGTAAGTGTATGTCTTTGTTACTTGGTGTAAATTTGTGTCTGTGTTACTGGGTGTCAGTGTGTGTCTGTGTTATTGGGTATCAGTGTATGTCTTTGTTACTTGGTGTCAGTCTATGTCTTTGTTACTTGGTGTAAGTCTATGTCTTTGTTACTTGGTGTCAGTGTATGTCTTTGTTACTTGGTGTAAGTGTGTGTCTGTGTTACTGGGTGTCAGTACGTGTCTGTGTTACTTGGCGTAAGTGTGTGTCTGTGTTACTGGGTGTCAGTGTCTGTCTTTGTTACTTGGTGTCTGTGTATGTCTTTGTTACTTGATGTAAGTGTGTGTCTATGTTACTGGGTATCAGTGTCTGTCTTTGTTACTTGGTGTAAGTGTGTGTCTGTGTTACTGGGTATCAATGTATGTCTTTGTTACTTGGTGTCAGTGTATGTCTGTGTTACTTGGTTTAAGTGTGTGTCTCTGTTACTGGGTATCAGTGTATGTCTTTGTTACTGGTGTAAGTGTGTGTCTGTGTTAATGGGTATCAGTGTATGTCTTGGTTACTTGATGTCAGTGTATGTCTTTGTTACTTGGTGTAATTGTATGTATTTGTTACTTGGTGTCATTGTATGTCTTTGTTACTTGGTGTAAGTGTGTGTCTGTGTTACTGGGTGTCAGTGTGTGTCTGTGTTACTTGGTGTAAGTCTGTGTCTTTGTTACTTGGTGTCAGTGTATGTCTTTGTTACTGGGTGTCAGTGTATGTCTTTGTTACTTGGTGTCAGTGTATGTCTGCGTTACTTGGTGTAAGTGTGTGTCTGTGTTACTGGGTATCAGTGTATGTCTTTGTTACTTGGTGTAAGTGTGTGCCTGTGTTACTGGGTATCAGAGTATGTCTTTGTTACTTGGTGTCAGTGTATGTCTTTGTTACTTGGTGTAAGTGTGTGTCTGTATTACTGGGTGTCAGTTTATGTCTTTGTTACTTGGTGTCTGTGTATGTCTTTGTTACTTGATCTAAGTGTGTGTCTATGTTACTGGGTATCAGTGTCTGTCTTTGTTACTTGGTGTAAGTGTGTGTCTGTGTTACTGGGTATCAATGTATGTCTTTGTTACTTGGTGTCAGTGTATGTCTGTGTTACTTGGTTTAAGTGTGTGTCTCTGTTACTGGGTATCAGTGTATGTCTTTGTTACTGGTGTAAGTGTGTGTCTGTGTTAATGGGTATCAGTGTATGTCTTGGTTACTTGATGTCAGTGTATGTCTTTGTTACTTGGTGTAATTGTATGTATTTGTTACTTGGTGTCATTGTATGTCTTTGTTACTTGGTGTAAGTGTGTGTCTGTGTTACTGGGTGTCAGTGTGTGTCTGTGTTACTTGGTGTAAGTCTATGTCTTTGTTACTTCGTGTCAGTGTATGTCTTTGTTACTGGGTGTCAGTGTATGTCTTTGTTACTTGGTGTCAGTGTATGTCTGCGTTACTTGGTGTAAGTGTGTGTCTGTGTTACTGGGTATCAGTGTATGTCTTTGTTACTTGGTGTAAGTTTGTGCCTGTGTTACTGGGTATCAGAGTATGTCTTTGTTACTTGGTGTCAGTGTATGTCTTTGTTACTTGGTGTAAGTGTGTGTCTGTATTACTGGGTGTCAGTGTGTGTCTGTGTTACTTGGTGTAAGTGTGTGTCTTTGTTACTTGCTCTCGGTGTGTGTCTGTGTTACTGGGTATCAGTGTATGTCTTTGTTACTTGTTTTAAGTGTGTGTTTGTGTTACTGGGTATCAGTGTATGTCTTTGTTACTTGGTGTCAGTGTATGTCTGTGCTACTTGGTGTAAGTGTGTGTCTGTGTTACTGGGTATCAGTGTATGTCTCTGTTACTTGGTGTTAGTGTGTGTCTGTGTTACTGGGTGTCAGTACGTGTCTGTTTTACTTGGTGTAAGTGTGTGTCTGTGTTGCTGGGTATCAGTGTTTGTCTTTGTTACTTGGTGTAAGTGTATGTCTTTGTTACTTGCTGTCAGTGTATGTCTTTGTTACTTGGTGTAAGTGTGTGTCTGTGTTACTGGGTGTCAGTGTGTGTCTGTGTTGTTGGGTATCAGTGTATGTCTTTGTTACTTGGTGTAAGTGTGTGTCTGTGTTACTGGGTATCAGTGTATGTCTTTGTTACTTGGTTTCAGTGTATGTCTGTGTTACTTGGTGTAAGTGTGTGTCTGTGTTATTGGGTATTAGTGTATGTCTTTGTTACTTGGTGTAAGTGTGTTTCTGTGTTACTGGGTATCAGTGTATGTCTTTGTTACTTGGTGTCCGTGTGTGTCTGTGTTACTGGGTGTCAGTGTATGTCTTTGTTACCTGGTGTCAGTGTATGTCTTTGTTACTTGGTGTAAGTGTGTGTCTGTGTTACTGGGTATCAGTGTATGTCTTTGTTACTTGGTTTCAGTGTATGTCTGTGTTACTTGGTGTAAGTGTGTGTCTGTGTTATTGGGTATTAGTGTATGTCTTTGTTACTTGGTGTAAGTGTGTTTCTGTGTTACTGGGTATCAGTGTATGTTTTTGTTACCTGGTGTCCGTGTGTGTCTGTGTTACTGGGTGTCAGTGTATGTCTTTGTTACCTGGTGTCAGTGTATGTCTGTGTTACTTGGTGTAAGTGTGTTTCTTTGTTACTTGCTCTCCGTTGTGTCTGTGTTACTGGGTATCAGTGTATGTCTTTGTTACTTGTTTTAAGTGTGTGTTTGTGTTACTGGGTATCAGTGTATGTCTTTGTTACTTGGTGTCAGTGTATGTCTGTGCTACTTGGTGTAAGTGTGTGTCTGTGTTACTGGGTATCAGTGTATGACTCTGTTACTTGGTGTTATTGTGTGTCTGTGTTACTGGGTGTCAGTACGTATCTGTGTTACTTGGTGTAAGTGTGTGTCTGTGTTACTGGGTATCAGTGTTTGTCTTTGTTACTTGGTGTAAGTGTATGTCTTTGTTACTTGGTGTCAGTGTATGTCTTTGTTACTTGGTGTAAGTGTGTGTCTGTGTAACTGGGTGTCAGTGTGTGTCTGTGTTATTGGGTATCAGTGTATGTCTTTGTTACTTGGTGTAAGTGTGTGTCTGTGTTACTGGGTATCAGTGTATGTCTTTGTTACTTGGTGTCAGTGTATGTCTGTGTTACTTGGTGTAAGTGTGTGTCTGTGTTATTGGGTATCAGTGTATGTCTTTGTTACTTGGTGTAAGTGTGTTTCTGTGTTACTGGGTATCAGTGAATGTCTTTGTTACTTGGTGTGCGTGTGTGTCTGTGTTACTGGGTGTCAATGTATGTCTTTGTTACCTGGTGTCAGTGTATGTCTGTGTTACTGGGTATCAGTGTCTGTCTTTGATGCTTGGTGTAAGTTTGTGTCTCTGTTACTGGGTATAAGTGTATGTCTTTGTTACTTGGTGTCAGTGTATGTCTTTGTTACTTGGTGTAAGTGTATGTCTTTGTTACTTGGTGTCAGTGTATGTCTTTGTTACTTGGTGCAAGTGTGTATATGTGTTACTGGGTGTCAGTGTGTGTCTGTGTTACTTGGTGTAAGTGTGTGTCTTACTTACTTTGTGTCCGTGTGTGTCTGTGTTACTGGGTGTCAGTTTATGTCTTTGTTACTTGGTGTCAGTGTATGTCTTTGTTACTTGGTGTAAGTGTGTGTCTTTGTTACTGGGTGTCTGTTTATGTCTTTGTTACTTGGTGTCAGTGTATGTCTTTGTTACTTGGTGTAAGTGTGTGTCTGTGTTACTGGATATCAGTGTATGTCTTTGTTACTTGGTGTCAGTGTATGTCTGTGCTACTTGGTGTAAGTGTGTGCCTGTGTTCCTGGGTATCAGTGTATGTCTTTGTTACTTGGTGTAAGTTTGTGTCTGTGTTACTGGGTATCAGTGTATGTCTTTGTTACTTTGTGTCAGTCTATGTCTTTGTTACTTGGTGTAATTGTATGTCTTTGTTACTTGGTGTCAGTGTATGTCTTTGTTACTTGGTGTAAGTGTGTGTCTGTGTTACTGGGTGTCAGTACGTGTCTGTGTTACTTGGCGTAAGTGTGTGTCTGTGTTACTGGGTGTCAGTGTGTGTCTGTGTTACTGGGTGTCAGTTTATGTCTTTGTTACTTGGTGTCTGTGTATGTCTTTGTTACTTGATGTAAGTGTGTGTCTATGTTACTGGGTATCAGTGTCTGTCTTTGTTACTTGGTGTAAGTGTGTGTCTGTGTTACTGGGTATCAATGTATGTCTTTGTTACTTGGTGTCAGTGTATGTCTGTGTTACTTGGTTTAAGTGTGTGTCTCTGTTACTGGGTATCAGTGTATGTCTTTGTTACTGGTGTAAGTGTGTGTCTGTGTTAATGGGTATCAGTGTATGTCTTGGTTACTTGATGTCAGTGTATGTCATTGTTACTTGGTGTAATTGTATGTATTTGTTACTTGGTGTCATTGTATGTCTTTGTTACTTGGTGTAAGTGTGTGTCTGTGTTACTGGGTGTCAGTGTGTGTCTGTGTTACTTGGTGTAAGTCTGTGTCTTTGTTACTTGGTGTCAGTGTATGTCTTTGTTACTGGGTGTCAGTGTATGTCTTTGTTACTTGGTGTCAGTGTATGTCTGCGTTACTTGGTGTAAGTGTGTGTCTATGTTACTGGGTATCAGTGTATGTCTTTGTTACTTGGTGTAAGTGTGTGCCTGTGTTACTGGGTATCAGAGTATGTCTTTGTTACTTGGTGTCAGTGTATGTCTTTGTTACTTGGTGTAAGTGTGTGTCTGTATTACTGGGTGTCAGTTTATGTCTTTGTTACTTGGTGTCTGTGTATGTCTTTGTTACTTGATGTAAGTGTGTGTCTATGTTACTGGGTATCAGTGTCTGTCTTTGTTACTTGGTGTAAGTGTGTGTCTGTGTTACTGGGTATCAATGTATGTCTTTGTTACTTGGTGTCAGTGTATGTCTGTGTTACTTGGTTTAAGTGTGTGTCTCTGTTACTGGGTATCAGTGTATGTCTTTGTTACTGGTGTAAGTGTGTGTCTGTGTTAATGGGTATCAGTGTATGTCTTGGTTACTTGATGTCAGTGTATGTCTTTGTTACTTGGTGTAATTGTATGTATTTGTTACTTGGTGTCATTGTATGTCTTTGTTACTTGGTGTAAGTGTGTGTCTGTGTTACTGGGTGTCAGTGTGTGTCTGTGTTACTTGGTGTAAGTCTGTGTCTTTGTTACTTGGTGTCAGTGTATGTCTTTGTTACTGGGTGTCAGTGTATGTCTTTGTTACTTGGTGTCAGTGTATGTCTGCGTTACTTGGTGTAAGTGTGCGTCTGTGTTACTGGGTATCAGTGTATGTCTTTGTTACTTGGTGTAAGTGTGTGCCTGTGTTACTGGGTATCAGAGTATGTCTTTGTTACTTGGTGTCAGTGTATGTCTTTGTTACTTGGTGTAAGTGTGTGTCTGTATTACTGGGTGTCAGTGTGTGTCTGTGTTACTTGGTGTAAGTGTGTGTCTTTGTTACTTGCTCTCCGTGTGTGTCTGTGTTACTGGGTATCAGTGTATGTCTTTGTTACTTGTTTTAAGTGTGTGTTTGTGTTACTGGGTATCAGTGTATGTCTTTGTTACTTGGTGTCAGTGTATGTCTGTGCTACTTGGTGTAAGTGTGTGTCTGTGTTACTGGGTATCAGTGTATGTCTCTGTTACTTGGTGTTAGTGTGTGTCTGTGTTACTGGGTGTCAGTACGTGTCTGTTTTACTTGGTGTAAGTGTGTGTCTGTGTTGCTGGGTATCAGTGTTTGTCTTTGTTACTTGGTGTAAGTGTATGTCTTTGTTACTTGCTGTCAGTGTATGTCTTTGTTACTTGGTGTAAGTGTGTGTCTGTGTTACTGGGTGTCAGTGTGTGTCTGTGTTATTGGGTATCAGTGTATGTCTTTGTTACTTGGTGTAAGTGTGTGTCTGTGTTACTGGGTATCAGTGTATGTCTTTTTTACTTGGTTTCAGTGTATGTCTGTGTTACTTGGTGTAAGTGTGTGTCTGTGTTATTGGGTATTAGTGTATGTCTTTGTTACTTGGTGTAAGTGTGTTTCTGTGTTACTGGGTATCAGTGTATGTCTTTGTTACTTGGTGTCCGTGTGTGTCTGTGTTACTGGGTGTCAGTGTATGTCTTTGTTACCTGGTGTCAGTGTATGTCTTTGTTACTTGGTGTAAGTGTGTGTCTGTGTTACTGGGTATCAGTGTCTGTCTTTGTTACTTGGTGTAAGTGTGTGTTTGTGTTACTGGGTATCAGTGTATGTCTTTGTTACTTGGTGTCAGTGTATGTCTGTGCTACTTGGTGTAAGTGTGTGTCTGTGTTACTGGGTATCAGTGTATGTCTTTGTTACTTGGTGTTAGTGTGTGTCTGTGTTACTGGGTATCAGTGTATTTCTTTGTTACTTGGTGTAAGTGTATGTCTTTGTTACTTGGTGTCAGTGTATGTCTTTGTTACTTGGTGTAAGTGTGTGTCTGCGTTACTGGGTGTCAGTGTGTGTCTGTGTTATTGGGTATCAGTGTATGTCTTTGTTACTTGGTGTAAGTGTGTGTCTGTGTTACTGGGTATCAGTGTATGTCTTTGTTACTTGGTGTCAGTGTATGTCTGTGTTACTTGGTGTAAGTGTGTGTCTGTGTTACTGGGTGTCAGTGTGTGTCTGTGTTACTTGGTGTAAGTGTGTGTCTTTGTTAATTGGTGTCCGTGTGTGTCTGTGTTACTGGGTGACAGTTTATGTCTTTGTTACTTGGTGTCTGTGTATGTCTTTGTTACTTGGTGTAAGTGTGTGTCTGTGTTACTGGGTATCAGTGTATGTCTTTGTTACTGGTGTAAGTGTGTGTCTGTGTTACTGGGTATGTATTTGTTACTTGGTGTCATTGTATGTCTTTGTTACTTGGTGTAAGTGTGTGTTTGTGGTACTGGGTGCCAGTGTGTGTCTGTGTTACTTGGTGTAAGTCTGTGTCTTTGTTACTTGGTGTCAGTGTATGTCTTTGTTACTGGGTGTCAGTGTGTGTCTTTGTTAATTGGTGTCAGTGTATGTCTGCGTTACTTGGTGTAAGTGTGTGTCTGTGTTACTGGGTATCAGTGGATGTCTTTGTTACTTGGTGTCAGTTTATGTCTTTGTTACTTGGTGTAAGTGTGTGTCTGTGTTACTGGGTATCAGTGTAAGTCTTTGTTACTTGGTGTAAGAGTGTGTCTGTGTTACTGGGTATCAGTGTATGTCTTTGTTACTTGGTGTCAGTGTATGTCTTTGTTACTTGGTGTAAGTGTGTGTCTGTGTTACTCGGTGTAAGTGTGTGTCTTTGTTACTGGGTATCAATGTATGTCTTTGTTACTTGGTGTCAGTGTATGTCTGTGTTACTTGGTTTAAGTGTGTGTCTCTGTTACTGGGTATCAGTGTATGTCTTTGTTACTGGTGTAAGTGTGTGTCTGTGTTAATGGGTATCAGTGTATGTCTTGGTTACTTGATGTAAGTGTATGTCTTTGTTACTTGGTGTAATTGTATGTATTTGTTACTTGGTGTCATTGTATGTCTTTGTTACTTGGTGTAAGTGTGTGTCTGTGTTACTGGGTGTCAGTGTGTGTCTGTGTTACTTGGTGTAAGTCTGTGTCTTTGTTACTTGGTGTCAGTGTATGTCTTTGTTACTGGGTGTCAGTGTATGTCTTTGTTACTTGGTGTCAGTGTATGTCTGCGTTACTTGGTGTAAGTGTGTGTCTGTGTTACTGGGTATCAGTGTATGTCTTTGTTACTTGGTGTAAGTGTGTGCCTGTGTTACTGGGTATCAGAGTATGTCTTTGTTACTTGGTGTCAGTGTATGTCTTTGTTACTTGGTGTAAGTGTGTGTCTGTATTACTGGGTGTCAGTTTATGTCTTTGTTACTTGGTGTCTGTGTATGTCTTTGTTACTTGATGTAAGTGTGTCTATGTTACTGGATATCAGTGTCTGTCTTTGTTACTTGGTGTAAGTGTGTGTCTGTGTTACTGGGTATCAATGTATGTCTTTGTTACTTGGTGTCAGTGTATGTCTGTGTTACTTGGTTTAAGTGTGTGTCTCTGTTTCTGGGTATCAGTGTATGTCTTTGTTACTGGTGTAAGTGTGTGTCTGTGTTAATGGGTATCAGTGTATGTCTTGGTTACTTGATGTCAGTGTATGTCTTTGTTACTTGGTGTAATTGTATGTATTTGTTACTTGGTGTCATTGTATGTCTTTGTTACTTGGTGTAAGTGTGTGTCTGTGTTACTGGGTGTCAGTGTGTGTCTGTGTTACTTGGTGTAAGTCTGTGTCTTTGTTACTTGGTGTCAGTGTATGTCTTTGTTACTGGGTGTCAGTGTATGTCTTTGTTACTTGGTGTCAGTGTATGTCTGCGTTACTTGGTGTAAGTGTGTGTCTGTGCTACTGGGTATCAGTGTATGTCTTTGTTACTTGGTGTAAGTGTGTGCCTGTGTTACTGGGTATCAGAGTATGTCTTTGTTACTTGGTGTCTGTGTATGTCTTTGTTACTTGGTGTAAGTGTGTGTCTGTATTACTGGGTGTCAGTGTGTCTCTGTGTTACTTGGTGTAAGTGTGTGTCTTTGTTACTTGCTCTCCGTGTGTGTCTGTGTTACTGGGTGTCAGTACGTGTCTGTGTTACTGGGTGTCAGTGTGTGTCTGTGTTGCTGGGTATCAGTGTTTGTCTTTGTTACTTGGTGTAAGTGTATGTCTTTGTTACTTGCTGTCAGTGTATGTCTTTGTTACTTGGTGTAAGTGTGTGTCTGTGTTACTGGGTGTCAGTGTGTGTCTGTGTTATTGGGTATCAGTGTATGTCTTTGTTACTTGGTGTAAGTGTGTGTCTGTGTTACTGGGTATCAGTGTATGTCTTTGTTACTTGGTGTCAGTGTATGTCTGTGTTACTTGGTGTAAGTGTGTGTCTGTGTTATTGGGTATTAGTGTATGTCTTTGTTACTTGGTGTAAGTGTGTTTCTGTGTTACTGGGTATCAGTGTATGTCTTTGTTACTTGGTGTCCGTGTGTGTCTGTGTTACTGGGTGTCAGTGTATGTCTTTGTTACCTGGTGTCAGTGTATGTCTTTGTTACTTGGTGTAAGTGTGTGTCTGTGTTACTGGGTATCAGTGTCTGTCTTTGTTACTTGTTGTAAGTGTGTGTTTGTGTTACTGGGTATCAGTGTATGTCTTTGTTACTTGGTGTCAGTGTATGTCTGTGCTACTTGGTGTAAGTGTGTGTCTGTGTTACTGGGTATCAGTGTATGTCTTTGTTACTTGGTGTTAGTGTGTGTCTGTGTTACTTGGTGTCAGTGTATGTCTTTGTTACTTGGTGTAAGTGTGTGTCTGTGTTACTGGGTGTCAGTGTGTGTCTGTGTTATTGGGTATCAGTGTATGTCTTTGTTACTTGGTGTAAGTGTGTGTCTGTGTTACTGGGTATCAGTGTATGTCTTTGTTACTTGGTGTCAGTGTATGTCTGTGTTACTTGGTGTAAGTGTGTGTCTGTGTTACTGGGTGTCAGTGTGTGTCTGTGTTACTTGGTGTAAGTGTGTGTCTTTGTTAATTGGTGTCCGTGTGTGTCTGTGTTACTGGGTGTCAGTTTATGTCTTTGTTACTTGGTGTCTGTGTATGTCTTTGTTACTTGGTGTAAGTGTGTGTCTGTGTTACTGGGTATCAGTGTATGTCTTTGTTACTGGTGTAAGTGTGTGTCTGTGTTACTGGGTATGTATTTGTTACTTGGTGTCATTGTATGTCTTTGTTACTTGGTGTAAGTGTGTGTTTGTGGTACTGGGTGCCAGTGTGTGTCTGTGTTACTTGGTGTAATTCTGTGTCTTTGTTACTTGGTGTCAGTGTATGTCTTTGTTACTGGGTGTCAGTGTGTGTCTTTGTTAATTGGTGTCAGTGTATGTCTGCGTTACTTGGTGTAAGTGTGTGTCTGTGTTACTGGGTATCAGTGGATGTCTTTGTTACTTGGTGTCAGTGTATGTCTTTGTTACTTGGTGTAAGTGTGTGTCTGTGTTACTCGGTGTAAGTGTGTGTCTTTGTTACTTGGTGTCCGTGTGTGTCTGTGTTACTGGGTGTCAGTGTATGTCTTTGTTACTTGGTGTAAGTGTGTGTCTGTGTTACTGGGTATCAGTGTCTGTCTTTGTTACTTGTTGTAAGTGTGTGTTTGTGTTACTGGGTATCAGTGTATGTCTTTGTTACTTGGTGTCAGTGTATGTCTGTGCTACCTGGTGTTAGTGTGTGTCTGTGTTACTGGGTATCAGTGTATGTCTTTGTTACTTGGTGTAAGTGTATGTCTTTGTTACTTGGTGTCAGTGTATGTCTTTGTTACTTGGTGTAAGTTTGTGTCTGTGTTACTGGGTGTCAGTGTGTGTCTGTGTTATTGGGTATCATTGTATGTCTTTGTTACTTGGTGTAAGTGTGGGTCTGTGTTACTGGGTATCAGTGTATGTCTTTGTTACTTGGTGTCAGTGTATGTCTGTGTTACTTGGTGTAAGTGTGTGTCTGTGTTATTGGGTATCAGTGTAAGTCTTTGTTACTTGGTGCAAGAGTGTGTCTGTGTTACTGGGTATCAGTGTATGTCTTTGTTACTTGGTGTCAGTGTATGTCTTTGTTACTTGGTGTAAGTGTGTGTCTGTGTTACTCGGTGTAAGTGTGTGTCTTTGTTACTTGGTGTCCGTGTGTGTCTGTGTTACTGGGTGTCAGTGTATGTCTTTGTTACTTGGTGTAAGTGTGTGTCTGTGTTACTGGGTATCAGTGTCTGTCTTTGTTACTTGTTGTAAGTCTGTGTTTGTGTTACTGGGTATCAGTGTATGTCTTTGTTACTTGGTGTCAGTGTATGTCTGTGCTACTTGGTGTTAGTGTGTGTCTGTGTTACTGGGTATCAGTGTCTGTCTTTGTTACTTGGTGTAAGTGTATGTCTTTGTTACTTGGTGTCAGTGTATGTCTTTGTTACTTGGTGTAAGTTTGTGTCTGTGTTACTGGGTGTCAGTGTGTGTCTGTGTTACTGGGTATCAGTGTCTGTCTTTGTTACTTGGTGTAAGTGTATGTCTTTGTTACTTGGTGTCAGTGTATGTCTTTGTTACTTGGTGTAAGTGTGTGTCTGTGTTACTGGGTGTCTGTTTATGTCTTTGTTACTTGGTGTCAGTGTATGTCTTTGTTACGTGGTGTAAGTGTGTGTCTGTGTTACTGGATATCAGTGTATGTCTTTGTTACTTGGTGTCAGTGTATGTCTGTGCTACTTGGTGTAAGTGTGTGTCTGTGTTCCTGGGTATCAGTGTATGTCTTTGTTACTTGGTGTAAGTTTGTGTCTGTGTTACTGGGTATCAGTGTATGTCTTTGTTACTTGGTGTCAGTCTATGTCTTTGTTACCTGGTGTAAGTGTATGTCTTTGTTACTTGGTGTCAGTGTATGTCTTTGTTACTTGGTGTAAGTGTATGTCTTTGTTACTTGGTGTAAGTGTGTGTCTGTGTTACTGGGTGTCAGTACGTGTCTGTGTTACTTGGTGTAAGTGTGTGTCTGTGTTACTGGGTGTCAGTGTGTGTCTGTGTTACTGGGTGTCAGTTTATGTCTTTGTTACTTGGTGTCTGTGTATGTCTTTGTTACTTGATGTAAGTGTGTGTCTGTGTTACTGGGTATCAGTGTCTGTCTTTGTTACTTGGTGTAAGTGTGTGTCTGTGTTACTGGGTATCAATGTATGTCTTTGTTACTTGGTGTCAGTGTATGTCTGTTTTACTTGGTTTAAGTGTGTGTCTGTGTTACTGGGTATCAGTGTATGTCTTTGTTACTGGTGTAAGTGTGTGTCTGTGTTAATGGGTATCAGTGTATGTCTTGGTTACTTGATGTCAGTGTATGTCTTTGTTACTTGGTGTAATTGTATGTATGTGTTACTTGGTGTCATTGTATGTCTTTGTTACTTGGTGTAAGTGTGTGTCTGTGTTACTGGGTGCCAGTGTGTGTCTGTGTTACTTGGTGTAAGTCTGTGTCTTTGTTACTTGGTGTCAGTGTATGTCTTTGTAACTGGGTGTCAGTGTGCGTCTTTGTTACTTGGTGTCAGTGTATGTCTTTGTTACTTGGTGTAAATGTGTGTCTGTGTTACTGGGTATCAGTGTCTGTCTTTGTTACTTGGTGTAAGAGTGTGTCTGTGTTACTGGGTATCAGTGTATGTCTTTGTTACTTGGTGTCAGTGTATGTCGGTGTTACTTGGTGTAAGTGTGTGTCTGTGTTACTGGGTATCAGTGTATGTCTTTGATACTTGGTGTAAGTTTGTGTCTCTGTTACTGGGTATAAGTGTATGTCTTTGTTACTTGGTGTCAGTGTATGTCTTTGTTACTTGGTGTAAGTGTATGTCTTTGTTACTTGGTGTCAGTGTATGTCTTTGTACTTGGTGTAAGTGTGTGTATGTGTTACTGGGTGTCAGTGTGTGTCTGTGTTACTTGGTGTAAGTGTGTGTCTTTGTTACTTGGTGTCCGTGTGTGTCTGTGTTACTGGGTGTCAGTTTTTGTCTTTGTTACTTGGTGTCAGTGTATGTCTTTGTTATTTGGTGTAAGTGTGTGTCTGTGTTACTGGGTGTCTGTTTATGTCTTTGTAACTTGGTGTCAGTGTATGTCTTTGTTACTTGGTGTAAGTGTGTGTCTGTGTTACTGGATATCAGTGTATGTCTTTGTTACTTGGTGTCAGTGTATGTCTGTGCTGCTTGGTGTAAGTGTGTGTCTGTGTTCCTGGGTATCAGTGTATGTCTTTGTTACTTGGTGTAAGTTTGTGTCTGTGTTACTGGGTATCAGTGTATGTCTTTGTTACTTGGTGTCAGTCTATGTCTTTGTTACTTGGTGTAAGTGTATGTCTTTGTTACTTGGTGTCAGTGTATGTCTTTGTTACTTGGTGTAAGTGTATGTCTTTGTTACTTGGTGTAAGTGTGTGTCTGTGTTACTGGGTGTCAGTACGTGTCTGTGTTACTTGGTGTAAGTGTGTGTCTGTGTTACTGGGTGTCAGTTTATGACTTTGTAACTTGGTGTCTGTGTATGTCTTTGTTACTTGATGTAACTGTGTGTCTGTGTTACTGGGTATCAGTGTCTGTCTTTGTTACTTGGTGTAAGTGTGTGCCTGTGTTACTGGGTATCAATGTATGTCTTTGTTACTTGGTGTCAGTGTATGTCTGTGTTACTTGGTTTAAGTGTGTGTCTGTGTTACTGGGTATCAGTGTATGTCTTGGTTACTTGATGTCAGTGTATGTCTTTGTCACTTGGTGTAATTGTATGTATTTGTTACTTGGTGTCATTGTATGTCTTTGTTACTTGGTGTAAGTGTGTGCCTGTGTTACTGGGTGTCAGTGTGTGTCTGTGTTACTTGGTGTAAGTGTGTGTCTTTGTTACTTGCTCTCCGTGTGTGTCTGTGTTACTGGGTATCAGTGTATGTCTTTGTTACTTGTTTTAAGTGTTTGTTTGTGTTACTGGGTATCAGTGTGTGTCTGTGTTACTTGGTGTCAGTGTATGTCTGTGCTACATGGTGTAACTGTGTGTCTGTGTTACTGGGTATCAGTGTTTGTCTTTGTTACTTGGTGTAAGTGTATGTCTTTGTTACTTGGTGTCAGTGTATGTCTTTGTTACTTGGTGTAAGTGTGTGTCTGTGTTACTGGGTGTCAGTGTGTGTCTGTGTTATTGGGTATCAGTGTATGTCTTTGTTACTTGGTGTAAGTGTGTGTCTGTGTTACTGGGTATCAGTGTATGTCTTTGTTACTTGGTGTCAGTGTATGTCTGTGTTACTTGGTGTAAATGTGTGTCTGTGTTATTGGGTATTAGTGTATGTCTTTCTTACTTGGTGTAAGTGTGTTTCTGTGTTACTGGGTATCAGTGTATGTCTTTGTTACTTGGTGTCAGTGTATGTCTTTGTTACTTGGTGTCAGTGTATGTATTTGTTACTTGGTGTAAGTGTGTGTCTGTGTTACTGGGTGTCAGTGTGTGTCTGTGTTACTTGGTGTAAGTGTTTGACTTTGTTAATTGGTGTCCGTGTGTGTCCGTGTTACTGGGTGTCAGTTTATGTCTTTGTTACTTGGTATCTGTGTATGTCTTTGTTACTTTTTGTAAGTGTGTGTCTGTGTTACTGGGTATCAGTGTCTGTCTTTGTAACTTGGTGTAAGTGTGTGTCTGTGTTACTGGGTATCAATGTATGTCTTTGTAACTTGGTGTCAGTGTATGTCTGTGTTACTTGGTGTAAGTGTGTGTCTGTGTTACTGGATATCAGTGTATGTCTTTGTTACTTGGTGTCCGTGTGTGTCTGTGTTACTGGGTATCAGTGTATGTCTTTGTTACCTGGTGTAAGTGTGTGCCTGTGTTACTTGGTGTAAGTGTGTGTCTTTGTTACTTGCTCTCCGTGTGTGTCTGTGTTACTGGGTGTCAGTTTATGTCTTTGTTACTTGGTGTCAGTGTATGTCTTTGTTACTTGGTATAAGTGTGTGTCTGTGTTACTGGGTATCAGTGTCTGTCTTTGTTTCTTGGTGTAAGAGTGTGTCTGTGTTACTGGGTATCAGTGTATGTCTTTGTTACTTGGTGTCAGTGTATGTCGGTGTTACTTGGTGCAAGTGTGTGTCTTTGTTACTTGGTGTCAGTGTATGTATTTGTTACTTGGTGTAAGTATATGTCTTTGTTACTTCGTGTCAGTGTATGTCTTTGTTACTTTGTGTAAGTGTGTGTCTGTGTTACTGGGTGTCAGTGTGTGTCTCTGTTACTTGGTGTAAGTGTATGTCTTTGTTACTTGGTGTCCGTGTGTGTCTGTGTTACTGGGAGTCAGTTTATGACTTTGTTACCTGTTGTCAGTGTATGTCTTTGTTACTTGGTGTCAGTGTGTGTCTGTGTTACTGGGTGTCTGTTTATGTCTTTGTTACTTGGTGTCAGTGTATGTCTTCTTTGTTACTTGGTGTCAGTGTATGTCTGTGCTACTTGGTGTAAGTGTGTGTCTGTGTTCCTGGGTATCAGTGTATGTCTTTGTTACTTGGTGTAAGTTTGTGTCTGTGTTACTGGGTATCAGTGTATGTCTTTGTTACTTGGTGTCAGTCTATGTCTTTGTTACTTGGTGTAAGTGTACGTCTTTGTTCCTTGGTGTCAGTGCATGTCTTTGTTCCTTGGTGTAAGTGTATGTCTTTGATACTTGGTGTAAGTGTGTGTCTGTGTTACTGGGTGTCAGTGTGTGTCTGTGTTACTTGGTGTAAGTCTGTGTCATTGTTACTTGGTGTCAGTGTATGTCTTTGTTACTGGGTGTCAGTGTGTGTCTTTGTTACTAGGTCTCAGTGTATGTCTGCGTTACTTGGTGTAAGTGTGTGTCTGTGTTACTGGGTATCAGTGTATGTCTTTGTTACTTGATGTCAGTGTATGTCTTTGTTACTTGGTGTAAGTGTATGTATTTGTTACTTGGTGTCATTGTATGTCTTTGTTCCTTGGTGTAAGTGTGTGTCTGTGTTACTGGGTGTCAGTGTGTGTCTGTGTTACTTGGTGTAAGTCTGTGTCTTTGTTACTTGGTGTCAGTGTATGTCTTTGTTCCTGAGTGTCAGTGTGTGTCTTTGTTACTTGGTGTCAGTGTATGTCTGCGTTACTTGGTGTAAGTGTGTGTCTGTGTTACTGGGTATCAGTGTATGTCTTTGTTACTTGGTGTAAGTGTGTGTCTGTGTTACTGGGTATCAGAGTATGTCTTTGTTACATGGTGTCAGTGTATGTCTTTGTTACTTGGTGTAAGTGTGTGTCTGTGTTACTGGGTATCAGTGTCTGTCTTTGTTACTTGGTGTAAGAGTTTGTCTGTGTTACTGGGTATCAGTGTATGTCTTTGTTACTTGGTGTCAGTGTATGTCGGTGTTACTTGGTGTAAGTGTGTGTCTGTGTTACTGGGTATCAGTGTATGTCTTTGATACTTGGTGTAAGTTTGTGTCTCTGTTACTGGGTATAAGTGTACGTCTTTGTTACTTGGTGTCAGTGTATGTCTTTGTTACTTGGTGTAAGTGTATGTCTTTGTTACTTGGTGTCAGTGTATGTCTTTGTTACTTGGTGTAAGTGTGTGTCTGTGTTACTGGGTGTCAGTGTGTGTCTGTGTTACTGGGTGTCAGTTTATGTCTTTGTTACTTGGTGTCTGTGTATGTCTTTGTTACTTGGTGTAAGTGTGTGTCTGTGTTACTGTGTATCAGTGTCTGTCTTTGTTACTTGGTGTAAGTGTGTGTCTGTGTTACTGGGTATCAATGTATGTCTTTGTTACTTGGTGTCAGTGTATGTTGGTGTTACTTGGTGTAAGTGTGTGTCTGTGTTACTGGGTATCAGTGTATGTCTTTGATACTTGGTGTAAGTTTGTGTCTCTGTTACTGGGTATCAGTGTATGTCTTTGTTACTTGGTGTCAGTGTATGTCTTTGTTACTTGGTGGAAGTGTATGTCTTTGTTACTTGGTGTCAGTGTATTTCTTTGTTACTTTGTGTAAGTGTGTGTCTGTGTTACTGGGTGTCAGTGTGTGTCTGTGTTACTTGGTGTAAGTGTATGTCTTTGTTACTTGGTCTCCGTGTGTGTCTGTGTTACTGGGTGTCAGTGCATGTCTTTGTTACTTGGTGTCAGTGTATGTCTTTGTTACGTGGTGTAAGTGTGTGTCTGTGTTACTGGGTGTCTGTTTATGTCTTTGTTACTTGGTGTCAGTGTATGTCTTCTTTGTTACTTGGTGTAAGTGTGTGTCTGTGTTACTGGATATCAGTGTATGTCTTTGTTACTTGGTGTCAGTGTATGTCTGAGCTATTTGGTGTAAGTGTGTGTCTGTGTTCCTGGGTATCAGTGTATGTCTTTGTTACTTGGTGTAAGTTTGTGTCTGTGTTACTGGGTATCAGTGTATGTCTTTGTTACTTGGTGTCAGTCCATGTCTTTGTTACTTGGTGTAAATGTACTTCTTTGTTACTTGGTGTAAGTGTATGTCTTTGTTACTTGGTGTAAGTGTGTGTCTGTGTTACTGGGTGTCAGTGTGTGTCTGTGTTACTTGTTGCAAGTGTGTGTCTGTGTTACTGGGTGTCAGTGTGTGTCTGTGTTACTGGGTGTCAGTTTATGTCTTTGTTACTTGGTGTCTGTGTATGTCTTTGTTACTTGGTGTAAGTGTGTGTCTGTGTTACTGGGTATCAATGTATGTCCTTGTTCCTTGGTGTCAGTGTATGTCTGTGTTACTTGGTGTAAGTGTGTGTCTGTGTTACTGGGTATCAGTGTATGTCTTTGTTACTGGTGTAAGTGTGTATCTGTGTTACTGGGTATCAGTGTATGTCTTGGTTACTTGATGTCAGTGTATGTCATTGTTACTTGGTGTAAGTGTATGTATTTGTTACATGGTGTCATTGTATGTCTTTTTTACTTGGTTTAAGTGTGTGTCTGTGTTACTGGTTGTCAGTGTGTGTCTGTGTTACTTGGTGTAAGACTGTGTCTTTGTTACTTGGTGTCAGTGTATGTCTGTGTTACTGGGTATCAGAGTATGTCTTTGTTACTTGGTGTCTGTGTATGTCTTTGTTACTTGGTGTAAGTGTGTGTCTGTGTTACTTGGTGTAAGTGTGTCTCTTTGTTACTTGCTCTCCGTGTGTGTCTGTGTTACTGGGTGTCAGTTTATGTCTTTGTTACTTGGTGTCAGTGTATGTCTTTGTTAATTGGTGTAAGTGTGTGTCTGTGTTACTGGGTATCAGTGTCTGTCTTTGTTACTTGGTGTAAGAGTGTGTCTGTGTTACTGGGTATCAGTGTATGTCTTTGTTACTTGGTGTCAGTGTATGTCGGTGTTACTTGGTGTAAGTGTGTGTCTGTGTTACTGGGTATCAGTGTATGTCTTTGATACTTGGTGTAAGTTTGTGTCTGTATTACTGGGTATAAGTGTATGTCTTTGTTACTTGGTGTCAGTGTATGTCTTTGTTACTTGGTGTAAGTGTATGTCTTTGTTACTTGGTGTCAGTGTATGTCTTTGTTACTTGGTGTAAGTGTGTGTATGTGTTACTGGGTGTCAGTGTGTGTCTGTGTTACTTGGTGTAAGTGTGTGTCTTTGTTACTTGGTGTCCGTGTGTGTCTGTGTTACTGGGTGTCAGTTTATGTCTTTGTTACTTGGTGTCAGTGTATGTCTTTGTTACTTGGTGTAAGTGTGTGTCTGTGTTACTGGGTGTCTGTTTATGTCTTTGTTACTTGGTGTCAGTGTATGTCTTTGTTACTTGGTGTAAGTGTGTGTCTGTGTTACTGGGTGTCAGTGTGTGTCTGTGTTACTGGGTATCAGTGTCTGTCTCTGTTACTTGTTGTAAGTGTGTGTCTGTGTTACTGGGTATCAATGTATGTCTTTGTTACTTGGTGTCAGTGTATGTCGGTGTTACTTGGTGTAAGTGTGTGTCAGTGTTACTGGGTATCAGTGTATGTGTTTGATACTTGGTGTAAGTTTGTGTCTCTGTTACTGGGTATCAGTGTATGTCTTTGTTACTTGGTGTCAGTGTATGTCTTTGTTACTTGGTGGAAGTGTATGTCTTTGTTACTTGGTGTCAGTGTATTTCTTTGTTACTTTGTGTAAGTGTGTGTCTGTGTTACTGGGTGTCAGTGTGTGTCTGTGTTACTTGGTGTAAGTGTATGTCTTTGTTACTTGGTCTCCGTGTGTGTCTGTGTTACTGGGTGTCAGTGCATGTCTTTGTTACTTGGTGTCAGTGTATGTCTTTGTTACGTGGTGTAAGTGTGTGTCTGTGTTACTGGGTGTCTGTTTATGTCTTTGTTACTTGGTGTCAGTGTATGTCTTCTTTGTTACTTGGTGTAAGTGTGTGTCTGTGTTACTGGATATCAGTGTATGTCTTTGTTACTTGGTGTCAGTGTATGTCTGAGCTATTTGGTGTAAGTGTGTGTCTGTGTTCCTGGGTATCAGTGTATGTCTTTGTTACTTGGTGTAAGTTTGTGTCTGTGTTACTGGGTATCAGTGTATGTCTTTGTTACTTGGTGTCAGTCCATGTCTTTGTTACTTGGTGTAAATGTACTTCTTTGTTACTTGGTGTAAGTGTATGTCTTTGTTACTTGGTGTAAGTGTGTGTCTGTGTTACTGGGTGTCAGTGTGTGTCTGTGTTACTTGTTGCAAGTGTGTGTCTGTGTTACTGGGTGTCAGTGTGTGTCTGTGTTACTGGGTGTCAGTTTATGTCTTTGTTACTTGGTGTCTGTGTATGTCTTTGTTACTTGGTGTAAGTGTGTGTCTGTGTTACTGGGTATCAATGTATGTCCTTGTTCCTTGGTGTCAGTGTATGTCTGTGTTACTTGGTGTAAGTGTGTGTCTGTGTTACTGGGTATCAGTGTATGTCTTTGTTACTGGTGTAAGTGTGTATCTGTGTTACTGGGTATCAGTGTATGTCTTGGTTACTTGATGTCAGTGTATGTCATTGTTACTTGGTGTAAGTGTATGTATTTGTTACATGGTGTCATTGTATGTCTTTTTTACTTGGTTTAAGTGTGTGTCTGTGTTACTGGTTGTCAGTGTGTGTCTGTGTTACTTGGTGTAAGACTGTGTCTTTGTTACTTGGTGTCAGTGTATGTCTGTGTTACTGGGTATCAGAGTATGTCTTTGTTACTTGGTGTCTGTGTATGTCTTTGTTACTTGGTGTAAGTGTGTGTCTGTGTTACTTGGTGTAAGTGTGTCTCTTTGTTACTTGCTCTCCGTGTGTGTCTGTGTTACTGGGTGTCAGTTTATGTCTTTGTTACTTGGTGTCAGTGTATGTCTTTGTTAATTGGTGTAAGTGTGTGTCTGTGTTACTGGGTATCAGTGTCTGTCTTTGTTACTTGGTGTAAGAGTGTGTCTGTGTTACTGGGTATCAGTGTATGTCTTTGTTACTTGGTGTCAGTGTATGTCGGTGTTACTTGGTGTAAGTGTGTGTCTGTGTTACTGGGTATCAGTGTATGTCTTTGATACTTGGTGTAAGTTTGTGTCTGTATTACTGGGTATAAGTGTATGTCTTTGTTACTTGGTGTCAGTGTATGTCTTTGTTACTTGGTGTAAGTGTATGTCTTTGTTACTTGGTGTCAGTGTATGTCTTTGTTACTTGGTGTAAGTGTGTGTATGTGTTACTGGGTGTCAGTGTGTGTCTGTGTTACTTGGTGTAAGTGTGTGTCTTTGTTACTTGGTGTCCGTGTGTGTCTGTGTTACTGGGTGTCAGTTTATGTCTTTGTTACTTGGTGTCAGTGTATGTCTTTGTTACTTGGTGTAAGTGTGTGTCTGTGTTACTGGGTGTCTGTTTATGTCTTTGTTACTTGGTGTCAGTGTATGTCTTTGTTACTTGGTGTAAGTGTGTGTCTGTGTTACTGGGTGTCAGTGTGTGTCTGTGTTACTGGGTATCAGTGTCTGTCTCTGTTACTTGTTGTAAGTGTGTGTCTGTGTTACTGGGTATCAATGTATGTCTTTGTTACTTGGTGTCAGTGTATGTCGGTGTTACTTGGTGTAAGTGTGTGTCAGTGTTACTGGGTATCAGTGTATGTGTTTGATACTTGGTGTAAGTTTGTGTCTCTGTTACTGGGTATCAGTGTATGTCTTTGTTACTTGGTGTCAGTGTATGTCTTTGTTACTTGGTGTAAGTGTATGTCTTTGTTACTTGGTGTCAGTGTATGTCTTTGTTACTTTGTGTAAGTGTGTGTCTGTGTTACTGGGTGTCAGTGTGTGTCTGTGTTACTTGGTGAAAGTGTATGTCTTTGTTACTTGGTTTCCGTGTGTGTCTGTGTTACTGGGTGCCAGTTTATGTCTTTGTTACTTGGTGTCAGTGTATGTCTTTGTTACTTGGTGTAAGTGTGTGTCTGTGTTATGGGTGTCTGTTTATGTCTTTGTTACTTGGTGTCAGTGTATGTCTTCTTTGTTACTTGGTGTAAGTGTGTGTCTGTGTTACTGGATATCAGTGTATGTCTTTGTTACTTGGTGTCAGTGTATGTCTGTGCTACTTGGTGTAAGTGTGTGTCTGTGTTCCTGGGTATCAGTGTATGTCTTTGTTACTTGGTGTAAGTTTGTGTCTGTGTTACTGGGTATCAGTGTATGTCTTTGTTACTTGGTGTCAGTCTATGTCTTTGTTACTTGTTGTAAATGTACGTCTTTGTTCCTTGGTGTCAGTGTATGTCTTTGTTACTTGGTGTAAGTGTATGTCTTTGTTACTTGGTGTAAGTGTGTGTCTGTGTTACTGGGTGTCAGTGTGTGTCTGTGTTACTTGGTGCAAGTGTGTGTCTGTGTTACTGGGTGTCAGTGTGTGTCTGTGTTACTGGGTATCAATGTATGTCTTTGTTCCTTGGTGTCAGTGTATGTCTGTGTTACTTGGTGTAAGTGTGTGTCTGTGTTACTGGGTATCAGTGTATGTCTTTGTTACTGGTGTAAGTGTGTGTCTGTGTTACTGGGTATCAGTGTATGTCTTGGTTACTTGATGTCAGTGTATGTCTTTGTTACTTGGTGTAAGTGTATGTATTTGTTACATGGTGTCATTGTATGTCTTTGTTACTTGGTTTAAGTGTGTGTCTGTGTTACTGGGTGTCAGTGTGTGTCTGTGTTACTTGGTGTAAGGCTGTGTCTTTGTTACTTGCTGTCAGTGTATGTCTGTGTTACTGGGTATCAGAGTATGTCTTTGTTACTTGGTGTCAGTGTATGTCTTTGTTACTTGGTGTAAGTGTGTGTCTGTGTTACTTGGTGTAAGTGTGTGTCTTTGTTACGTGCTCTCCGTGTGTGTCTGTGTTACTGGGTGTCAGTTTATGTCTTTGTTACTTGGTGTCAGTGTATGTCTTTGTTAATTGGTGTATGTGTGTGTCTGTGTTACTGGGTATCAGTGTCTGTCTTTGTTACTTGGTGTAAGAGTGTGTCTGTGTTACTGGGTATCAGTGTATGTCTTTGTTACTTGGTGTCAGTGTATGTCGGTGTTACTTGGTGTAAGTGTGTGTCTGTGTTACTGGGTATCAGTGCATGTCATTGATACTTGGTGTAAGTTTGTGGCTCTGTTACTGGGTATAAGTGCATGTCTTTGTTACTTGGTGTCAGTGTGTGTCTTTGTTACTTGGTGTAAGTGTATGTCTTTGTTACTTGGTGTCAGTGTATGTCTTTGTTACTTGGTGTAAGTGTGTATATGTGTTACTGGGTGTCAGTGTGTGTCTGTGTTACTTGGTGTAAGTGTGTGTCTTTGTTACTTGGTGTCCGTGTGTGTCTGTGTTACTGGGTGTCAGTTTATGTCTTTGTTACTTGGTGTCAGTGTATGTCTTTGTTACTTGGTGTAAGTGTGTGTCTGTGTTACTGGGTGTCTGTTTATGTCTTTGTTACTTGGTGTCAGTGTATGTCTTTGTTACTTGGTGTAAGTGTGTGTCTGTGTTACTGGATATCAGTGTATGTCTTTGTTACTTGGTATCAGTGTATGTCTGTGCTACTTGGTGTAAGTGTGTTTCTGTGTTCCTGGGTATCAGTGCATGTCTTTGTTACTTGGTGTACGTTTGTGTCTGTGTTACTGGGTATCAGTGTATGTCTTTCTAACTTGGTGTCAGTCTATGTCTTTGTTACTTGGTGTAAGAGTATGACTTTGCTACTTGGTGTCAGTGTATGTCTTTGTTACTTGGTGTAAGTGTATGTCTTTGTTACTTGGTGTAAGTGTGTGTCTGTGTTACTGGGTGTCAGTACGTGTCTGTGTTACTTGGTGTAAGAGTGTGTCTGTGTTACTGGGTGTCAGTGTGTGTCTGTGTTACTGGGTATCAGTGTCTGTCTTTGTTACTTGGTGTAAGTGTGTGTCTGTGTTACTGGGTATCAATGTATGTCTTTGTTACTTGGTGTCAGTGTATGTCTGTGTTACTAGGTGTAACTGTGTGTCTGTGTTACTGGGTATCAGTGTATGCCTTTGTTACTGGTGTAAGTGTGTGTCTGTGTTAATGGGTATCAGTGTATGTCTTGGTTACTTGATGTCAGTGTATGTCTTTGTTACTTGGTGTAATTGTATGTATTTGTTACTTGGTGTCAGTGTATGTCTTTGTTACTTGGTGTAAGTGTGTGTCTGTGTTACTGGGTATCAGTGTCTGTCTTTGTTACTTGGTGTAAGAGTGTGTCTGTGTTACTGGGTATCAGTGTATGTCTTTGTTACTTGGTGTCAGTGTATGTCGGTGTTACTTGGTGTAAGTGTGTGTCTGTGTTACTGGGTATCAGTGTATGTCTTTGTTATTGGTGTAAGTGTGTGTCTGTGTTAATGGGTATCAGTGTATGTCTTGGTTACTTGATGTCAGTGTATGTCTTTGTTACTTGGTGTAATTGTATGTATTTGTTACTTGGTGTCAGTGTATGTCTTTGTTACTTGGTGTAAGTGTGTGTCTGTGTTACTTGGTGTAAGTGTGTGTCTTTGTTATTTGCTCTCCGTGTGTGTCTGTGTTACTGGGTGTTAGTTTATGTCTTTGTTACTTGGTGTCAGTGTATGTCTTTGTTACTTGGTGTAAGTGTGGGTCTGTGTTACTGGGTATCAGTGTCTGTCTTTGTTACTTGGTGTAAGAGTGTGTCTGTGTTACTGGGTATCAGTGTATGTCTTTGTTACTTGGTGTCAGTGTATGTCGGTGTTACTTGGTGTAAGTGTGTGTCTGTGTTACTGGGTATCAGTGTATGTCTTTGATACTTGGTGTAAGTTTGTGTCTCTGTTACTGGGTATAAGTGTATGTCTTTGTTACTTGGTGTCAGTGTATGTCTTTGTTACTTGGTGTAAGTGTATGTCTTTGTTACTTGGTGTCAGTGTATGTCTTTGTTACTTGGTGTAAGTGTGTGTCTGTGTTACTGGGTGTCAGTGTGTGTCTGTGTCACTGGGTGTCAGTTTATGTCTTTGTTACTTGGTGTCTGTGTATGTCTTTGTTACTTGGTGTAAGTGTGTGTCTGTGTTACTGGGTATCAGTGTCTGTCTTTGTTACTTGGTGTAAGTGTGTGTCTGTGTTACTGGATATCAATGTATGTCTTTGTTACTTGGTGTCAGTGTATGTCGGTGTTACTTGGTGTAAGTGTGTGTCTGTGTTACTGGGTATCAATGTATGTCTTTGATACTTGGTGTAAGTTTGTGTCTCTGTTACTTGGTATCAGTGTATGTCTTTGTTACTGGGTGTCAGTTTATGTCTTTGTTACTTGGTGTAAGTGTGTGTCTTTGTTACTTGCTCTCCGTGTGTGTCTGTGTTACTGGGTGTCAGTGTATGTCTTTGTTACTTGGTGTCAGTGTATGTCTTTGTTAATTGGTGTAAGTGTGTGTCTGTGTTACTGGGTATCAGTGTCTGTTCTAGTTACTTGGTGTAAGAGTGTGTCTTTGTTACTTGGTGTAAGTGTATGTCTTTGTTACTTGGTGTCAGTGTATGTCGGTGTTACTTGGTGTAAGTGTGTGTCTGTGTTACTGGGTATCAGTGTATGTCTTTGATACTTGGTGTAAGTTTGTGTCTCTGTTACTGGGTATCAGTGTATGTCTTTGTTACTTGGTGTCAGTGTATGTCTTTGTTACTTGGTGTAAGTGTATGTCTTTGTTACTTGGTGTCAGTGTATGTCTTTGTTACTTGGTGTAAGTGTGTGTCTGTGTTACTGGGTGTCACTGTGTGTCTGTGTTACTTGGTGTAAGTGTGTGTCTTTGTTACTTGGTGTCCGTGTGTGTCTGTGTTGCTGGGTGTCAGTTTATATCTTTGTTACTTGGTGTCAGTGTATGTCTTTGTTACTTGGTGTAAGTGTGTGTCTGTGTTACTGGGTGTCAGTTTATGTCTTTGTTACTTGGTGTCATTGTATGTCTTTTTAACTTGGTGTAAGTGTGTGTCTGTGTTACTGGATATCAGTGTATGTCTTTGTACTTGGTGTCAGTGTATGTCTGTGCTAACAGATGTAAGTGTGTGTCTGTGTTCCTGGGTATCAGTGTATGTCTTTGTTACTTGGTGTCAGTGTATGTCTTTGTTACTTGGTGAAAGTGTGTGTCTGTGTTCCTGGGTGTCAGTGTATGTCTTTGTTACTTGGTGTAAGTTTGTGTCTGTGTTACTGGGTATCAGTGTATGTCTTTGTTACTTGGTGTCAGTCTATGTCTTTGTTACTTGGTGTAAGTGTATGTCTTTGTTACTTGGTGTAAGTGTATGTCTTTGTTACTTGGTGTAAGTGTGTGTCTGTGTTACTGGGTGTCAGTGTGTGTCTGTGTTACTTGGTGTAAGTTTGTGTCTTTGTTACTTGGTGTCCGTGTGTGTCTGTGTTGCTGGGTGTCAGTGTATGTCTTTGTTACTTGGTGTCAGTGTATGTCTTTGTTACTTGGTGTAAGTGTATGTCTTTGTTACTTGCTGTAAGTGTGTGTCTGTGTTACTGGGTGTCAGTGTGTGTCTGTGTTACTTGGTGTAAGTTTGTGTCTTTGCTACTTAGTGTACGTGTGTGTCTGTGTTACTGGGTGTCAGTCTATGTCTTTGTTACTTAGTGTAAGTGTATGACTTTGTTACTTGGTGTCAGTGTATGTCTTTGTTACTTGTTGTAAGAGTGTGTCTGTATTACTGGGTATCACGTGTATGTCTTTGATACTTGGTGTAAGTTTGTGTCTCTGTTACTGGGTATCAGTGTATGTCTTTGTTACTTGGTGTCAGTGTATGTCTTTGTTACTTAGTGTAAGTGTGTGTCTGTGTTACTGGGTGTCAGTGTGTGTCTGTGTTACTTGGTGTAAGTGTGTGTCTTTGTTACTTGGTGTCCGTGTGTGTCTGTGTTACTGGGTGTCAGTTTATGTCTTTGTTACTTGGTGTCAGTGTATGTCTTTGTTACTTGGTGTAAGTGTGTGTCTGTGTTACTGGGTGTCAGTTTATGCCTTTGTTACTTGGTGTCAGTCTATGTCTTTGTTACTTGGTGTAAGTGTGTGTCTGTGTTACTGGATATCAGTGTATGTCTTTGTTTCTTGGTGTCAGTGTATGTCTGTGCTACTTGGTGTAACTGTGTGTCTGTGTTACTGGGTATCAGTGTATGTCTTTGTTACTTGGTGTAAGTTTGTGTCTGTGTTACTGGTTATCAGTGTATTTCTTTGTTACTTCGTGTCAGTGTATGTCTTTGTTACTTGGTGTAAGTGTGTGTCTGTGTTACTGTGTATCAGTGTATGTCTTTGTTACTTGGTGTAAGTGTGTGTCTGTGTTACTGGATATCAGTGTATGTCTTTGTTACTTGGTGTCAGTGTACGTCTGTGCTACTTGGTGTAAGTGTGTGTCTGTGTTCCTGGGTATCAGTGCATGTCTTTGTTACTTGGTGTTAGTTTGTGTCTGTGTTCCTGGGTATCAGTGTATGTCTTTGTTACTTGGTGTCAGTCTATGTCTTTGTTACTTGGTGTAAGTGTATGTCTTTGTTACTTGGTGTCAGTGTATGTCTTTGTTACTTGGTGTAAGTGTGTGTCTGTGTTACTGGGTGTCAGTGTGTGTCTGTGTTACTTGGAAAAATTTTGTGTCTTTGTTACTTGGTGTCCGTGTGTGTCTGTGTTACTGGGTGTCAGTGTATGTCTTTGTTACTTGGTGTCAGTGTATGTCCGTGTTACTTGGTGTAAGTGTGTGTCTGTGTTCCTGGGTATCAGTGTCTGTCTTTGTTACTTGTTGTATGTGTATGTTTGTGTTACTGGGTATCAGTGTATGTCTTTGTTACTTGGTGTCAGTGTATGTCTGTGCTACTTGGTGTAAGTGTGTTTCTGTGTTACTGGGTATCAGTGTATGTCTTTGATACTTGGTGTAAGTTTGTGCCTCTGTTACTGGGTATCAGTGTATGTCTTTGTTACTTGGTGTCAGTGTATGTCTTTGTTACTTGGTGTAAGTGTGTGTCTGTGTTACTGGGTGTCAGTGTGTGTCTGTGTTACTTGGTGTAAGTGTGTGTCTTTGTTACTTGGTGTCCGTGTGTGTCTGTGTTACTGGGTGTCAGTTTATATCTTTGTTACTTGGTGTCAGTGTATGTCTTTGTTACTTGGTGTAAGTGTGTGTCTGTGTTACTGGGTGTCAGTTTATGTCTTTGTTACTTGGTGTCAGTCTATGTCTTTGTTACTTGGTGTAAGTGTGTGTCTGTGTTACTGGTTATCAGTGTATGTCTTTGTTTCTTGGTGTCAGTGTATGTCTGTGCTACTTGGTGTAACTGTGTGTCTGTGTTACTGGGTATCAGTGTATGTCTTTGTTACTTGGTGTAAGTTTGTGTCTGTGTTACTGGTTACCAGTGTATGTCTTTGTTACTTGGTGTCAGTGTATGTCTTTGTTACTTGGTGTAAGTGTTTGTCTTTGTTACTTGGTGTCAGTGTATGTCTTTGTTACTTGGTGTAAGTGTGTGTCTGTGTTACTGGGTGTCAGTGTGTGTCTGTGTTACTTGGTGTAAGTGTGTGTCTGTGTTACTTGGTGTCCGTGTGTGTCTGTGTTACTGGGTGTCAGTGCATGACTTTGTTACTTGGTGTCAGTGTATGTCTTTGTTACTTGGTGTAAGTGTGTGTCTGTGTTACTGGGTATCAGTGTCTGTCTTTGTTACTTGGTGTAAGTGTGTGTTTGTGTTACTGTGTATCAGTCTATGTATTTGTTACTTGGTGTCAGTGTATGTCTGTGCTACTTGGTGTATGTGTGTGTCTGTGTTACTGGGCATCAGTGTATGTCTTTGTTTCTTGGTTTCAATGTATGTCTTTGTTACTTGGTGTAAGTGTATGTCTTTGTTACTTGGTGTAAGTGTGTGTCTGTGTTACTGGTTATCAGTGTCTGTCTTTGTTACTTGGTGTAAGTGTGTGTCAGTGTTACTGGGTATCAGTGTCTGTCTTTGTTACTTGGTGTCAGTGTATGTCTGTGTTACTTGGTGTAATTGTGTGTCTCTATTTCTGGGTATCAGTGTATGTCTTTGTGACTTGGTGTCAGTGTATGTCTTTGTTACTGGGTGTCAGTGTGTGTCTTTGTGACTTGGTGTCAGTGTATGTCTTTGTTACTTGGTGTAAGTGTGTGTCTGTGCTACTGGGTATCAGTGACTGTCTTTGTTACTTGGTGTAAGTGTGTGTCTGTGTTACTGGGTATCAGTGTATTTCATTGTTACTTGGTGTCAGTGTATGCCTGTGTTACTTGGTGTAAGTGTGCTTCTGTGTTACTGGGTATCAGTGTTTGTCTTTGTTACATGGTGTAAGTGTGTGTCTGTGTTACTGGGTGTCAGTGTGTGTCTTTGTTACTTGGTGTCAGTGTATGTCAAAATACTTGGTGCAAGTGTATGTCTTTGTTACTTGGTGAAATTGTCTGTCTTTGTTACTTGGTGTCAGTGTATGTCTGTGTTACTTGGTGTAAGTGTGTGTCTTTGTTACTTGGTGTCAGTGTATGTCTTTGTTACTTGATGTCAGTGTATGTCTGTGTTACTTGGTGTCAGTGTGTGCCTGTGTTACTGGGTATCAGTGTATGTCTTTGTTACTTGGTGTCAGTGTATGTCTGTGTTACTTGGTGTAAGTGTGTGTCTGTGTTACTTGGTGTCAGTGTATGTCTTTGTTACTTGGTATAAGTGTATGTCTTTGTTATTTGGTGTCATTGTATGTCTTTGTTACTTGGTGTCTGTGTGTGTCTGTGTTAATGGGTGTCAGTGTATGTCTTTGTTACCTGGTGTCAGTGTTTGTCTGTGTTACGTGGTGTAAGTGTGTGTCTGTGTTACTGGGTATCAGTGAATGTCTTTGTGACTTGGTGTCAGTGTATGTCTTTGTTGCTGCGTGTCAGGGTGTGTCTTTGTGACTTGGTGTCAGTGTACGTCTTTGTTGCTTGGTGTAAGTGTGTGTCTGTGTTGCTGGGTATCAGTGTATGTCTTTGTTACTTGGTGTCAGTGTATGTCAGTGTTACTTGGTGTAAGTGTGTGTCTTTGTTACTGGGTATCAGTGTATGTCTTTGTTACTTGGTGTCAGTGTATGTCTTTGTTACTTGGTGTAAGTGTATGTCTTTGTTACTTGGTGTAAGTGTGTGTCTGTGTTACTAAGTGTCAGTGTGTGTCTGTGTTACTTGGTGTAAGTCTGTGTCTTTGTTACTTGGTGTCCGTGTGTGTCAGTGTTACTGGGTGTCAGTTTATGTCTTTGATACTTGGTGTAAGTGTATGTCTTTGTTACTTGGTGTAAGTGTGCGTCTGTGTTACTGGGTATCAGTGTCTGTCTTTGTTACTTGGTGTAAGTGTGTGTCTGTGTTACTGGGTATCAGTGTATGTCTTTGTGACTTGGTGTCAGTGAATGTCTTTGTTACTGGGTGTCAGTGTGTGCCTTTGTTACTTGGTGTCAGTGTATGTCTTTGTTACTTGGTGTAAGTGTGTGTCTGTGTTACTGGGTATCAGTGTATGTCTTTGTGACTTGGTGTCAGTGTATGTCTTTGTTACTGGGTGTCAGTGTGTGTCTTTGTTACTTGGTGTCAGTGGATGTCTGTGTTACTTGGTGTAAGTGTGTGTCTGTGTTACTGTGTATCAGTGTATGTCTTTGTTACTTGGTGTCCGTGTGTGTCTGTGTTACTGGGTGTCAGTTTATGTCTTTGTTACTTGGTGTCTGTGTATGTCTTTGTTACTTGGTGTAAGTGTGTGTCTGTTTTACTGGGTATCAGTGTCTGTCTTTGTTACTTGGTGTAAGTTTGTGTCTGTGTTACTTGGTGTAAGTGTGTGTCTGTGTTACTGGGTATCAGTGTATGTCTTTGTTACTTGGTGTAAGTGTGTGTCTGTGTTACTGGGTATCAGTGTATGTCTTTGTTACTTGATGTCAGTGTATGTCTTTGTTACTTGGTGTAAGTGTATGTATTTGTTACTTGGTGTCATTGTATGTCTTTGTTGCTTGGTGTAAGTGTATGTCTTTGTTACTGGGTGTCAGTGTGTGTCTGTGTTACTTGGTGTAAGTGTGTGTCTTTGTTACTTGGTGTCCGTGTGTGTCTGTGTTACTGGGTGTCAGTGCATGACTTTGTTACTTGGTGTCAGTGTATGTCTGTGCTACTTGGTGAATGTGTGTGTCTGTGTTACTGTGTATCAGTGTATGTCTTTGTTTCTTGGTTTCAATGTATGTCTTTGTTACTTGGTGTAAGTGTATGTCTTTGTTACTTGGTGTAAGTGTGTGTCTGTGTTACTGGTTATCAGTGTCTGTCTTTGTTACTCGGTGTAAGTGTGTGTCAGTGTCACTGGGTATCAGTGTCTGTCTTTGTTACTTGGTGTCAGTGTATGTCTGTGTTACTTGGTGTAATTGTGTGTCTCTATTTCTTGGTATCAGTGTATGTCTTTGTGACTTGGTGTCAGTGTATGTCTTTGTTACTGGGTGTTAGTGTGTGTCCTTGTGACTTGGTGTCAGTGTATGTCTTTGTTACTTGGTGTAAGTGTGTGTCTTTGTGACTTGGTGTCAGTGTATGTCTTTGTTACTTGGTGTAAGTGTGTGTCTGTGTTACTGGTTATCAGTGTCTGTCTTTGTTACTTGGTGTAAGTGTGTGTCAGTGTTACTGGGTATCAGTGTCTGTCTTTGTTACTTGGTGTCAGTGTATGTCTGTGTTACTTGGTGTAATTGTGTGTCTCTATTTCTGGGTATCAGTGTATGTCTTTGTGACTTGGTGTCAGTGTATGTCTTTGTTACTGGGTGTCAGTGTGTGTCTTTGTGACTTGGTGTCAGTGTATGTCTTTGTTACTTGGTGTAAGTGTGTGTCTGTGCTACTGGGTATCAGTGACTGTCTTTGTTACTTGGTGTAAGTGTGTGTCTGTGTTACTGGGTATCAGTGTATTTCATTGTTACTTGGTGTCAGTGTATGTCTGTGTTACTTGGTGTAAGTGTGCTTCTGTGTTACTGGGTATCAGTGTTTGTCTTTGTTACATGGTGTAAGTGTGTGTCTGTGTTACTGGGTGTCAGTGTGTGTCTTTGTTACTTGGTGTCAGTGTATGTCAAAATACTTGGTGCAAGTGTATGTCTTTGTTACTTGGTGAAATTGTCTGTCTTTGTTACTTGGTGTCAGTGTATGTCTGTGTTACTTGGTGTAAGTGTGTGTCTTTGTTACTTGGTGTCAGTGTATGTCTGTGTTACTTGGTGTAAGTGTGTGCCTGTGTTACTGGGTATCAGTGTATGTCTTTGTTACTTGGTGTCAGTGTATGTCTGTGTTACTTGGTGTAAGTGTGTGTCTGTGTTACTTGGTGTCAGTGTATGTCTTTGTTACTTGGTATAAGTGTATGTCTTTGTTATTTGGTGTCATTGTATGTCTTTGTTACTTGGTGTCTGTGTGTGTCTGTGTTAATGGGTGTCAGTGTATGTCTTTGTTACCTGGTGTCAGTGTTTGTCTGTGTTACGTGGTGTAAGTGTGTGTCTGTGTTACTGGGTGTCAGTGTATGTCTTTGTGACTTGGTGTCAGTGTATGTCTTTGTTGCTGCGTGTCAGGGTGTGTCTTTGTGACTTGGTGTCAGTGTACGTCTTTGTTGCTTGGTGTAAGTGTGTGTCTGTGTTGCTGGGTATCAGTGTATGTCTTTGTTACTTGGTGTCAGTGTATGTCAGTTTTACTTGGTGTAAGTGTGTGTCTTTGTTACTGGGTATCAGTGTATGTCTTTGTTACTTGGTGTAAGTGTGCTTCTGTGTTACTGGGTATCAGTGTTTGTCTTTGTTACATGGTGTAAGTGTGTGTCTGTGTTACTGGGTGTCAGTGTGTGTCTTTGTGACTTGGTGTCAGTGTATGTCTTTGTTACTGGGTGTCAGTGTGTGTCTTTGTGACTTGGTGTCAGTGTATGTCTTTGTTACTTGGTGTAAGTGTGTGTCTGTGCTACTGGGTATCAGTGACTGTCTTTGCTACTTGGTGTAAGTGTGTGTCTGTGTTACTGGGTATCAGTGTATTTCATTGTTACTTGGTGTCAGTGTATGTCTGTGTTACTTGGTGTAAGTGCGCTTCTGTGTTACTGGGTATCAGTGTATGTCTTTGTTACATGGTGTAAGTGTGTGTCTGTGTTACTGGGTGTCAGTGTGTGTCTTTGTTACTTGGTGTCAGTGTATGTCAAAATACTTGGTGCAAGTGTATGTCTTTGTTACTTGGTGAAATTGTCTGTCTTTGTTACTTGGTGTCAGTGTATGTCTGTGTTACTTGGTGTAAGTGTGTGTCTTTGTTACTTGGTGTCAGTGTATGTCTTTGTTACTTGATGTCAGTGTATGTCTGTGTTACTTGGTGTCAGTGTGTGCCTGTGTTACTGGGTATCAGTGTATGTCTTTGTTACTTGGTGTCAGTGTATGTCTGTGTTACTTGGTGTAAGTGTGTGTCTGTGTTACTTGGTGTCAGTGTATGTCTTTGTTACTTGGTATAAGTGTATGTCTTTGTTATTTGGTGTCATTGTATGTCTTTGTTACTTGGTGTCTGTGTGTGTCTGTGCTAATGGGTGTCAGTGTATGTCTTTGTTACCTGGTGTCAGTGTTTGTCTGTGTTACGTGGTGTAAGTGTGTGTCTGTGTTACTGGGTATCAGTGTATGTCTTTGTGACTTGGTGTCAGTGTATGTCTTTGTTGCTGCGTGTCAGGGTGTGTCTTTGTGACTTGGTGTCAGTGTACGTCTTTGTTGCTTGGTGTAAGTGTGTGTCTGTGTTGCTGGGTATCAGTGTATGTCTTTGTTACTTGGTGTCAGTGTATGTCAGTGTTACTTGGTGTAAGTGTGTGTCTTTGTTACTGGGTATCAGTGTATGTCTTTGTTACTTGGTGTCAGTGTATGTCTTTGTTACTTGGTGTAAGTGTGTGTCTGTGTTACTAAGTGTCAGTGTGTGTCTGTGTTACTTGGTGTAAGTCTGTGTCTTTGTTACTTGGTGTCCGTGTGTGTCAGTGTTACTGGGTGTCAGTTTATGTCTTTGATACTTGGTGTAAGTGTATGTCTTTGTTACTTGGTGTAAGTGTGCGTCTGTGTTACTGGGTATCAGTGTCTGTCTTTGTTACTTGGTGTAAGTGTGTGTCTGTGTTACTGGGTATCAGTGTAAATTTGTGACTTGGTGTCAGTGAATGTCTTTGTTACTGGGTGTCAGTGTGTGCCTTTGTTACTTGGTGTCAGTGTATGTCTGTGTTACATGGTGTAAGTGTGTGTCTGTGTTACTGGGTATCAGTGTATGTCTTTGTGACTTGGTGTCAGTGTATGTCTTTGTTACTGGGTGTCAGTGTGTGTCTTTGTTACTTGGTGTCAGTGGATGTCTGTGTTACTTGGTGTAAGTGTGTGTCTGTGTTACTGTGTATCAGTGTATGTCTTTGTTACTTGGTGTCCGTGTGTGTCTGTGTTACTGGGTGTCAGGTTATGTCTTTGTTACTTGGTGTCTGTGTATGTCTTTGTTACTTGGTGTAAGTGTGTGTCTGTTTTACTGGGTATCAGTGTCTGTCTTTGTTACTTGGTGTAAGTTTGTGTCTGTGTTACTTGGTGTAAGTGTGTGTCTGTGTTACTGGGTATCAGTGTATGTCTTTGTTACTTGGTGTAAGTGTGTGTCTGTGTTACTGGGTATCAGTGTATGTCTTTGTTACTTGATGTCAGTGTATGTCTTTGTTACTTGGTGTAAGTGTATGTATTTGTTACTTGGTGTCATTGTATGTCTTTGTTGCTTGGTGTAAGTGTATGTCTTTGTTACTGGGTGTCAGTGTGTGTCTGTGTTACTTGGTGTAAGTGTGTGTCTTTGTTACTTGGTGTCCGTGTGTGTCTGTGTTACTGGGTGTCAGTGCATGACTTTGTTACTTGGTGTCAGTGTATGTCTGTGCTACTTGGTGAATGTGTGTGTCTGTGTTACTGTGTATCAGTGTATGTCTTTGTTTCTTGGTTTCAATGTATGTCTTTGTTACTTGGTGTAAGTGTATGTCTTTGTTACTTGGTGTAAGTGTGTGTCTGTGTTACTGGTTATCAGTGTCTGTCTTTGTTACTCGGTGTAAGTGTGTGTCAGTGTCACTGGGTATCAGTGTCTGTCTTTGTTACTTGGTGTCAGTGTATGTCTGTGTTACTTGGTGTAATTGTGTGTCTCTATTTCTTGGTATCAGTGTATGTCTTTGTGACTTGGTGTCAGTGTATGTCTTTGTTACTGGGTGTCAGTGTGTGTCCTTGTGACTTGGTGTCAGTGTATGTCTTTGTTACTTGGTGTAAGTGTGTGTCTTTGTGACTTGGTGTCAGTGTATGTCTTTGTTACTTGGTGTAAGTGTGTGTCTGTGTTACTGGTTATCAGTGTCTGTCTTTGTTACTTGGTGTAAGTGTGTGTCAGTGTTACTGGGTATCAGTGTCTGTCTTTGTTACTTGGTGTCAGTGTATGTCTGTGTTACTTGGTGTAATTGTGTGTCTCTATTTCTGGGTATCAGTGTATGTCTTTGTGACTTGGTGTCAGTGTATGTCTTTGTTCCTGGGTGTCAGTGTGTGTCTTTGTGACTTGGTGTCAGTGTATGTCTTTGTTACTTGGTGTAAGTGTTTGTCTGTGCTACTGGGTATCAGTGACTGTCTTTGTTACTTGGTGTAAGTGTGTGTCTGTGTTACTGGGTATCAGTGTATTTCATTGTTACTTGGTGTCAGTGTATGTCTGTGTTACTTGGTGTAAATGTGCTTCTGTGTTACTGGGTATCAGTGTTTGTCTTTGTTACATGGTGTAAGTGTGTGTCTGTGTTACTGGGTGTCAGTGTGTGTCTTTGTTACTTGGTGTCAGTGTATGTCAAAATACTTGGTGCAAGTGTATGTCTTTGTTACTTGGTGAAATTGTCTGTCTTTGTTACTTGGTGTCAGTGTATGTCTGTGTTACTTGGTGTAAGTGTGTGTCTTTGTTACTTGGTGTCAGTGTATGTCTTTGTTACTTGATGTCAGTGTATGTCTGTGTTACTTGGTGTAAGTGTGTGCCTGTGTTACTGGGTATCAGTGTATGTCTTTGTTACTTGGTGTCAGTGTATGTCTGTGTTACTTGGTGTAAGTGTGTGTCTGTGTTACTTGGTGTCAGTGTATGTCTTTGTTACTTGGTATAAGTGTATGTCTTTGTTATTTGGTGTCATTGTATGTCTTTGTTACTTGGTGTCTGTGTGTGTCTGTGTTAATGGGTGTCAGTGTATGTCTTTGTTACCTGGTGTCAGTGTTTGTCTGTGTTACGTGGTGTAAGTGTGTGTCTGTGTTACTGGGTATCAGTGTATGTCTTTGTGACTTGGTGTCAGTGTATGTCTTTGTTGCTGCGTGTCAGGGTGTGTCTTTGTGACTTGGTGTCAGTGTACGTCTTTGTTGCTTGGTGTAAGTGTGTGTCTGTGTTGCTGGGTATCAGTGTATGTCTTTGTTACTTGGTGTCAGTGTATGTCAGTTTTACTTGGTGTAAGTGTGTGTCTTTGTTACTGGGTATCAGTGTATGTCTTTGTTACTTGGTGTCAGTGTATGTCTTTGTTACTTGGTGTAAGTGTATGTCTTTGTTACTTGGTGTCATTGTATGTCTTTGTTACTTGGTGTAAGTGTGTGTCTGTGTTACTAAGTGTCAGTGTGTGTCTGTGTTACTTGGTGTAAGTCTGTGTCTTTGTTACTTGGTGTCCGTGTGTGTCAGTGTTACTGGGTGTCAGTTTATGTCTTTGATACTTGGTGTAAGTGTATGTCTTTGTTACTTGGTGTAAGTGTGCGTCTGTGTTACTGGGTATCAGTGTCTGTCTTTGTTACTTGGTGTAAGTGTGTGTCTGTGTTACTGGGTATCAGTGTATGTCTTTGTGACTTGGTGTCAGTGAATGTCTTTGTTACTGGGTGTCAGTGTGAGCCTTTGTTACTTGGTGTCAGTGTATGTCTGTGTTACTTGGTCTAAGTGTGTGACTGTGTTACTGGGTATCAGTGTATGTCTTTGTGACTTGGTGTCAGTGTATGTCTTTGTTACTGGGTGTCAGTGTGTGTCTTTGTTACTTGGTGTCAGTGGATGTCTGTGTTACTTGGTGTAAGTGTGTGTCTGTGTTACTGTGTATCAGTGTATGTCTTTGTTACTTGGTGTCCGTGTGTGTCTGTGTTACTGGGTGTCAGTTTATGTCTTTGTTACTTGGTGTCTGTGTATGTCTTTGTTACTTGGTGTAAGTGTGTGCCTGTTTTACTGGGTATCAGTGTCTGTCTTTGTTACTTGGTGTAAGTGTGTGTCTGTGTTACTTGGTGAAAGTGTGTGTCTGTGTTACTGGGTATCAGTGTATGTCTTTGTTACTTGGTGTAAGTGTGTGTCTGTGTTACTGGGTATCAGTGTATGTCTTTGTTACTTGATGTCAGTGTATGTCTTTGTTACTTGGTGTAAGTGTATGTATTTGTTACTTGGTGTCATTGTATGTCTTTGTTGCTTGGTGTAAGTGTATGTCTTTGTTACTGGGTGTCAGTGTGTGTCTGTGTTACTTGGTGTAAGTGTGTGTCTTTGTTACTTGGTGTCCGTGTGTGTCTGTGTTACTGGGTGTCAGTGCATGACTTTGTTACTTGCTGTCAGTGTATGTCTGTGCTACTTGGTGTATGTGTGTGTCTGTGTTACTGTGTATCAGTGTATGTCTTTGTTTCTTGGTTTCAATGTATGTCTTTGTTACTTGGTGTAAGTGTATGTCTTTGTTACTTGGTGTAAGTGTGTGTCTGTGTTACTGGTTATCAGTGTCTGTCTTTGTTACTCGGTGTAAGTGTGTGTCAGTGTTACTGGGTATCAGTGTCTGTCTTTGTTACTTGGTGTCAGTGTATGTCTGTGTTACTTGGTGTAATTGTGTGTCTCTATTTCTTGGTATCACTGTATGTCTTTGTGACTTGGTGTCAGTGTATGTCTTTGTTACTGGGTGTCAGTGTGTGTCTTTGTGACTTGGTGTCAGTGTATGTCTTTGTTACTTGGTGTAAGTGTGTGTCTTTGTGACTTGGTGTCAGTGTATGTCTATGTTAGTGGGTGTCAGTGTGTGTCTTTGTGACTTGGTGTCAGTGGATGTCTTTGTTACTTGATGTAAGTGTGTGTCTGTGCTACTGGGTATCAGTGACTGTCTTTGTTACTTGGTGTAAGTGTGTGTCTGTGTTACTGGGTATCAGTGTATTTCATTGTTACCTGGTGTCAGTGTATGTCTGTGTTACTTGGTGTAAGTGTGCTTCTGTGTTACTGGGTATCAGTGTATGTCTTTGTTACTGGGTGTCAGTGTATGTCAAAATACTTGGTGCAAGTGTATGTCTGTGTTATTGGTGAAATTGTCTGTCTTTGTTACTTGGTGTCAGTGTATGTCTGTGTTACTTGGTGTAAGTGTGTGTCTTTGTTACTTGGTGTCAGTGTATGTCTTTGTTACTTGATGTCAGTGTATGTCTGTGTTACTTGGTGTAAGTGTGTGCCTGTGTTACTGGGTATCAGTGTATGTCTTTGTTACTTGGTGTCAGTGTATGTCTGTGTTACTTGGTGTAACTGTGTATGTGTTACTTGGTGTCAGTGTATGTCTTTGTTACTTGGTATAAGTGTATGTCTTTGTTACTTGGTGTCATTGTATGTCTTTGTTACTTGGTGTCTGTGTGTGTCTGTGTTAATGGGTGTCAGTGTATGTCTTTGTTACCTGGTGACAGTGTTTGTCTGTGTTACGTGGTGTAAGTGTGTGTCTGTGTTACTGGGTATCAGTGTATGTCTTTGTGACTTGGTGTCAGTGTATGTCTTTGTTGCTGGGTGTCAGGGTGTGTCTTTGTGACTTGGTGTCAGTGTACGTCTTTGTTGCTTGGTGTAAGTGTGTGTCTGTGTTGCTGGGTATCAGTGTATGTCTTTGTTACTTGGTGTCAGTGTATGTCAGTGTTACTTGGTGTAAGTGTGTGTCTTTGTTACTGGGTATCAGTGTATGTCTTTGTTACTTGGTGTAAGTGTATGTCGGTGTTACTTGGTGTAAGTGTGTGTCTGTGTTACTGGGTATCACGTGGATGTCTTTGATACTTGGTGTAAGTTTGTGTCTCTGTTACTGGGTATCAGTGTATGTCTTTGTTACTTGGTGTCAGTGTATGTCTGTGTTACTTGGTGTAAGTGTGTGTCTGTGTTACTGGGTATCAGTGTGTGTCTGTGTTACTTGGTGTAAGTGTGTGTCTGTGTTACTAAGTGTCAGTGTGTGTCTGTGTTACTTGGTGTAAGTCTGTGTCTTTGTTACTTGGTGTCCGTGTGTGTCAGTGTTACTGGGTGTCAGTTTATGTCTTTGATACTTGGTGTAAGTGTATGTCTTTGTTACTTGGTGTAAGTGTGTGTCTGTGTTACTGGGTATCAGTGTCTGTCTTTGTTACTTGGTGTAAGTGTGTGTCTGTGTTACTGGGTATCAGTGTATGTCTTTGTGACTTGGTGTCAGTGAATGTCTTTGTTACTGGGTGTCAGTGTGTGTCTTTGTTACTTGGTGTCAGTGTATGTCTGTGTTACTTGGTGTAAGTGTGTGTCTGTGTTACTGGGTATCAGTGTATGTCTTTGTGACTTGGTGTCAGTGTATGTCTTTGTTACTGGGGGTCAGTGTGTGTCTTTGTTACTTGGTGTCAGTGGATGTCTGTGTTACTTGGTGTAAGTGTGTGTCTGTGTTACTGTGTATCAGTGTATGTCTTTTTTACTTGGTGTCCGTGTGTGTCTGTGTTACTGGGTGTCAGTTTATGTCTTTGTTACTTGGTGTCTGTGTATGTCTTTGTTACTTGGTGTAAGTTTGTGTCTGTTTTACTGGGTATCAGTGTCTGTCTTTGTTACTTGGTGTAAGTGTGTGTCTGTGTTACTTGGTGTACGTGTGTGTCTGTGTTACTGGGTATCAGTGTATGTCTTTGTTACTTGGTGTAAGTGAATGTCTGTGTTACTGGGTATCAGTGTATGTCTTTGTTACTTGATGTCAGTGTATGTCTTTGTTACTTGGTGTAAGTGTATGTATTTGTTACTTGGTGTCATTGTATGTCTTTGTTGCTTGGTGTAAGTGTATGTCTGTGTTACTGGGTGTCAGAGTGTGCCTGTGTTACTTGGTGTAAGTCTGTGTCTTTGTTACTTGGTGTCAGTGTATGTCTTTGTTACTGGGTGTCAGTGTGTGTCTTTGTTACTTGGTGTCAGTGTATGTCTGCGTTACTTGGTGTAAGTGTGTGTCTGTGTTACTGGGTATCAGAGTATGTCTTTGTTACTTGGTGTCAGTGTATGTCTTTGTTACTTTATGTAAGTGTGTGTCTGTGTTACTGGGTGTAAGTGTGTGTCTGTGTTACTTGGTGTAAGTGTGTGTCTTTGTTACTTGCTCTCCGTGTGTGTCTGTGTTACTGGGTATCAGAGTATGTCTTTGTTACTTGGTGTCAGTGTATGTCTTTGTTACTTTATGTAAGTGTGTGTCTGTGTTACTGGGTGTAAGTGTGTGTCTGTGTTACTTGGTGTAAGTGTGTGTCTTTGTTACTTGCTCTCCGTGTGTGTCTGTGTTACTGGGTGTCAGTTTATGTCTTTGTTACTTGGTGTCAGTGTATGCCTTTGTTACTTGGTGTAAGTGTGTGTCTGTGTTACTCGGTATCAGTGTCTGTCTTTGTTACTTGGTGTAAGAGTGTGTCTGTGTTACTGGGTATCAGTGTATGTCTTTGTTACTTGGTGTCAGTGTATGTCTGTGCTACTTGGTGTAAGTGTGTGTCTGTGTTCCTGGGTATCAGTGCATGTCTTTGTTACTTGGTGTTAGTTTGTTTCTGTGTTACTGGGTATCAGTGTATGTCTTTGTTACTTGGTGTCAGTCTATGTCTTTGTTACTTGGTGTAAGTGTATGTCTTTGTTACTTGGTGTCAGTGTATGTCTTTGTTACTTGGTGTAAGTGTGTGTCTGTGTTACTGGGTGTCAGTGTGTGTCTGTGTTACTTGGAAAAAGTTTGTGTCTTTGTTACTTGGTGTCCGTGTGTGTCTGTGTTACTGGGTGTCAGTGTATGTCTTTGTTACTTGGTGTCAGTGTATGTCTTTGTTACTTGGTGTAAGTGTGTGTCTGTGTTACTTGGTATCAGTGTCTGTCTTTGTTACTTGTTGTAAGTGTGTGTTTGTGTTACTGGGTATCAGTGTATGTCTTTGTTACTTGGTGTCAGTGTATGTCTGTGCTACTTGGTGTAAGTGTGTGTCTGTGTTACTGGGTATCAGTGTATGTCTTTGATACTTGGTGTAAGTTTGTGTCTCTGTTACTGGGTATCAGTGTATGTCCTTGTTACTTGGTGTCAGTGTATGTCTTTGTTACTTGGTGTAAGTGTGTGTCTGTGTTACTGGGTGTCAGTGTGTGTCTGTGTTACTTGGTGTAAGTGTGTGTCTTTGTTACTTGGTGTCCGTGTGTGTCTGTGTTACTGGGTGTCAGTTTATATCTTTGTTACTTGGTATCAGTGTATGTCTTTGTTACTTGGTGTAAGTTTGTGTCTGTGTTACTGGTTACCAGTGTATGTCTTTGTTACTTGGTGTCAGTGTGTGTCTTTGTTACTTGGTGTCAGTGTATGTCTGTGTTACTTGGTGTAAGTGTGTGTCTGTGTTACTGGGTATCAGTGTATGTCTTTGTTACTTGGTGTCAGTGTATGTCTGTGTTACCTTGTGTAAGTGTGTGTCTGTGTTACTTGGTGTCAGTGGATGTCTGTGTTACTTGGTGTAAGTGTGTGTCTGTGTTACTGTGTATCAGTGTATGTCTTTGTTACTTGGTGTCCGTGTGTGTCTGTGTTACTGGGTGTCAGTTTATGTCTTTGTTACTTGGTGTCTGTGTATGTCTTTGTTACTTGGTGTAAGTTTGTGTCTGTTTTACTGGGTATCAGTGTCTGTCTTTGTTACTTGGTGTAAGTGTGTGTCTGTGTTACTTGGTGTAAGTGTGTGTCTGTGTTACTGGGTATCAGTGTATGTCTTTGTTACTTGGTGTAAGTGTGTGTCTGTGTTACTGGGTATCAGTGTATGTCTTTGTTACTTGATGTCAGTGTATGTCTTTGTTACTTGGTGTAAGTGTATGTATTTGTTACTTGGTGTCATTGTATGTCTTTGTTGCTTGGTGTAAGTGTATGTCTGTGTTACTGGGTTTCAGAGTGTGTCTGTGTTACTTGGTGTAAGTCTGTGTCTTTGTTACTTGGTGTCAGTGTATGTCTTTGTTACTGGGTGTCAGTGTGTGTCTTTGTTACTTGGTGTCAGTGTATGTCTGCGTTACTTGGTGTAAGTGTGTGTCTGTGTTACTGGGTATCAGAGTATGTCTTTGTTACTTGGTGTCAGTGTATGTCTTTGTTATTTATGTAAGTGTGTGTCTGTGTTACTGGGTGTAAGTGTGTGTCTGTGTTACTTGGTGTAAGTGTGTGTCTTTGTTACTTGCTCTCCGTGTGTGTCTGTGTTACTGGGTGTCAGTTTATGTCTTTGTTACTTGGTGTCAGTGTATGCCTTTGTTACTTGGTGTAAGTGTGTGTCTGTGTTACTCGGTATCAGTGTCTGTCTTTGTTACTTAGTGTAAGAGTGTGTCTGTGTTACTGGGTATCACTGTATGTCTTTGTTACTTGGTGTCAGTGTATGTCTGTGCTACTTGGTGTAAGTGTGTGTCTGTGTTCCTGGGTATCAGTGCATGTCTTTGTTACTTGGTGTTAGTTTGTTTCTGTGTTACTGGGTATCAGTGTATGTCTTTGTTACTTGGTGTCAGTCTATGTCTTTGTTACTTGGTGTAAGTGTATGTCTTTGTTACTTGGTGTCAGTGTATGTCTTTGTTACTTGGTGTAAGTGTGTGTCTGTGTTACTGGGTGTCAGTGTGTGTCTGTGTTACTTGGAAAAAGTTTGTGTCTTTGTTACTTGGTGTCCGTGTGTGTCTGTGTTACTGGGTGTCAGTGTATGTCTTTGTTACTTGGTGTAAGTGTATGTCTTTGTTACTTGGTGTAAGTGTGTGTCTGTGTTACTGGGTATCAGTGTCTGTCTTTGTTACTTGGTGTAAGTGTGTGTCTGTGTTACTGGGTATCAGTGTATGTCTTTGTGACTTGGTGTCAGTGAATGTCTTTGTTACTGGGTGTCAGTGTGTGTCTTTGTTACTTGGTGTCAGTGTATGTCTGTGTTACTTGGTGTAAGTGTGTGTCTGTGTTACTGGGTATCAGTGTATGTCTTTGTGACTTGGTGTCAGTGTATGTCTTTGTTACTGGGGGTCAGTGTGTGTCTTTGTTACTTGGTGTCAGTGGAAGTCTGTGTTACTTGGTGTAAGTGTGTGTCTGTGTTACTGTGTATCAGTGTATGTCTTTTTTACTTGGTGTCCGTGTGTGTCTGTGTTACTGGGTGTCAGTTTATGTCTTTGTTACTTGGTGTCTGTGTATGTCTTTGTTACTTGGTGTAAGTTTGTGTCTGTTTTACTGGGTATCAGTGTCTGTCTTTGTTACTTGGTGTAAGTGTGTGTCTGTGTTACTTGGTGTAAGTGTGTGTCTGTGTTACTGGGTATCAGTGTATGTCTTTGTTACTTGGTGTAAGTGTGTGTCTGTGTTACTGGGTATCAGTGTATGTCTTTGTTACTTGATGTCAGTGTATGTCTTTGTTACTTGGTGTAAGTGTATGTATTTGTTACTTGGTGTCATTGTATGTCTTTGTTGCTTGGTGTAAGTGTATGTCTGTGTTACTGGGTGTCAGAGTGTGCCTGTGTTACTTGGTGTAAGTCTGTGTCTTTGTTACTTGGTGTCAGTGTATGTCTTTGTTACTGGGTGTCAGTGTGTGTCTTTGTTACTTGGTGTCAGTGTATGTCTGCGTTACTTGGTGTAAGTGTGTGTCTGTGTTACTGGGTATCAGAGTATGTCTTTGTTACTTGGTGTCAGTGTATGTCTTTGTTACTTTATGTAAGTGTGTGTCTGTGTTACTGGGTGTAAGTGTGTGTCTGTGTTACTTGGTGTAAGTGTGTGTCTTTGTTACTTGCTCTCCGTGTGTGTCTGTGTTACTGGGTGTCAGTTTATGTCTTTGTTACTTGGTGTCAGTGTATGCCTTTGTTACTTGGTGTAAGTGTGTGTCTGTGTTACTCGGTATCAGTGTCTGTCTTTGTTACTTGGTGTAAGAGTGTGTCTGTGTTACTGGGTATCAGTGTATGTCTTTGTTACTTGGTGTCAGTGTATGTCTGTGCTACTTGGTGTAAGTGTGTGTCTGTGTTCCTGGGTATCAGTGCATGTCTTTGTTACTTGGTGTTAGTTTGTTTCTGTGTTACTGGGTATCAGTGTATGTCTTTGTTACTTGGTGTCAGTCTATGTCTTTGTTACTTGGTGTAAGTGTATGTCTTTGTTACTTGGTGTCAGTGTATGTCTTTGTTACTTGGTGTAAGTGTGTGTCTGTGTTACTGGGTGTCAGTGTGTGTCTGTGTTACTTGGAAAAAGTTTGTGTCTTTGTTACTTGGTGTCCGTGTGTGTCTGTGTTACTGGGTGTCAGTGTATGTCTTTGTTACTTGGTGTCAGTGTATGTCTTTGTTACTTGGTGTAAGTGTGTGTCTGTGTTACTTGGTATCAGTGTCTGTCTTTGTTACTAGTTGTAAGTGTGTGTTTGTGTTACTGGGTATCAGTGTATGTCTTTGTTACTTGGTGTCAGTGTATGTCTGTGCTACTTGGTGTAAGTGTGTGTCTGTGTTACTGGGTATCAGTGTATGTCTTTGATACTTGGTGTAAGTTTGTGTCTCTGTTACTGGGTATCAGTGTATGTCTTTGTTACTTGGTGTCAGTGTATGTCTTTGTTACTTGGTGTAAGTGTGTGTCTGTGTTACTGGGTGTCAGTGTGTGTCTGTGTTACTTGGTGTAAGTGTGTGTCTTTGTTACTTGGTGTCCGTGTGTGTCTGTGTTACTGGGTGTCAGTTTATATCTTTGTTACTTGGTATCAGTGTATGTCTTTGTTACTTGGTGTAAGTTTGTGTCTGTGTTACTGGTTACCAGTGTATGTCTTTGTTACTTGGTGTCAGTGTGTGTCTTTGTTACTTGGTGTCAGTGTATGTCTGTGTTACTTGGTGTAAGTGTGTGTCTGTGTTACTGGGTGTCAGTTTATATCTTTGTTACTTGGTATCAGTGTATGTCTTTGTTACTTGGTGTAAGTTTGTGTCTGTGTTACTGGTTACCAGTGTATGTCTTTGTTACTTGGTGTCAGTGTGTGTCTTTGTTACTTGGTGTCAGTGTATGTCTGTGTTACTTGGTGTAAGTGTGTGTCTGTGTTACTGGGTATCAGTGTATGTCTTTGTTACTTGGTGTCAGTGTATGTCTGTGTTACCTTGTGTAAGTGTGTGTCTGTGTTACTGGGTATCAGTGTATGTCTTTGTGACTTGGTGTCAGTGTATGTATTTGTTACTGGGGGTCAGTGTGTGTCTTTGTTACTTGGTGTCAGTGGATGTCTGTGTTACTTGGTGTAAGTGTGTGTCTGTGTTACTGTGTATCAGTGTATGTCTTTGTTACTTGGTGTCCGTGTGTGTCTGTGTTACTGGGTGTCAGTTTATGTCTTTGTTACTTGGTGTCTGTGTATGTCTTTGTTACTTGGTGTAAGTTTGTGTCTGTTTTACTGGGTATCAGTGTCTGTCTTTGTTACTTGGTGTAAGTGTGTGTCTGTGTTACTTGGTGTAAGTGTGTGTCTGTGTTACTGGGTATCAGTGTATGTCTTTGTTACTTGGTGTAAGTGTGTGTCTGTGTTACTGGGTATCAGTGTATGTCTTTGTTGCTTGATGTCAGTGTATGTCTTTGTTACTTGGTGTAAGTGTATGTATTTGTTACTTGGTGTCATTGTATGTCTTTGTTGCTTGGTGTAAGTGTATGTCTGTGTTACTGGGTTTCAGAGTGTGTCTGTGTTACTTGGTGTAAGTCTGTATCTTTGTTACTTGGTGTCAGTGTATGTCTTTGTTACTGGGTGTCAGTGTGTGTCTTTGTTACTTGGTGTCAGTGTATGTCTGCGTTACTTGGTGTAAGTGTGTGTCTGTGTTACTGGGTATCAGAGTATGTCTTTGTTACTTGGTGTCAGTGTATGTCTTTGTTACTTTATGTAAGTGTGTGTCTGTGTTACTGGGTGTAAGTGTGTGTCTGTGTTACTTGGTGTAAGTGTGTGTCTTTGTTACTTGCTCTCCGTGTGTGTCTGTGTTACTGGGTGTCAGTTTATGTCTTTGTTACTTGGTGTCAGTGTATGCCTTTGTTACTTGGTGTAAGTGTGTGTCTGTGTTACTCGGTATCAGTGTCTGTCTTTGTTACTTAGTGTAAGAGTGTGTCTGTGTTACTGGGTATCAGTGTATGTCTTTGTTACTTGGTGTCAGTGTATGTCTGTGCTACTTGGTGTAAGTGTGTGTCTGTGTTCCTGGGTATCAGTGCATGTCTTTGTTACTTGGTGTTAGTTTGTTTCTGTGTTACTGGGTATCAGTGTATGTCTTTGTTACTTGGTGTCAGTCTATGTCTTTGTTACTTGGTGTAAGTGTATGTCTTTGTTACTTGGTGTCAGTGTATGTCTTTGTTACTTGGTGTAAGTGTGTGTCTGTGTTACTGGGTGTCAGTGTGTGTCTGTGTTACTTGGAAAAAGTTTGTGTCTTTGTTACTTGGTGTCCGTGTGTGTCTGTGTTACTGGGTGTCAGTGTATGTCTTTGTTACTTGGTGTCAGTGTATGTCTTTGTTACTTGGTGTAAGTGTGTGTCTGTGTTACTTGGTATCCGTGTCTGTCTTTGTTACTTGTTGTAAGTGTGTGTTTGTGTTACTGGGTATCAGTGTATGTCTTTGTTACTTGGTGTCAGTGTATGTCTGTGCTACTTGGTGTAAGTGTGTGTCTGTGTTACTGGGTATCAGTGTATGTCTTTGATACTTGGTGTAAGTGTGTGTCTTTGTTACTTGGTGTCCGTGTGTGTCTGTGTTACTGGGTGTCAGTTTATATCTTTGTTACTTGGTATCAGTGTATGTCTTTGTTACTTGGTGTAAGTTTGTGTCTGTGTTACTGGTTACCAGTGTATGTCTTTGTTACTTGGTGTCAGTGTATGTCTTTGTTACTTGGTGTAAGTGTATGTCTTTGTTACTTGGTGTCATTGTATGTCTTTGTTGCTTGGTGTAAGTGTATGTCTTTGTTACTGGGTGTCAGTGTGTGTCTGTGTTACTTGGTGTAAGTGTGTGTCTTTGTTACTTGGTGTCCGTGTGTGTCTGTGTTACTGGGTGTCAGTGCATGACTTTGTTACTTGGTGTCATTGTATGTCATTGTTACTTGGTGTAAGTGTATGTCTGCTTTACTGGGTATCAGTGTCTGTCTTTGTTACTTGGTGTAAGTGTGTGTTTGTGTTACTGTGTATCAGTGTATGTCTTTGTTACTTGGTGTCAGTGTATGTCTGTGCTACTTGGTGTATGTGTGTGTCTGTGTTACTGGGTATCAGTGTATGTCTTTGTTTCTTGGTTTCAATGTATGTCCTTGTTACTTGGTGTAAGTGTATGTCTTTGTTACTTGGTGTCAGTGTATGTCTTTGTTACTGGGTATCAGTGTATGACTTTGTTACTTGGTGTAAGTGTGTGTCTGTGTTACTGGGTATCAGTGTATGTCTTTGTTACTTGATGTCAGTGTATGTCTTTGTTACTTGGTGTAAGTGTATGTATTTGTTACTTGGTGTCATTGTATGTCTTTGTTGCTTGGTGTAAGTGTATGTCTGTGTTACTGGGTTTCAGAGTGTGTCTGTGTTACTTGGTGTAAGTCTGTGTCTTTGTTACTTTATGTCAGTGTATGTCTTTGTTACTGGGTGTCAGTGTGTGTCTTTGTTACTTGGTGTCAGTGTATGTCTGCGTTACTTGGTGTAAGTGTGTGTCTGTGTTACTGGGTATCAGAGTATGTCTTTGTTACTTGGTGTCAGTGTATGTCTTTGTTACTTGGTGTAAGTGTGTGTCTGTGTTACTGGGTGTAAGTGTGTGTCTGTGTTACTTAGTGTAAGTGTGTGTCTTTGTTACTTGCTCTCCGTGTGTGTCTGTGTTACTGGGTGTCAGTTTATGTCTTTGTTACTTGGTGTCAGTGTATGCCTTTGTTACTTGGTGTAAGTGTGTGTCTGTGTTACTCGGTATCAGTGTCTGTCTTTGTTACTTAGTGTAAGAGTGTGTCTGTGTTACTGGGTATCAGTGTATGTCTTTGTTACTTGGTGTCAGTGTATGTCTGTGCTACTTGGTGCAAGTGTGTGTCTGTGTTCCTGGGTATCAGTGCATGTCTTTGTTACTTGGTGTTAGTTTGTTTCTGTGTTACTGGGTATCAGTGTATGTCTTTGTTACTTGGTGTCAGTCTATGTCTTTGTTACTTGGTGTAAGTGTATGTCTTTGTTACTTGGTGTCAGTGTATGTCTTTGTTACTTGGTGTAAGTGTGTGTCTGTGTTACTGGGTGTCAGTGTGTGTCTGTGTTACTTGGAAAAAGTTTGTGTCTTTGTTACTTGGTGTCCGTGTGTGTCTGTGTTACTGGGTGTCAGTGTATGTCTTTGTTACTTGGTGTCAGTGTATGTCTTTGTTACTTGGTGTAAGTGTGTGTCTGTGTTACTTGGTATCCGTGTCTGTCTTTGTTACTTGTTGTAAGTGTGTGTTTGTGTTACTGGGTATCAGTGTATGTCTTTGTTACTTGGTGTCAGTGTATGTCTGTGCTACTTGGTGTAAGTGTGTGTCTGTGTTACTGGGTATCAGTGTATGTCTTTGTTACTTGGTGTCAGTGTATGTCTTTGTTACTTGGTGTAAGTGTGTGTCTGTGTTACTGGGTGTCAGTGTGTGTCTGTGTTACTTGGTGTAAGTGTGTGTCTTTGTTACTTGGTGTCCGTGTGTGTCTGTGTTACTGGGTGTCAGTTTATATCTTTGTTACTTGGTATCAGTGTATGTCTTTGTTCCTTGGTGTAAGTTTGTGTCTGTGTTACTGGTTACCAGTGTATGTCTTTGTTACTTGGTGTCAGTGTATGTCTTTGTTACTTGGTGTAAGTGTATGTCTTTGTTACTTGGTGTCATTGTATGTCTTTGTTGCTTGGTGTAAGTGTATGTCTTTGTTACTGGGTGTCAGTGTGTGTCTGTGTTACTTGGTGTAAGTGTGTGTCTTTGTTACTTGGTGTCCGTGTGTGTCTGTGTTACTGGGTGTCAGTGCATGACTTTGTTACTTGGTGTCATTGTATGTCATTGTTACTTGGTGTAAGTGTATGTCTGCTTTACTGGGTATCAGTGTCTGTCTTTGTTACTTGGTGTAAGTGTGTGTTTGTGTTACTGTGTATCAGTGTATGTCTTTGTTACTTGGTGTCAGTGTATGTCTGTGCTACTTGGTGTATGTGTGTGTCTGTGTTACTGGGTATCAGTGTATGTCTTTGTTTCTTGGTTTCAATGTATGTCCTTGTTACTTGGTGTAAGTGTATGTCTTTGTTACTTGGTGTCAGTGTATGTCTTTGTTACTTGGAGTAAGTGTGTGTCTGTGTTACTGGTTATCAGTGTCTGTCTTTGTTACTTGGTGTAAGTGTGTGTCAGTGTTACTGGGCATCAGTGTCTGTCTTTGTTACTTGGTGTCAGTGTATGTCTGTGTTACTTGGTGTAATTGTGTGTCTCTATTTCTGGGTATCAGTGTATGTCTTTGTGACTTGGTGTCAGTGGATGTCTGTGTTACTTGGTGTAAGTGTGTGTCTGTGTTACTGGTTATCAGTGTCTGTCTTTGTTACTTGGTGTAAGTGTGTGTCAGTGTTACTGGGTATCAGTGTCTGTCTTTGTTACTTGGTGTCAGTGTATGTCTTTGTTACTGGGTGTCAGTGTGTGTCTTTGTGACTTGGTGTCAGTGTATGTCTTTGTTACTTGGTGTAAGTGTGTGTCTGTGCTACTGGGTATCACTGACTGTCTTTGTTACTTGGTGTAAGTGTGTGTCTGTGTTACTGGGTATCAGTGTATTTCATTGTTACTTGGTGTCAGTGTATGTCTGTGTTACTTGGTGTAAGTGTGCTTCTGTGTTACTGGGTATCAGTGTTTGTCTTTGTTACATGGTGTAAGTGTGTGTCTGTGTTACTGGGTATCAGTGTATGTCTTTGTTACTTGGTGTCAGTGTATGTCAAAATACTTGGTGCAAGTGTATGTCTTTGTTACTTGGTGAAATTGTCTGTCTTTGTTACTTGGTGTCAGTATATGTCTGTGTTACTTGGTGTAAGTGTGTGTCTTTGTTACTTGGTGTCAGTGTATGTCTTTGTTACTTGATGTCAGTGTATGTCTGTGTTACTTGGTGTAAGTGTGTGCCTGTGTTACTGGGTATCAGTGTATGTCTTTGTTACTTGGTGTCAGTGTATGTCTGTGTTACTTGGTGTATGTGTGTGTCTGTGTTACTTGGTGTCAGTGTATGTCTTTGTTACTTGGTATAAGTGTATGTCTTTGTTATTTGGTGTCATTGTATATCTTTGTTACTTGGTGTCTATGTGTGTCTGTGTTACTGGGTGTCAGTGTATGTCTTTGTTACCTGGTGTCAGTGTTTGTCTGTGTTACGTGGTGTAAGTGTGTGTCTGTGTTACTGGGTATCAGTGTATGTCTTTGTGACTTGGTGTCAGTGTATGTCTTTGTTGCTGGGTGTCAGGGTGTGTCTTTGTGACTTGGTGTCAGTGTACGTCTTTGTTGCTTGGTGTAAGTGTGTGTCTGTGTTGCTGGGTATCAGTGTATGTCTTTGTTACTTGGTGTCAGTGTATGTCAGTGTTACTTGGTGTAAGTGTGTGTCTTTGTTACTGGGTATCAGTGTATGTCTTTGTTACTTGGTGTCAGTGTATGTCTTTGTTACTTGGTGTAAGTGTATGTCTTTGTTACTTGGTGTCATTGTATGTCTTTGTTACTTGGTGTAAGTGTGTGTCTGTGTTACTAAGTGTCAGTGTGTGTCTGTGGTACTTGGTGTAAGTCTGTGTCTTTGTTACTTGGTGTCCGTGTGTGTCAGTGTTACTGGGTGTCAGTTTATGTCTTTGATACTTGGTGTAAGTGTATGTCTTTGTTACTTGGTGTAAGTGTGTGTCTGTGTTACTGGGTATCAGTGTCTGTCTTTGTTACTTGGTGTAAGTGTGTGTCTGTGTTACTGGGTATCAGTGTATGTCTTTGTGACTTGGTGTCAGTGAATGTCTTTGTTACTGGGTGTCAGTGTGTGTCTTTGTTACTTGGTGTCAGTATATGTCTGTGTTACTTGGTGCAAGTGTGTGTCTGTGTTACTGGGTATCAGTGTATGTCTTTGTGAATTGGTGTCAGTGTATGTCTTTGTTACTGGGTGTCAGTGTGTGTCTTTGTTACTTGGTGTCAGTGGATGTCTGTGTTACTTGGTGTAAGTGTGTGTCTGTGTTACTGTGTATCAGTGTATGTCTTTGTTACTTGGTGTCCGTGTGTGTCTGTGTTACTGGGTGTCAGTTTATGTCTTTGTTACTTGGTGTCTGTGTATGTCTTTGTTACTTGGTGTAAGTGTGTGTCTGTGTTACTGGGTATCAGTGTCTGTCTTTGTTACTTGGTGTAAGTGTGTGTCTGTGTTACTTGGTGTAAGTGTGTGTCTGTGTTACTGGGTATCAGTGTATGTCTTTGTTACTTGGTGTAATTGTGTGTCTGTGTTACTGGGTATCAGTGTATGTCTTTGTTACTTGATGTCAGTGTATTTCTTTGTTACTTGGTGTAAGTGTATGTATTTGTTACTTGGTGTCATTGTATGTCTTTGTTTCTTGGTGTAAGTGTATGTCTGTGTTACTGGGTGTCAGTGTGTGTCTGTGTTACTTGGTGTAAGTCTGTGTCTTTGTTACTTGGTGTCAGTGTATGTCTTTGTTACTGGGTGTCAGTGTGTGTCTTTGTTACTTGGTGTCAGTGTATGTCTGCGTTACTTGGTGTAAGTGTGTGTCTGTGTTACTGGGTATCAGAGTATGTCTTTGTTACTTGGTGTCAGTGTATGTCTTTGTTACTTGGTGTAAGTGTGTGTCTGTGTTACTGGGTGTCAGTGTGTGTCTGTGTTACTTGGTGTAAGTGTGTGTCTTTGTTACTTGCTCTCCGTGTGTGTCTGTGTTACTGGGTGTCAGTTTATGTCTTTGTTACTTGGTGCAAGAGTGTGTCTGTGTTACTGGGTATCAGTGTCTGTCTTTGTTACTTGGTGTCAGTGTATGTCGGTGTTACTTGGTGTAAGTGTGTGTCTGTGTTACTGGGTATCAGTGTATGTCTTTGATACTTGGTGTAAGTGTATGTCTTTGTTACTTGGTGTCAGTGTATGTCTTTGTTACTTGGTGTAAGTTTGTGTCTCTGTTACTGGGTATCAGTGTTTGTCTTTGTTACTTGGTGTCAGTGTATGTCTTTGTTACTTGGTGTAAGTGTATGTCTTTGTTACTTGGTGTCAGTGTATGTCTTTGTTACTTGGTGTAAGTGTGTGTCTGTGTTACTGGGTATCAGTGTATGTCTTTGTTACTTGATGTCAGTGGATGTCTTTGTTACTTGGTTTAAGTGCATGTATTTGTTACTTGGTGTCATTGTATGTCTTTGTTACTTGGTGTAAGTGTGTGTCTGTGTTACTGGGTGTCAGTGTGTGTCTGTGTTACTTGGTGTAAGTCTGTGTCTTTGTTACTTGGCGTCAGTGTATGTCTTTGTTACTGGGTGTCAGTGTGTGTCTTTGTTACTTGGTGTCAGTGTATGTCTGCGTTACTTGGTGTAACTGTGTGTCTGTGTTACTGGGTATCAGTGTATGTCTTTGTTACTTGGTGTAAGTGTGTGTCTGTGTTACTGGGTATCAGAGTATGTCTTTGTTACTTGGTGTCAGTGTATGTCTTTGTTACTTGGTGTAAGTGTGTGTCTGTGTTACTGGGTGTCAGTGTGTGTCTGTGTTACTTGGTGTAAGTGTGTGTCTTTGTTACTTGCTCTCCGTGTGTGTCTTTGTTACTGGGTGTCAGTTTATTTCTTTGTTACTTGGTGTCAGTGTATGTCTTTGTTACTTGGTGTAAGTGTGTGTCTGTGTTACTGGGTATCAGTGTCTGTCTTTGTTACTTGGTGTAAGAGTGTGTCTGTGTTACTAGGTATCAGTGTATGTCTTTGTTACTTGGTGTCAGTGTATGTCGGTGTTACTTGGTGTAAGTGTGTGTCTGTGTTACTGGGTATCAGTGTATGTCTTTGTTACTTGGTGTCAGTGTATGTCTGTGCTACTTGGTGTAAGTGTGTGTCTGTGTTCCTGGGTATCAGTGTATGTCTTTGTTACTTGGTGTAAGTTTGTGTCTGTGTTACTGGGTATCAGTGTATGTCTTTGTTACTTGGTGTAAGTGTATGTCTTTGTTACTTTGTGCAAGTGTGTGTCTGTGTTACTGGGTGTCAGTGTGTGTCTTTGTTACTTGGTGTAAGTTTGTGTCTTTGTTACTTGGTGTCCGTGTGTGTCTGTGTTACTGGGTGTCAGTGTATGTCTTTGTTACTTGGTGTCAGTGTATGTCTTTGTTACTTGGTGTAAGTGTGTGTCTGTGTTACTGGGTATCAGTGTATGTCTTTGTTACTTGTTGTAAGTGTGTGTTTGTGTTACTGGGTATCAGTGTATGTCTTTGTTACTTGGTGTCAGTGTATGTCGGTGTTACTTGGTGTAAGTGTGTGTCTGTGTTACTGGGTATCACGTGTATGTCTTTGAGACTTGGTGTAAGTTTGTGTCTCTGTTACTGGGTATCAGTGTATGTCTTTGTTACTTGGTGTCAGTGTATTTCTTTGTTACTTGGTGTAAGTGTGTGTCTGTGTTACTGGGTATCAGTGTGTGTCTGTGTTACTTGGTGTAAGTGTGTGTCTTTGTTACTTGGTGTCCTTGTGTGTCTGTGTTACTGTGTGTCAGTTTATGTCTTTGTTACTTGGTGTCAGTGTATGTCTTTGTTACTTGGTGTACGTGTGTGTCTGTATTACTGGGTGTCAGTTTATGTCTTTGTTACTTGGTGTCAGTCTATGTCTTTGTTACTTGGTGTAATTGTGTGTCTGTGTTACTGGATATCAGTGTATGTCTTTGTTTCTTGGTGTCATTGTATGTCTGTGCTACTTGGTGTAACTGTGTGTCTGTGTTACTGGGAATCAGTGTATGTCTTTGTTACTTCGTGTAAGTTTGTGTCTGTGTTATTGGTTATCAGTGTATGTCTTTGTTACTTGGTGTCAGTGTATGTCTTTGTTACTTGGAGTAAGTGTATGTCTTTGTTACTTGGTGTCAGTGTATGTCTTTGTTACTTGGTGTAAGTGTGTGTCTGTGTTACTGGGTGTCAGTGTGTGTCTGTGTTACTTGGTGTAAGTGTGTGTCTTTGTTACTTGGTGTCCGTGTGTGTCTGTGTTACTGGGTGTCAGTGTATGACTTTGTTACTTGGTGTCAGTGTATGTCTTTGTTACTTGGTGTAAGTGTGTGTCTGTGTTACTGAGTATCAGTGTCTGTCTTTGTTACTTGGTGTCCGTGTGTGTTTGTGTTACTGGGTATCAGTGTATGTCTTTGTTACTTGGTGTCAGTGTATGTCTGTCCTACTTGGTGTAAGTGTGTGTCTGTGTTACTGGGTATCAGTGTATGTTTTTGTTACTTGGTGTCAATGTATGTCTTTGTTACTTGGTGTAAGTGTATGTCTTTGTTACTTGGTGTCAGTGTATGTCTTTGTTACTTGGTGTACGTGTGTGTCTGTGTTACTGGGTATCATTGTCTGTCTTTGTTACTTGGTGTAAGTGTGTGTCTGTGTTGCTGGGTATCAGTGTATGTCTTTTTTACTTGGTGTCAGTGTATGTCTGTGTTACTTGGCATAATTGCGTGTCACTGTTTCTGGGTATCAGTGTATGTCTTTGTGACCTGGTGTCAGTGTATGTCTTTGTTACTGGGTGTCAGTGTGTGTCTTTGTGACTTGGTGTCAGTGTATGTCTTTGTTACTTGGTGTAAGTGTGTGTCTGTGCTACTGGGTATCAGTGTCTGTCTTTGTTACTTGGTGTATGTGTGTGTCTGTGTTACTGGGTATCAGTGTATTTCTTTGTTACTTGGTGTCAGTGTATGTCTGTGTTACTTGGTGTAAGTGTGCTTATGTGTTACTGGGTGCAGTGTATGTCTTTGTTACTTGGTGTAAGTGTGTGTCTGTGTTACTGGGTATCAGTGCATGTCTTTGTTACTTGGTGTCAGTGTATGTCTTTGTTACTTGGTGTAAGGATGTGTCTGTGTTACTGGGCGTCAGTGTGTGTCTGTGTTACTTGGTGTAAGTGTGTGTCTGTTTTACTGGTTATCAGTGCATGTCTTTGTTACTTGGTGTCAGTGTATGTCTTTGTTACTTGGAGTAAGTGTATGTCTTTGTTACTTTGTGTCAGTGTATGTCTTTGTTACTTTGTGTAAGTGTGTGTCTGTGTTACTGGGTGTCAGTGTGTGTCTGTGTTACTTGGTGTAAGTGTGTGTCTATGTTACTTGGTGTCCGTGTGTGTCTGTGTGACTGGGTGTCTGTGTATGACTTTGTTACTTGGTGTCAGTGTATGTCTTTGTTATTTGGTGTAAGTGTGTGTCTGTGTTACTGGGTATAAGTGTCTGTCTTTGTTACTTGTTGTCCGTGTGTGTTTGTGTTACTGGGTATCAGTGTATGTCTTTGTTACTTGGTGTCAGTGTATGTCTGTGCTACTTGGTGTAAGTCTGTGTCTGTGTTACTGGGTATCAGTGTATGTCTTTGTTACTTGGTGTCTATGTATGTCTTTGTTACTTGGTGTAAGTGTATGTCTTTGTGACTTGGTGTCAGTGTCTGTCTTTGTTACTTGGTGTAAGTGTGTGTCTGTGTTACTGGGTATCAGTGTATGTCTTTGTTACTTGGTGTCAGTGTATGTCTGTGTTACTTGGTGTAATTATGTGTCACTGTTTCTGGGTATCAGTGTATGTCTTTGTGACTTGGTGTCAGTGTATGTCTTTGTTACTGGGTGTCAGTGTGTGTCTTTGTGACTTGGTAACAGTGTATGTCTTTGTTACTTGGTGTAAGTGTGTGTCTGTGCTACTGGGTATCAATGTCTGTCTTTGTTACTTGGTGTAAGTGTGTGTCTGTGTTACTGGGTATCAGTGTATTTCTTTGTTACTTGGTGTCAGTGTATGTCTGTGTTACTTGGTGTAAGTGTGCTTATGTGTTACTGGGTATCAGTGTATGTCTTTGTTACTTGGTGTAAGTGTGTGTCTGTGTTACTGGGTATCAGAGTATGTCTTTGTTACTTGGTGTCAGTGTATGTCTTTGTTACTTGGTGTAAGTGTGTGTCTGTGTTACTGGGTGTCAGTGTGTATCTGTGTTACTTGGTGTAAGTGTGTGTCTTTGTTTCTTGCTCACCGTGTGCGTCTGTGTTACTGGGTGTCAGTTTATGTCTCTGTTACTTGGTGTCAGTGTATGTCTTTGTTACTTGGTGTAAGTGTGTGTCTGTGTCACTGGATATCTGTGTCTGTCTTTGTTACTTGGTGTAAGAGTGTGTCTGTGTTACTGGGTATCAGTGCATGTCTTTGTTACTTGGTGTCAGTGTATGTCGGTGTTACTTGGTGTAAGTGAGTGTCTGTGTTACTTGGTGTAAGTGTGTGTCTTTGTTACTTGCTCTCCGTGTGTGTCTGTGTTACTGGGTGTCAGTTTATGTCTTTGTTACTTGGTGTCAGTGTATGTCTTTGTTACTTGGTGTAAGTGTGTGTCTGTGTTACTGGGTATCAGTGTCTGTCTTTGTTACTTGGTGTAAGAGTGTGTCTGTGTTACTGGGTATCAGTGCATGTCTTTGTTACTTGGTGTCAGTGTATGTCGGTGTTACTTGGTGTAAGTGTGTGTCTGTGTTACTGGGTATCAGTGTATGTCTTTGATACTTGGTGTAGTTTTGTGTCTCTGTTACTGGGTATCAGTGTATGTCTTTGTTACTTGGTGTCAGTGTATGTCTTTGTTACTTGGTGTAAGTGTATGTCTTTGTTACTTGGTGTCAGTGTATGTCTTTGTTACTTGGTATAAGTGTGTGTCAATGTTACTGGGTGTCAGTGTGTGTCTGTGTTACTTGGTGTAAGTGTGTGTCTTTGTTACTTGGTGTCCGTGTGTGTCTGTGTTACTGGGTGTCAGTTTACGTCTTTGTTACTTGGTGTCAGTGTATGTCTTTGTTACTTGGTGTAAGTGTGTGTCTGTGTTACTTTGTATCAGTGTATGCCTTTGTTACTTGGTGTAAGTGTGTGTCTGTGTTACTGGATATCAGTGTATGTCTTTGTTACTTGGTGTCAGTGTATGTCTTTGTTACTGGGTGTCAGTGTGTGTCTGTGTTACTGGGTGTCAGTTTATGTCTTTGTTACTTGGTGTCAGTGTATGTCTTTGTTACTTGGTGTAAGTGTGTGTCTGTGTTACTGGATATCAGTGTATGTCTTTGTTACTTGGTGTCAGTGTATGTCTGTGCTACTTGGTGTAAGTGTGTGTCTGTGTTCCTGGGTATCAGTGTATGTCTTTGTTACTTGGTGTAAGTTTGTGTCTGTGTTACTGGGTAGCAGTGTATGTCTTTGTTACTTGGTGTCAGTCTACGTCTTTGTTACTTGGTGTAAGTGTATGCCTTTGTTACTTGGTGTAAGTGTATGTCTTTGTTACTTGGTGTAAGTGTGTGTCTGTGTTACTGGGTGTCAGTGTGTGTCTGTGTTACTAGGAAAAAGTTTGTGTCTTTGTTACTTGGTGTCCGTGTGTGTCTGTGTTACTGGGTGTCAGTGTATGTCTTTGTTACTTGGTGTCAGTGTATGTCTTTGTTACTTGGTGTAAGTGTGTGTCTGTGTTACTTGGTATCCGTGTCTGTCTTTGTTACTTGTTGTAAGTGTGTGTTTGTGTTACTGGGTATCAGTGTATGTCTTTGTTACTTGGTGTCAGTGTATGTCTGTGCTACTTGGTGTAAGTGTGTGTCTGTGTTACTGGGTATCAGTGTATGTCTTTGATACTTGGTGTAAGTTTGTGTCTCTGTTACTGGGTATCAGTGTATGTCTTTGTTACTTGGTGTCAGTGTATGTCTTTGTTACTTGGTGTAAGTGTGTGTCTGTGTTACTGGGTGTCAGTGTGTGTCTGTGTTACTTGGTGTAAGTGTGTGTCTTTGTTACTTGGTGTCCGTGTGTGTCTGTGTTACTGGGTGTCAGTTTATATCTTTGTTACTTGGTATCAGTGTATGTCTTTGTTACTTGGTGTAAGTTTGTGTCTGTGTTACTGGTTACCAGTGTATGTCTTTGTTACTTGGTGTCAGTGTATGTCTTTGTTACTTGGTGTAAGTGTATGTCTTTGTTACTTGGTGTCATTGTATGTCTTTGTTGCTTGGTGTAAGTGTATGTCTTTGTTACTGGGTGTCAGTGTGTGTCTGTGTTACTTGGTGTAAGTGTGTGTCTTTGTTACTTGGTGTCCGTGTGTGTCTGTGTTACTGGGTGTCAGTGCATGACTTTGTTACTTGGTGTCATTGTATGTCATTGTTACTTGGTGTAAGTGTATGTCTGCTTTACTGGGTATCAGTGTCTGTCTTTGTTACTTGGTGTAAGTGTGTGTTTGTGTTACTGTGTATCAGTGTATGTCTTTGTTACTTGGTGTCAGTGTATGTCTGTGCTACTTGGTGTATGTGTGTGTCTGTGTTACTGGGTATCAGTGTATGTCTTTGTTTCTTGGTTTCAATGTATGTCCTTGTTACTTGGTGTAAGTGTATGTCTTTGTTACTTGGTGTCAGTGTATGTCTTTGTTACTTGGAGTAAGTGTGTGTCTGTGTTACTGGTTATCAGTGTCTGTCTTTGTTACTTGGTGTAAGTGTGTGTCAGTGTTACTGGGTATCAGTGTCTGTCTTTGTTACTTGGTGTCAGTGTATGTCTGTGTTACTTGGTGTAATTGTGTGTCTCTATTTCTGGGTATCAGTGTATGTCTTTGTGACTTGGTGTCAGTGGATGTCTGTGTTACTTGGTGTAAGTGTGTGTCTGTGTTACTGGTTATCAGTGTCTGTCTTTGTTACTTGGTGTAAGTGTGTGTCAGTGTTACTGGGTATCAGTGTCTGTCTTTGTTACTTGGTGTCAGTGTATGTCTTTGTTACTGGGTGTCAGTGTGTGTCTTTGTGACTTGGTGTCAGTGTATGTCTTTGTTACTTGGTGTAAGTGTGTGTCTGTGCTACTGGGTATCACTGACTGTCTTTGTTACTTGGTGTAAGTGTGTGTCTGTGTTACTGGGTATCAGTGTATTTCATTGTTACTTGGTGTCAGTGTATGTCTGTGTTACTTGGTGTAAGTGTGCTTCTGTGTTACTGGGTATCAGTGTTTGTCTTTGTTACATGGTGTAAGTGTGTGTCTGTGTTACTGGGTATCAGTGTATGTCTTTGTTACTTGGTGTCAGTGTATGTCAAAATACTTGGTGCAAGTGTATGTCTTTGTTACTTGGTGAAATTGTCTGTCTTTGTTACTTGGTGTCAGTGTATGTCTGTGTTACTTGGTGTAAGTGTGTGTCTTTGTTACTTGGTGTCAGTGTATGTCTTTGTTACTTGATGTCAGTGTATGTCTGTGTTACTTGGTGTAAGTGTGTGCCTGTGTTACTGGGTATCAGTGTATGTCTTTGTTACTTGGTGTCAGTGTATGTCTGTGTTACTTGGTGTAAGTGTGTGTCTGTGTTACTTGGTGTCAGTGTATGTCTTTGTTACTTGGTATAAGTGTATGTCTTTGTTATTTGGTGTCATTGTATGTCTTTGTTACTTGGTGTCTATGTGTGTCTGTGTTACTGGGTGTCAGTGTATGTCTTTGTTACCTGGTGTCAGTGTTTGTCTGTGTTACGTGGTGTAAGTGTGTGTCTGTGTTACTGGGTATCAGTGTATGTCTTTGTGACTTGGTGTCAGTGTATGTCTTTGTTGCTGGGTGTCAGGGTGTGTCTTTGTGACTTGGTGTCAGTGTACGTCTTTGTTGCTTGGTGTAAGTGTGTGTCTGTGTTGCTGGGTATCAGTGTATGTCTTTGTTACTTGGTGTCAGTGTATGTCAGTGTTACTTGGTGTAAGTGTGTGGCTTTGTTACTGGGTATCAGTGTATGTCTTTGTTACTTGGTGTCAGTGTATGTCTTTGTTACTTGGTGTAAGTGTATGTCTTTGTTACTTGGTGTCATTGTATGTCTTTGTTAATTGGTGTAAGTGTGTGTCTGTGTTACTAAGTGTCAGTGTGTGTCTGTGGTACTTGGTGTAAGTCTGTGTCTTTGTTACTTGGTGTCGGTGTGTGTCAGTGTTACTGGGTGTCAGTTTATGTCTTTGATACTTGGTGTAAGTGTATGTCTTTGTTACTTGGTGTAAGTGTGTGTCTGTGTTACTGGGTATCAGTGTCTGTCTTTGTTACTTGGTGTAAGTGTGTGTCTGTGTTACTGGGTATCAGTGTATGTCTTTGTGACTTGGTGTCAGTGAATGTCTTTGTTACTGGGTGTCAGTGTGTGTCTTTGTTACTTGGTGTCAGTATATGTCTGTGTTACTTGGTGCAAGTGTGTGTCTGTGTTACTGGGTATCAGTGTATGTCTTTGTGAATTGGTGTCAGTGTGTGTCTGTGTTACTGTGTATCAGTGTATGTCTTTGTTACTTGGTGTCCGTGTGTGTCTGTGTTACTGGGTGTCAGTTTATGTCTTTGTTACTTGGTGTCTGTGTATGTCTTTGTTACTTGGTGTAAGTGTGTGTCTGTGTTACTGGGTATCAGTGTCTGTCTTTGTTACTTGGTGTAAGTGTGTGTCTGTGTTACTTGGTGTAAGTGTGTGTCTGTGTTACTGGGTATCAGTGTATGTCTTTGTTACTTGGTGTAATTGTGTGTCTGTGTTACTGGGTATCAGTGTATGTCTTTGTTACTTGATGTCAGTGTATGTCTTTGTTACTTGGTGTAAGTGTATGTATTTGTTACTTGGTGTCATTGTATGTCTTTGTTGCTTGGTGTAAGTGTATGTCTGTGTTACTGGGTGTCAGTGTGTGTCTGTGTTACTTGGTGTAAGTCTGTGTCTTTGTTACTTGGTGTCAGTGTATGTCTTTGTTACTGGGTGTCAGTGTGTGTCTTTGTTACTTGGTGTCAGTGTATGTCTGCGTTACTTGGTGTAAGTGTGTGTCTGTGTTACTGGGTATCAGAGTATGTCTTTGTTACTTGGTGTCAGTGTATGTCTTTGTTACTTGGTGTAAGTGTGTGTCTGTGTTACTGGGTGTCAGTGTGTGTCTGTGTTACTTGGTGTAAGTGTGTGTCTTTGTTACTTGCTCTCCGTGTGTGTCTGTGTTACTGTGTGTCAGTTTATGTCTTTGTTACTTGGTGCAAGAGTGTGTCTGTGTTACTGGGTATCAGTGTCTGTCTTTGTTACTTGGTGTCAGTGTATGTCGGTGTTACTTGGTGTAAGTGTGTGTCTGTGTTACTGGGTATCAGTGTATGTCTTTGATACTTGGTGTAAGTGTATGTCTTTGTTACTTGGTGTCAGTGTATGTCTTTGTTACTTGGTGTAAGTTTGTGTCTCTGTTACTGGGTATCAGTGTATGTCTTTGATACTTGGTGTAAGTCTGTGTCTTTGTTACTTGGTGTCAGTGTATGTCCTTGTTACTTGGTGTAAGTGTGTGTCTGTGTTACTGGGTATCAGTGTATGTCTTTGATACTTGGTGTAAGTGTTTGTCTTTGTTACTTGGTGTCAGTGTATGTCTTTGTTACTTGGTGTAAGTGTATGTCTTTGTTACTTGGTGTCAGTGTATGTCTTTGTTACTTGGTGTAAGTGTGTGTCTGTGTTACTGGGTATCAGTGTATGTCTTTGTTACTTGATGTCAGTGGATGTCTTTGTTACTTGGTTTAAGTGCATGTATTTGTTACTTGGTGTCATTGTATGTCTTTGTTACTTGGTGTAAGTGTGTGTCTGTGTTACTGGGTGTCAGTGTGTGTCTGTGTTACTTGGTGTAAGTCTGTGTCTTTGTTACTTGGCGTCAGTGTATGTCTTTGTTACTGGGTGTCAGTGTGTGTCTTTGTTACTTGGTGTCAGTGTATGTCTGCGTTACTTGGTGTAACTTTGTGTCTGTGTTACTGGGTATCAGTGTATGTCTTTGTTACTTGGTGTAAGTGTGTGTCTGTGTTACTGGGTATCAGAGTATGTCTTTGTTACTTGGTGTCAGTGTATGTCTTTGTTACTTGGTGTAAGTGTGTGTCTGTGTTACTGGGTGTCAGTGTGTGTCTGTGTTACTTGGTGTAAGTGTGTGTCTTTGTTACTTGCTCTCCGTGTGTGTCTGTGTTACTGGGTGTCAGTTTATTTCTTTGTTACTTGGTGTCAGTGTATGTCTTTGTTACTTGGTGTAAGTGTGTGTCTGTGTTACTGGGTATCAGTGTCTGTCTTTGTTACTTGGTGTAAGAGTGTGTCTGTGTTACTGGGTATCAGTGTATGTCTTTGTTACTTGGTGTCAGTGTATGTCGGTGTTACTTGGTGTAAGTGTGTGTCTGTGTTACTGGGTATCAGTGTATGTCTTTGTTACTTGGTGTCAGTGTATGTCTTTGTTACTTGGTGTAAGTTTGTGTCTGTGTTACTGGGTATCAGTGTATGTCTTTGTTACTTGGTGTAAGTTTGTGTCTGTGTTACTGGGTATCAGTGTATGTCTTTGTTACTTGGTGTAAGTGTATGTCTTTGTTACTTGGTGTAAGTGTATGTCTTTGTTACTTTGTGCAAGTGTGTGTCTGTGTTACTGGGTGTCAGTGTGTGTCTGTGTTACTTGGTGTAAGTTTGTGTCTTTGTTACTTGGTGTCCGTGTGTGTCTGTGTTACTGGGTGTCAGTGTATGTCTTTGTTACTTGGTGTCAGTGTATGTCTTTGTTACTTGGTGTAAGTGTGTGTCTGTGTTACTGGGTATCAGTGTATGTCTTTGTTACTTGTTGTAAGTGTGTGTTTGTGTTACTGGGTATCAGTGTATGTCTTTGTTACTTGGTGTCAGTGTATGTCGGTGTTACTTGGTGTAAGTGTGTGTCTGTGTTACTGGGTATCACGTGTATGTCTTTGAGACTTGGTGTAAGTTTGTGTCTCTGTTACTGGGTATCAGTGTATGTCTTTGTTACTTGGTGTCAGTGTATTTCTTTGTTACTTGGTGTAAGTGTGTGTCTGTGTTACTGGGTATCAGTGTGTGTCTGTGTTACTTGGTGTAAGTGTGTGTCTTTGTTACCTGGTGTCCTTGTGTGTCTGTGTTACTGGGTGTCAGTTTATGTCTTTGTTACTTGGTGTCAGTCTATGTCTTTGTTACTTGGTGTAATTGTGTGTCTGTGTTACTGGATATCAGTGTATGTCTTTGTTTCTTGGTGTCATTGTATGTCTGTGCTACTTGGTGTAACTGTGTGTCTGTGTTACTGGGAATCAGTGTATGTCTTTGTTACTTGGTGTAAGTTTGTGTCTGTGTTATTGGTTATCAGTGTATGTCTTTGTTACTTGGTGTCAGTGTATGTCTTTGTTACTTGGAGTAAGTGTATGTCTTTGTTACTTGGTGTCAGTGTATGTCTTTGTTACTTGGTGTAAGTGTGTGTCTGTGTTACTGGGTGTCAGTGTGTGTCTGTGTTACTTAGTGTAAGTGTGTGTCTTTGTTACTTGGTGTCCGTGTGTGTCTGTGTTACTGGGTGTCAGTGTATGACTTTGTTACTTGGTGTCAGTGTATGTCTTTGTTACTTGGTGTAAGTGTGTGTCTGTGTTACTGGGTATCAGTGTCTGTCTTTGTTACTTGGTGTCCGTGTGTGTTTGTGTTACTGGGTATCAGTGTATGTCTTTGTTACTTGGTGTCAGTGTATGTCTGTCCTACTTGGTGTAAGTGTGTGTCTGTGTTACTGGGTATCAGTGTATGTCTTTGTTACTTGGTGTCAATGTATGTCTTTGTTACTTGGCGTAAGTGTATGTCTTTGTTACTTGGTGTCAGTGTATGTATTTGTTACTTGGTGTACGTGTGTGTCTGTGTTACTGGGTATCATTGTCTGTCTTTGTTACTTGGTGTAAGTGTGTGTCTGTGTTGCTGGGTATCAGTGTATGTCTTTTTTACTTGGTGTCAGTGTATGTCTGTGTTACTTGGTATAATTGCGTGTCACTGTTTCTGGGTATCAGTGTATGTCTTTGTGACCTGGTGTCAGTGTATGTCTTTGTTACTGGGTGTCAGTGTGTGTCTTTGTGACTTGGTGTCAGTGTATGTCTTTGTTACTTGGTGTAAGTGTGTGTCTGTGCTACTGGGTATCAGTGTCTGTCTTTGTTACTTGGTGTATGTGTGTGTCTGTGTTACTGGGTATCAGTGTATTTCTTTGTTACTTGGTGTCAGTGTATGTCTGTGTTACTTGGTGTAAGTGTGCTTATGTGTTACTGGGTGCAGTGTATGTCTTTGTTACTTGGTGTAAGTGTGTGTCTGTGTTACTGGGTATCAGTGCATGTCTTTGTTACTTGGTGTCAGTGTATGTCTTTGTTACTTGGTGTAAGGATGTGTCTGTGTTACTGGGCGTCAGTGTGTGTCTGTGTTACTTGGTGTAAGTGTGTGTCTGTTTTACTAGTTATCAGTGCATGTCTTTGTTACTTGGTGTCAGTGTATGTCTTTGTTACTTGGAGTAAGTGTATGTCTTTGTTACTTTGTGTCAGTGTATGTCTTTGTTACTTTGTGTAAGTGTGTGTCTGTGTTACTGGGTGTCAGTGTGTGTCTGTGTTACTTGGTGTAAGTGTGTGTCTTTGTTACTTGGTGTCCGTGTGTGTCTGTGTGACTGGGTGTCTGTGTATGACTTTGTTACTTGGTGTCAGTGTATGTCTTTGTTATTTGGTGTAAGTGTGTGTCTGTGTTACTGGGTATAAGTGTCTGTCTTTGTTACTTGTTGTCCGTGTGTGTTTGTGTTACTGGGTATCAGTGTATGTCTTTGTTACTTGGTGTCAGTGTATGTCTGTGCTACTTGGTGTAAGTCTGTGTCTGTGTTACTGGGTATCAGTGTATGTCTTTGTTACTTGGTGTCTATGTATGTCTTTGTTACTTGGTGTAAGTGTATGTCTTTGTGACTTGGTGTCAGTGTCTGTCTTTGTTACTTGGTGTAAGTGTGTGTCTGTGTTACTGGGTATCAGTGTATGTCTTTGTTACTTGGTGTCAGTGTATGTCTGTGTTACTTGGTGTAATTATGTGTCACTGTTTCTGGGTATCAGTGTATGTCTTTGTGACTTGGTGTCAGTGTATGTCTTTGTTACTGGGTGTCAGTGTGTGTCTTTGTGACTTGGTAACAGTGTATGTCTTTGTTACTTGGTGTAAGTGTGTGTCTGTGCTACTGGGTATCAATGTCTGTCTTTGTTACTTGGTGTAAGTGTGTGTCTGTGTTACTGGGTATCAGTGTATTTCTTTGTTACTTGGTGTCAGTGTATGTCTGTGTTACTTGGTGTAAGTGTGCTTATGTGTTACTGGGTATCAGTGTATGTCTTTGTTACTTGGTGTAAGTGTGTGTCTGTGTTACTGGATATCAGTGTCTGTCTTTGTTACTTGGTGTAAGAGTGTGTCTGTGTTACTGGGTATCAGTGCATGTCTTTGTTACTTGGTGTCAGTGTATGTCGGTGTTACTTGGTGTAAGTGAGTGTCTGTGTTACTTGGTGTAAGTGTGTGTCTTTGTTACTTGCTCTCCGTGTGTGTCTGTGTTACTGGGTGTCAGTTTATGTCTTTGTTACTTGGTGTCAGTGTATGTCTTTGTTACTTGGTGTAAGTGTGTGTCTGTGTTACTGGGTATCAGTGTCTGTCTTTGTTACTTTGTGTAAGAGTGTGTCTGTGTTACTGGGTATCAGTGCATGTCTTTGTTACTTGGTGTCAGTGTATGTCGGTGTTACTTGGTGTAAGTGTGTGTCTGTGTTACTGGGTATCAGTGTATGTCTTTGATACTTGGTGTAGGTTTGTGTCTCTGTTACTGGGTATCAGTGTATGTCTTTGTTACTTGGTGTCAGTGTATGTCTTTGTTACTTGGTGTAAGTGTATGTCTTTGTTACTTGGTGTCAGTGTATGTCTTTGTTACTTGGTATAAGTGTGTGTCTGTGTTACTGGGTGTCAGTGTGTGTCTGTGTTACTTGGTGTAAGTGTGTGTCTTTGTTACTTGGTGTCCGTGTGTGTCTGTGTTACTGGGTGTCAGTTTACGTCTTTGTTACTTGGTGTCAGTGTATGTCTTTGTTACTTGGTGTAAGTGTGTGTCTGTGTTACTTTGTATCAGTGTATGCCTTTGTTACTTGGTGTAAGTGTGTGTCTGTGTTACTGGATATCAGTCTATGTCTTTGTTACTTGGTGTCAGTGTATGTCTTTGTTACTGGGTGTCAGTGTGTGTCTCTGTTACTGGGTGTCAGTTTATGTCTTTGTTACTTGGTGTCAGTGTATGTCTTTGTTACTTGGTGTACGTGTGTGTCTGTGTTACTGGATATCAGTGTATGTCTTTGTTACTTGGTGTCAGTGTATGTCTGTGCTACTTGGTGTAAGTGTGTGTCTGTGTTCCTGGGTATCAGTGTATGTCTTTGTTACTTGGTGTAAGTTTGTGTCTGTGTTACTGGGTAGCAGGGTATGTCTTTGTTACTTGGTGTCAGTCTACGTCTTTGTTACTTGGTGTAAGTGTATGCCTTTGTTACTTGGTGTAAGTGTATGTCTTTGTTACTTGGTGTAAGTGTGTGTCTGTGTTACTGGGTGTCAGTGTGTGTCTGTGTTACTTGGTGTAAGTTTGTGTCTTTGTTACCTGGTGTCCGTGTGTGTCTGTGTTACTGGGTGTCAGTGTATGTCTTTGTTACTTGGTGTCAGTGTATGTGTTTGTTACTTGTTGTAAGTGTGTGTCTGTGTTACTGGGTATCAGTGTCTGTCTTTGTTACTTGTTGTAAGTGTGTGTTTGTGTTACTGGGTATCAGTGTATGTCTTTGTTACTTGGTGTCAGTGTATGTCTTTGTTACTTGGTGTAAGTGTGTGTCTGTGTTACTGGGTATCACGTGTATGTCTTTGATACTTGGTGTAAGTTTGTGTCTCTGTTACTGGGTATCAGTGTCTGTCTTTGTTACTTGGTGTCAGTGTATGTCTTTGTTACTTGGTGTAAGTGTGTGTCTGTGTTACTGGGTGTCAGTGTGTGTCTGTGTTACTTGGTGTAAGTGTGTGTCTTTGTTACTTGGTGTCCGTGTGTGTCTGTGTTACTGGGTGTCAGTTTATGTCTTTGTTACTTGGTGTCAGTGTATGTCTTTGTTACTTGGTGTAAGTGTGTGTCTGTGTTACTGGGTGTCAGTTTATGTCTTTGTTACTTGGTGTCAGTCTATGTCTTTGTTACTTGGTGTAAGTGTGTGGCTGTGTTACTGGATATCAGTGTATGTCTTTGTTTCTTGGTGTCAGTGTATGTCTGTGCTACATGGTGTAACTGTGTGTCTGTGTTACTGGGTATCAGTGTATGTCTTTGTTACTTGGTGTAAGTGTGTGTCTGTGTTACTGGGTATCACGTGTATGTCTTTGATACTTGGTGTAAGTTTGTGTCTCTGTTACTGGGTATCAGTGTCTGTCTTTGTTACTTGGTGTCAGTGTATGTCTTTGTTACTTGGTGTAAGTGTGTGTCTGTGTTACTGGGTGTCAGTGTGTGTCTGTGTTACTTGGTGTAAGTGTGTGTCTTTGTTACTTGGTGTCCGTGTGTGTCTGTGTTACTGGGTGTCAGTTTATGTCTTTGTTACTTGGTGTCAGTGTATGTCTTTGTTACTTGGTGTAAGTGTGTGTCTGTGTTACTGGGTGTCAGTTTATGTCTTTGTTACTTGGTGTCAGTCTATGTCTTTGTTACTTGGTGTAAGTGTGTGGCTGTGTTACTGGATATCAGTGTATGTCTTTGTTTCTTGGTGTCAGTGTATGTCTGTGCTACATGGTGTAACTGTGTGTCTGTGTTACTGGGTATCAGTGTATGTCTTTGTTACTTGGTGTAAGTTTGTGTCTGTGTTACTGGTTATCAGTGCATGTCTTTGTTACTTGGTGTCAGTGTATGTCTTTGTTACTTGGAGTAAGTGTATGTCTTTGTTACTTGGTGTCAGTGTATGTCTTTGTTACTTGGTGTAAGTGTGTGTCTGTGTTACTGGGTGTCAGTGTGTGTCTGTGTTACTTGGTGTAAGTGTGTGTCTTTGTTACTTGGAGTCCGTGTGTGTCTGTGTAACTGGGAGTCTGTGTATGACTTTGTTACTTGGTGTAAGTGTGTGTCTGTGTTACTGGGCATCAGTGACTGTCTTTGTTACTTGGTGTCCGTGTGTGTTTGTGTTACTGGGTATCAGTGTATGTCTTTGTTACTTGGTGTCAGTGTATGTCTGTGCTACTTGGTGTAAGTGTGTGTCTGTGTTACTGGGTATCAGTGTATGTCTTTGTTACTTGGTGTCAATGTATGTCTTTGTTACTTGGTGTAAGTGTATGTCTTTGTTACTTGGTGTCAATGTATGTCTTTGTTCCTTGGTGTAATTGTGTGTCTGTGTTACTGGGTATCATTGTCTGTCTTTGTTACTTGGTGTAAGTGTGTGTCTGTGTTGCTGGGTATCAGTGTATGTCTTTGTTACTTGGTGTCAGTGTATGTCTGTGTTACTTGGTGTAATTGTGTGTCACTGTTTCTGGGTGTCAGTGTATGTCTTTGTTACTTGGTGTAAGTGTGTGTCTGTGTTACTGGGTGTCAGTGTGTGTCTGTGTTACTTGGTGTAAGTGTGTGTCTGTGTTACTGGGTGTCAGTGTGTGTCTGTGTTACTTGGTGTAAGTGTGTGTCTTTGTTACTTGGTGTCCGTGTGTGTCTGTGTTACTGGGTGTCAGTTTATGTCTTTGTTACTTGGTGTCAGTCTATGTCTTTGTTACTTGGTGTAAGTGTGTGTCTGTGTTACTGGATATCAGTGTATGTCTTTGTTTCTTGGTGTCAGTGTATGTCTGTGCTACTTGGTGTAACTGTGTGCCTGTGTTACTGTGTATCAGTGTATGTCTTTGTTACTTGGTGTAAGTTTGTGTCTGTGTTACTGGTTATCAGTGTATGTCTTTGTTACTTGGTGTCAGTGTATGTCTTTGTTACTTGGAGTAAGTGTATGTCTTTGTTACTTGGTGTAAGTGTGTGTCTGTGTTACTGGGTGTAAGTGTGTGTCTTTGTTACTTGGTGTCCGTGTGTGTCTGTGTAATTGGGTGTCTGTGTATGACTTTGTTACTTGGTGTCAGTGTATGTCTTTGTTACTTGGTGTAAGTGTGTGTCTGTGTTACTGAGTATAAGTGTCTGTCTTTGTTACTTGTTGTCCGTGTGTGTTCGTGTTACTGGGTATCAGTGTATGTCTTTGTTACTTGGTGTCAGTGTATGTCTGTGCTACTTGGTGTCTATGTATGTCTTTGTTACTTGGTGTAAGTGTATGTCTTTGTTACTTGGTGTCAGTGTATGTCTTTGTTACTTGGTGTCAGTGTATGTCTGTGTTACTTGGTGTAATTGTGTGTCACTGTTTCTGGGTATCAGTGTGTGTCTTTGTGACTTGGTGTCAGTGTATGTCTTTGTTACTGGGTGTCAGTGTGTGTCTTTGTGACTTGGTGTCAGTGTATGTCTTTGTTACTTGGTGTAAGTGTGTGTCTGTGCTACTGGGTATCAATGTCTGTCTTTGTTACTTGGTGTAAGTGTGTGCCTGTGTTACTGGGTATCAGTGTATTTCTTTGTTACTTGGTGTCAGTGTATGTCTGTGTTACTTGGTGTAAGTGTGCTTATGTGTTACTGGGTATCAGTGTATGTCTTTGTTACTTGGTGTAAGTGTGTGTCTGTGTTACTGGGTATCAGTGTATGTCTTTGTTACTTGGTGTCTATGTACGTCTTTGTTACTTGCTGTAAGTGTATGTCTTTGTTACTTGGTGTCAGTGTTGTCTTTGTTACTTGGTGTAAGTGTGTGTCTGTGTTACTGGGTATCAGTGTATGTCTTTGTTACTTGGTGTCAGTGTATGTCTGTGTTACTTGGTGTAATTGTGTGTCACTGTTTCTGGGTATCAGTGTGTGTCTTTGTGACTTGGTGTCAGTGTATGTCTTTGTTACTGGGTGTCAGTGTGTGTCTTTGTGACTTGGTGTCAGTGTATGTCTTTGTTACTTGGTGTAAGTGTGTGTCTGTGCTACTGGGTATCAATGTCTGTCTTTGTTACTTGGTGTAAGTGTGTGCCTGTGTTACTGGGTATCAGTGTATTTCTTTGTTACTTGGTGTCAGTGTATGTCTGTGTTACTTGGTGTAAGTGCGCTTATGTGTTACTGGGTATCAGTGTATGTCTTTGTTACTTGGTGTAAGTGTGTGTCTGTGTTACTGGGTATCAGAGTATGTCTTTGTTACTTGGTGTCAGTGTATGTCTTTGTTACTTGGTGTAAGTGTGTGTCTGTGTTACTGGGTGTCAGTGTGTGTCTGTGTTACTTGGTGTAAGTGTGTGTCTTTGTTACTTGCTCTCCGTGTGTGTCTGTGTTACTGGGTGTCAGTTTATGTCTTTGTTACTTGGTGGCAGTGTATGTCTTTGTTACTTGGTGTAAGTGTGTGTCTGTGTTACTGGGTATCAGTGTCTGTCTTTGTTACTTGGTGTAAGAGTGTGTCTGTGTTACTGGGTATCAGTGCATGTCTTTGTTTCTTGGTGTCAGTGTATGTCGGTGTTACTTGGTGTAAGTGTGTGTCTGTGTTACTTGGTGTAAGTGTGTGTCTTTGTTACTTGCTCTCCGTGTGTGTCTGTGTTACTGGGTGTCAGTTTATGTCTTTGTTACTTGGTGTCAGTGTATGTCTTTGTTACTTGGTGTAAGTGTGTGTCTGTGCTACTGGGTATCAATGTCTGTCTTTGTTACTTGGTGTAAGTGTGTGTCTGTGTTGCTGGGTATCAGTGTATTTCTTTTTTACTTGGTGTCAGTGTATGTCTGTGTTACTTGGTGTAAGTGTGCTTATGTGTTACTGGGTATCAGTGTATGTCTTTGTTACTTGGTGGCAGTGTATGTCTTTGTTACTTGGTGTAAGTGTGTGTCTGTGTTACTGGGTATCAGTGTCTGTCTTTGTTACTTGGTGTAAGAGTGTGTCTGTGTTACTGGGTATCAGTGCATGTCTTTGTTTCTTGGTGTCAGTGTATGTCGGTGTTACTTGGTGTAAGTGTGTGTCTGTGTTACTTGGTGTAAGTGTGTGTCTTTGTTACTTGCTCTCCGTGTGTGTCTGTGTTACTGGGTGTCAGTTTATGTCTTTGTTACTTGGTGTCAGTGTATGTCTTTGTTACTTGGTGTAAGTGTGTGTCTGTGCTACTGGGTATCAATGTCTGTCTTTGTTACTTGGTGTAAGTGTGTGTCTGTGTTGCTGGGTATCAGTGTATTTCTTTGTTACTTGGTGTCAGTGTATGTCTGTGTTACTTGGTGTAAGTGTGCTTATGTGTTACTGGGTATCAGTGTATGTCTTTGTGACTTGGTGTCAGTGTATGTCTTTGTTACTGGGTGTCAGTGTGTGTCTGTGTTACTGGGTATCAGTGCATGTCATTGTTACTTGGTGTCAGTGTGTGTCAAAATACTTGGTGTCAGTGTATGTCTTTGTTACTGTCTGTCGGTGTGTGTCTTTGTGTCTTGGTGTCATTGTATGTCTTTGTTACTTGGTGTAAGTGTGTGTCTGTGTTTCTGGGTATCAGTGCATGTCTTTGCTACTTGGTGTAAGTGTATGTCTCTGTTACTTGGTGTAAGTGTGTGTCTGTGTTACTGGGTATCAGTGTATGTCTTTGTTACTTGTTGTCAGTGTATGTCTTTATTACTTGGTGTATGTGTATGTCTTTGTAACTTGGTGTCAGTGTATGTCTTTGTTACTTGGTGTAAGTGTGTGTCTGTGTTACTGGTTATCAGTGTATGTCTTTGTGAAACGGTGTCAGTGTATGTCTTTGTTACTTGGTGACAGTGTGTGTCTGTGTGTCAGTGTATGTCTTTGTTACTGTGTATCAGTGTTTCTCTATGTTACTGGGTGTCAGTGTGTGTTTGTTTGTGTTACTGGGTGTCAGTATTTAGTTTAGTGATACAGCACTGAAACAGGCCCTTCGGCCAACCGAGTCTGTGCCGACCATCAACCACCCATTTATCCTAATCCAACACTAATCCCGTATTCCTATCACATCCCCACCTGTCCCTATATATTTCCCTACCACCTACCTGTACTAGGGGCAATTTATAATGGCCAATTAACCGATCAACCTGCAAGTCTTTGGCATGTGGGAGGAAACCGGAGCACCCGGAGGAATCCCACGCAGACACAGGGAGAACTTGCAAACAACGCACAGGCAGTACCGAGAATCGAGCCCGCGTCCCTGGAGCTGTGAGGCTGCTAACCACTGTGCCAATGTGCCGCCCAGTGTGTGTCTGTGTTACTGGGTATCAGTGTATGTCTTTGTTACTTGGTGTCAGTGTATGTCTGTGTTACTTGGTGTAAGTGTGTGTCTGTGTTACTTGGTATCAGTGTATGTCTTTGTTACTTGGTGTCAGTGTGTGTCTCCGTTAGTCTTTGTTACTTGGTGTCAGTGTCTGTCTGTGTATGTCTTTGTTACTGTGTTTCAGTGTTTCTCTATGTAACTGGGTGTCAGTGTGTGTTTGTTTGTGTTACTGGGTGTCAGTGTGTGTCTGTGTTACTTGGTGTAAGTATATGTCTTTGTTTCGTGGTGTCAGTGGATGTCTTTGTTACCTGGTGTATGTGTGTGTCTGTGTTGCTGGGTATCAGTGTATGTCTTTGGGACTTGGTGTCAGTGTATGTCTTTGTTACTGGGTGTCAGTGTATGTCTTTGTTATTTGGTGTAAGTGTGTGTCTGTGTAACTGGGTATCAGTGTATGTCTTTGTTTCTTGGTGTCAGTGTATGTCTTTGTTACTTGGGGTCAGTGTATGTCTGTTTACTGGGTATCAGTGCATGTCTTTGTTACATGGTGTCAGTGTATGTCTGTGTTACTTGGTGTAAGTGTGTGTCTTTGTTACTTGGTGTAATTGTATGTCTTTGTTACTTGGTGTCAGTGTATGTCTGTGTTACGTGGTGTAAGTGTATGTCTTTGTTACTTGGTGTCAGTGTATGTCTTTGTTACTTGGTGTCAGTGTGTGTCTGTGTTACTTGGTGAAAGTGTGTGTCTGTGTTACTTGGTATCAGTGTATGTCTTTGTTACTTGGTGGAAGTGTGTGTCTGTGTTACTGGGTATCAGTGTATGTCTTTGTAACTTGGTGTCAGTGTATGTCTGTGTTACTTGGTGTAAGTGTGTGTCTTTGGTACTTGGTGTAATTGTATGTCTTTGTTACTTGGTATCAGTGTATGTCTTTGTGACTTGGTGTCAGTGTATGTCTTTGTTACTTGGTGTAAGTGTGTGTCTGTGTTAATGGGTATCAGTGTATGTCTTTGTTACTTGGTGTATGTGTGTCTGTGTTACTGGGTATCAGTGCATGTCTTTGTTACATGGTGTCAGTGTATGTCTGTGTTACTTGGTGTAAGTGTGTGTCTTTGTTACTTGGTGTAATTGTATGTCTTTGTTACTTGGTGTCAGTGTATGTCTGTGTTACTTGGTGTAAGTGTATGTCTTTGTTACTTGGTGTAGGTGTATGTCTTTGTTACTTGGTGTAAGTGTGTGTCTGTGTTACTTGGTGTAAGTATGTGTCTGTGTTACTTGGTATCAGTGTATGTCTTTGTTACTTGGTGTAAGTGTGTGTCTGTGTTACTTGGTGTAATTGTATGTCTTTGTTACCTGGTGTCAGTGTATGTCTGTGTTACTTGGTGTAAGTGTATGTCTTTGTTACTTGGTGTAAGTGTGTGTCTGTGTTACTTGGTGTAATTGTATGTCTTTGTTACTTGGTGCCAGTGTATGTCTTTGTAACTTGGTGTAAGTGTGTGTTTGTGTTACTTGGTGTAAGTGTATGTCTTTGTTACTTGGTGTAAGTGTGTGTCTGTGTTACTGGGTATCAATGTCTGTCTTTGTTACTTGGTGTAAGTGTGTGTCTGTGTTACTGAGTATCAGTGTATGTCTTTGTTACTTGGTGTCAGTGTATGTCTGTGTAACTTGGTGTAAGTGTGCGTCTGTGTTACTGGGTATCAGTGTATGTCTTTGTGACTTGTTGTCAGTGTATGTCTTTGTTATTGGGAGTCAGTGTGTGTCTTTGTGACTTGGTGTCAGTGTATGTCTTTGTTACTTGGTGTCAGTGTATGTCTTTGTTACTTGGTGTAAGTGTGTGTCTGTGTTACTGGGTATCAGTGTATGTCTTTGTTACTTGGTGTAATTGTAGGTCTTTGTTACTTGGTGTCTGTGTCTGTCTTTGTTACTTGGTGTGAGTGTATGTCTTTGTTACTTGGTGTCTGTGTCCGTCTTTGTTACTTGGTGTCAGTGTGTGTCTGTGTTACTGGGTTTCAGTGTATGTCTTTGTGACTCGGTGTCAGTGTATGTCTTTGTTACTGGGTGTCAGTGTATGGCTTTGTTACTTGGTGACAGTGTTTCTCTGTGTGTCAGTGTATTTCTTTGTTACTGTGTATCAGTGTTTCTCTATGTTTCTGGGTGTCAGCGTGTGTTTGTTTGTGTTACTGGGTGTCAGTATTTAGTTTAGTGATGCAGCACTGAAACAGGCCCTTCGGCCAACCGAGTCTGTGCCGACCATCAACCACCCATTTATACTAATCCTACACTAATCCCGTATTGCTATCACATCCCCACCTGTCCCTATATATTTCCCTACCACCTACCTATACTAGGGGCAATTTATAATGGACAATTAACCTATCAACCTGCAAGTCTTTGGCATGTGGCAGGAAACCGGAGCATCTGGAGGAAACCCACGAAGACACAGGGAGAACTTGCAAACTCCGCACAGGCTGCACCCAGAATCGAGCCCGGACCCTGGAGCTGTGAGGCTGCTAACCACTGTGCCAATATGCCGCCCAGTGTGTGTCTGTGTTACTGGGTATCAGTGTATGTCTTTGATACTTGGTGTCAGTGTGTGACTGTGTTACTTGGTGTAAGTGGGTGTCTGTGTTACTGGGTGTCAGTGTATGTCTTTGTTACTTGGTGTCAGTGTATGTCTGTGTTACTTGGTGTAAGTGTGTGTCTTTGTTACTTGGTGTAATTGTATGTCTTTGTTACTTGGTGTCAGTGTATGTCTGTGTTACTTGGTGTAAGTGTATGTCTTTGTTACTTGGTGTCAGTGTATGTCTTTGTTACTTGGTGTAAGTGTGTGTCTGTGTTACTTGTTGTAAGTGTGTGTCTGTGTTACTTGGTATCAGTGTATGTCTTTGTTACTTGGTGTAAGTGTGTGTCTGTGTTACTGGGTAACGGTGTATGTCTTTGTTACTTGGTGTCAGTGTATGTCTGTGTTACTTGGTGTAAGTGTGTGTCTTTGTTACTTGGTGTAATTGTATGTCTTTGTTACTTGGTGTCAGTGTATGTCTTTGTTACTTGGTGTAAGTGTGTGTTTGTGTGACTTGGTGTAAGTGTGTGTCTGTGTTACTTTGCATCAGTGGATGTCTTTGTTACTTGGTGTAAGTGTGTGTCTGTGTTACTGGGTAACAGTGTATGTCTTTGTTACTTGGTGTCATTGTATGTCTGTGTTACTTGGTGTAAGTGTGTGTCTTTGTTACTTGGTGTAATTGTATGTCTTTGTTACTTGGTGTCAGTGTATGTCTGTGTTACTTGGTGTAAGTGTATGTCTTTGTTACTTGCTGTCAGTGTATGTCTTGGTTACTTGGTGTAAGTGTGTGTCTGTGCTACTGGGTATCAGTGTATGTCTTTGTGACTTGGTGTCAGTGTATGACTTTGTTACTGTGTCAGTGTATGTCTTTGTGCCATGGTGTCAGTGTATTTCTTTGTTACTGTGTGTCAGTTTATGTCTGTGTTACTTGGTGTAAGTGTGTGTCTTTGTTACTTGGTGTAAGTGTGTGTCTGTGTTACTGGGTATCAGTGTATGTCTTTCTTACTTGGTGACAGTGTATGTCTTTGTTACTTGGTGTAAGTGTGTGTCTGTGTTACTGGGTGTCAGTGTATGTCTGTGTTACATGGTGTCAGTGTGTGTCTTTGTTACTGGGTGTCAGTGTATGTCTTTGTTTCTTGGTGTCAGTGTATGTTACTTGACCAACTGTTTTCATTCAAGGAAAGGAATACATAATTGGAACAACCAGACATAGATCCGCAAGACCTGTAAATAAGATGCCATTTGAATTACCATATAAAAGATTGGTCAAAAGCACAGAACGAATATCAATGGAGAAGAGGAATAATTTAGTATTTGAAGCTTCCAAGAACCATGGAATCATAAAAGCATAAAATGTCGAAGGCACAGAAAGAGGCCACTTTGACCCATCCTGGCTGAGCCAGCCGTAAAAGGATCCACCTATTCCACTCCCACCTTCTAGCATTTGGTTCATAGCCCTGCAGATTATGGGAGCTGAGGTGCATATCCAGACTCCTTTTCAATGAGTAGAGAGTCTCTGCCTCAGCTACCCTTTCAGGCTGTGAGGTTCAGATCACTACCATCCTCTGGGTGAAAAAATGTTGTCCTCATCTCCCCTCCATTTTTCTAGCAATCACTTCAAAGCTCTGCCCCCTCGTCACTGACCTCTCTGATAAGGCGAATAAATCCTTCACCTCCACTCTATCCAGGCTCCTCAGATTTTGTACATTTCAATCAGATCTCCTCTCAGCCTTCTCTGTTCCAAGGAGAATAACCACACCAGTTCAATCTTTCCTCGTGCCTGCATTTTTCCAGTCCTGGCAACATCCTCGTAAATCTCCTCTGTACCCTCTATCGTGCAATTACATCGTTTATGTAATGAGGTGACCAGAACTGCACACAGTACTCAAGTTGTGACCGAACCAATGAGTTATACAGTTCCAGCGTAACCCCCCTGCTCTTACATTCTATACTGCAGCTAATAAAATAAAGGATTCCATATGCCTTCTGAACCACCTTATCGACCTGTCCTGCTACCTTCAGGGATCTGTGGACATTGACTCCAAGGTCCCTCACTTCTCAGTATGTTCTCATTTATCGTGTCCTCCTTTGTCTTGTTTGACCTCCTAAAATGCACCACCTCGCATTTCTCTGGCTGGAATACCATTTGTCACTTTGTGCCCATCTGAGCAGACCATCAATATCTTCCTGCATCCTACAGCTATCCCCCTTGCTATCTACCAAAAAAGCCAATCTACGTCTGGTCTGCAAACTTCTTGATCATGCCCCCTACATTTACGTCCAAATCATTGTTATACCACAAAAAGCAGGGGACCCAGTTCTGAGCTCCCCGGAATGTCACTGGAAATAGCCTTCCCGTCATTAAGACGCCAATCAACAATTACCCTTTGTTTCCTGCCACAAAGTCAATTTTGTATCCACCTAGGATTTTGTGATAATTACTGTTTCTAAATTACCACATATATCTGGACAGAAGGAACTCATCTGGTTGCAAGCCGAATGGACCTTGTGTTCTTTGTTTCTCTAAATAAGTGGACCATATGGTCACAGAGATCAATCAACTCCAGCAGCTTAAGAATTCTGCAACATTTATGACAGCATGTTAATATTTTGATCTGAAGGCTTGGCCTTCTTTTTTTAAAAAGTCAGGAATTGGCATTAATTCATTCATACATCTGTTTCTATTTGTTATCTTTCCAGAGAAAGTCTTTGTAATTATTTGTGGTCAGCTTGCATAACAACTGAACACATTAGTGTCTCTGATAAATTCATCTGAAACCATGAAACATGGAAATAATTGTTTATGACATTTGAATCAATAATAAATAAATTAATATGTGTTGCTATTCCAAGCACTCTGAAGGAAGTCTACCTGAGTTTAAAGGGATATAAACATGTGTAATTTTCAAAAAAGTTAGTGGGAATACTGTCTAGGTGGTTGCTGAATATTGAGGAAAACCTTTTTTTAAGATAAATAAACGAAAGATATTATCAACTGATGACACCATTATTTGAATTTGGGAAACTTAGATGAAAAATAAATCAGTATGATTCGGTGCGTTTCCTATCAACAGTAAAGGGGTATCTGAGGTAAATAATAAGCCAGCGAGCATTATCTGTTGTTTTAATTGTATGTACTTACATGATAATAGTTTAGGAATTAACAGCACTCCTGTGAAAGGATAATGACTTTCATCGAGTGAGGTGATCAGCAGGTGTGGTGACAGTTTTCAATCTGAGGAGTGTCAATGACGTCTTAACAGATAATAACATTCTTCATCATCAGCAGTCATTTGGGGTTATGATATTTTAGAAGGTAAGAACATGCATACTTTGTGCAGATCACACCACGCATGAGCTAGAGAAGAGAACGAGTGGTCAACAACAATAATGAGATGAAGGAGGAGGCAGATTTTGTCCTGTGGGGAATTGGAGGTTCTTGGAATGGTGTTTTAAAATGACTAACGTTACTTAATCCTCATAATAATTAATCAGTGGACTCATTAAGAAAGAAATTAGTCAATGTCATACTTTGTGAATGGTAACATGATTAGTAAATGGTTTGTAACTTTTCCTGGGATTCACAATTAAACATCCATCAACAATATAAATGTGTTAATGTGGGGTAAAATCAGTTGAGCTGCATTTATCTTTAAATAGGCAACTTTTTTGTTGCAACATGCAATAAGTCATTTGAGTTATAAGAGAATCCAGTTTCTGATTTAACCTAACTTACATCAAGCAAATAGGAGAGAAAATATTTGAGTATGACCACTGGGATTTAGAAGTGCAACAACAGCTGAGACAAAGACAAAGCGACGATTATTGGAGGAATCAAATGAATAGAAAAACAAAACATGGCAAGGCCTGGAATCAAATGGAATGTCGATAGTTGAAACAAAAAATAAGCATTTTAAATATTGTCTTCGATAATAAACTTTCTTCAATGCTCAAGAATGCGTAACTGTTGTGAGAGAATAACTCCAAGTAGCTGGGTTGGAAAGTAAAGGGAAAGGGAAAGGTCTACAGTTTTGTTTTAATATAGTAGTTTTTTTTTTCGGGACCCAAGGTCCTTTGTGTAAATAATCTAATTGTTGGGCAATTTATGGGTATAAATTCAGGGTAAGTTACGGCAGGGCAGCTCAGCAACCTGGAGTGCTCCTCTTGAGCGATCTGGGAAGTCAGGGACACTTCCAATGTCCAGGGTGAACACGTGTGCAGGAGGTGTCTCCAGCTGCAGCAACTCAAAATCCGCGTTTCGGATCTTGAGCGGCAGTTGGGGACACTGTGGAGCATCTGCGAGGTTGATGTCATCGTGGATAGCACGTTCAGGGAGGTGGTCACACTGCAGGTAAAGACTGCTCATGTTGAAAGGGAATTGTGTGACCCCCACATGCAGAGCAGAAGAACTAGGCAGATAGTGCAGGTGTCCCCTTGGTCCATTTCCAATTCTAACAGATGTTCCACTTTGGATACTGTTGGGGGAGATAGCTTCTCAGGGGAACGCGCAAAAGCCAGGTCAGTGGCACCACCGGTGGCTCAGCTGCACAGCAGGGTAGGAAAAAGTGTGAGGGAACTATTGTGATGGGGGATTCTATCGTAACGGGTACAGACACGCGTTTATGTGTCCGCATAAGTGACGCCAGAATGGTATGTTTCTTGCCTGGCGCTAGGGCCAAGGATCTCACGGAACGGCTGCAAGACATTATGAAGGGGGAGGGTGAACAGTCAGAGGTTGTGGTACACATTGCTACCAGCGACATAAGTAGAAAGAGGGATGAGGTGATGCAACAAGTACTTAGGGTGCTTAGTAGCAAATTAAAAAGCAGGACCGCAAACGTTCTAATCTCTGGATTACTCCCAGTGCCACGTGCTAGTGAGTCTAGGAATAAGAGGATAGAGCATATGAATGCATGACAGGAGGAAGGGCGTTAGTTTCCTGGACCACTGGGTCTGTTTCTGGCAAAGGTGGGACCTGTACAAGTTAGATGGGTTGCACCTGAACTGCAATGGGACCAACATCCTTGCTGGGAGTTTTGCTCGTGACGTTTGGGGGTGGGAGTGGTTAGACTAATTTGGCAGGTGGATGGGATACAGAGTGAAGGTACAGTAGGGGTGATGTACAGTCAAATATAGACGAGAAACTGAGTGAGACTGGAAGGCTCAGCAAATATAGACCAGGACCCTTGACTGGTTCCCTTCGACATGAATCAATGAGTCGTTCCAAGGCTGGCAGGAGGGTTTATGGGAGACCAGAGAGAACCCCGACCTTGTCAGCACTTTTCAAACAGAAAACCAACATTGCATTCGCAGTGATATTAATAAAACCCTTAGGAAGACAGAAGGAGGCCATTCGGCCCCTGGGACATGTCCCAACCATTCAATCAGGTCATGGCTGATTTGCTTCTTGTCCACATCAAGCTGTCTCGGCTCCGTAAATATTAATACCCTTTCCTAACAAATCTTTACCAGTAATCAGGGTGGAGCAAAGCGTTACAAGGGGTCATAAATTTAAGGTGAAGGGTGGGAGATATAAGGGGGATGTCAGGGGAAGGTTCTTTACCCAGAGAGTGGTCGGGGCATGGAATGCCTTGCCCGGGGAAGTTGTTGAGTCAGAAACTTTAGGGACTTTCAAAAGGCTTTTGGATAGGTATATGGATAAAGGAGAATGATGGGGTATAGATTAAATTGTCCTTGACAGAGGACAAAGGATCGGCACAACATTGTGGGCCGAAGGGCCTGTTCTGTGCTGTATGTTCTATGTTCTATGTTCTATGTTCTAATGCCGCTGCCTGTTAACACTCGGGAATTACTTTTCACAACCTCTCTGCCTCTCTACCTCTCATTCTTGCTTAAAGACATTCCTTAAAACTAACCTTTTTGACCAAGCTTTTGGTCATCAGCCTTAATCTCTCCTGATGTGTGTTTGGTGTCAGATTTTGTTTTATAATGCACCCTGCACAGTATCTTTGGGACATTTAATACTGGCCTTCTCCCTCACCCCATCTCAATGTCTCACTCTCTCTCTCTCTCTCCTCGCCTCGAAGGCAAGTACATCCTTCCTGAACACCAACATTTAACAGTTTATCACCATTTGAAAAATGTTCTGTGTTTCTATTCTTCCTGCCGAAGAGAAGAACCTCACATTTCTCCACATGATATTCCAGCTTCCAATATCTTGCCCACTCACTTCACCTTTCAATCTTCCTTTGCAGTCTCTTTGTGCCCTCGTCACAGCTTGCTGTCCCACCAATCTTTGCATCATCAACCCAGATAAACCCAAGAAAGGCCGCATTTGAGAGAGGCACTTTTGTTCTGACAAGTATAATGAAACAACTGGTTGATATTTTGTGCAGGCTATTTCGGTATATTCATAGGAGTTGTTAAGATGAAACATCTTTATTCAGAGATTTTTGGAACATAGGAAGGTAGGAACAGGATTAGGCCATTCAGCCCCTCGAGCCTGTCTCACCATTCAATGAGATCATGGCTGATCCGCAGCCTAACTCCATATACCTGCCTTTGGCACATATCCCTTAATATCTTTACTTAACAAAAATGTATCTCAGATTTAAAGCTAACCACTGTTCTGGATTCAACCGCTGTTTGTGGGAGAGAGTTCCAAACCTCTACCACCCTTTGCGTGAAGAAGGGCTTCCTAACATCTCCGCTGAATGGACTGGCCCTACTTTTTAGACTATGTCCCCTCGTTTTAGAATTTTCGAACAGTGGAATAGCTTATCTTTATCTAGCCTATCTTTTCCTGTGAATATCTTGAAGACTTCGATCAAATTACCCCTCAACCTTCTAAATTCGAGCGAGAAAAGGCCTAATTTGTGTAATCTCTCCTCGTATCTTAACCCCTGTTGTCCAGGTGTCATTCTAGTAAACCTACATTTCACTCCCTCTAAGGCCAATATATCCTTCCTCAGGTGTGGTGCCCAGAACTGCTCACAGTATTCCAAGTGGGGTCGAACCAGAGTTTTGTACAGCTGCAGCATAACCTCTGTGTCTTTATACTCCAGTCTTCTTGATATAAAGGCTGGCATTCCATGAGCCTTTTTGAATAATTTCTGCACTTGCTTGTGGCATTTTTAAGATCTATGCACCTGAACCCCCAAGTCTCTTTGGTCATCCACTGTGCTTAACCTCTTTCCATTTAGAAGTCCCCTGCTCGATTCTTTTTTGGTCCAAAATGGATAACCTCACACTTGCCCACATTGACATCCATCTGCCACTGTTTTTTTTCCATTCACCAAGTCTGTCTATATCTCCTTGTAACTTTATGCTATCATCTAAACTTTCTACAATGCCACGTAACTTCGCATCATCAGCAAGTCTGAATATGTGACTTACGATGCCATCATCCAAGTCTTTAATGAATAATGTGAATAATTGAGGCACCAACACAGGTCCCTGTTGGACACCACTAGTTACATCCTGCCAATGGGAATACTTACCCATTATCCCCACTCTCTGTCACCGACCACTCAACCAGCTTCCTAACCATGTCAATAATTTGCCCTCAACTCCCTGGGTGTCTACCTTAATTAACAGTCTCTTATGTGGGACTTTATCAAATGCCTTCTGGAAAGTCCATGTAACCCGGTTTCCTTCGGGTGCTCCGGTTTCCTCCCACATGCCAAAGACTTGCAGGTTGATAGGTAAATTGGCCATTAGCAATTGCCCCTAGTATAGGTAGGTGGTAGGGAAATATAGGAACAGGTGGGGATGTGGTAGGAATATGGAATTAGTGTAGGATTAGTATAAATGGGTGGTTGATGGTCGGCACAGACTCGGTGGGCTTAAGGGCCTGTTTCAGTGCTGTATCTCTAAACTAAACTAAACTAAACTAAACTAAACTAAATAACATCCATCGACATTCACCTGTCCAGTACCTTAGTCACCTCTTTAAAAAAAGTATCAATGAGATTTGTCAGGCATGACCTCCCGTCATGAATCCACGTTGGCTGTCCCTGATTAACTGAAATTTTTCTCGGCGTCCAGTCACGGTATCCTTGATTAAATACTCCAGCAAGATGCCCACCACAGATGTCAGGCTAACTCATCTGTAATTTCCTTGGTTCCCCCTTTCACTCTTCTTCAAAAATGGAGTGATATGTACAACTTTCCAGCCCAGAGGGAGCACTCCTGAATCCCGGTAACTCTGAAAGACTATAGTTAAGGTATCGACAACGTGCTCACCTACTTCCTTTAACACCATCGCATGGAAACCATCAGTATCTGGAGATTTCCCACTGTTTAGTTGCATTAATTTCTTTGTTACTGATGTTTTACTGAACGTTAATTGTATTAAGTCCCTGGCACCTATCGGCTATTAATTTTTCGGGATTGCTGGTAAGTTATCCTCCTTTTCAACTGTGAATAGTGGGGCAAAGTAATTGTTCAACATGTCTGCCATTTCTGCATTATCAATGACAATATCTCCATTTTCAGCTTTTAGTGGGCCAACTTTGCTCTTGACCACCCGATTTCCCCTTATGTAACTATAAAATTTCTTCTTATTGATTTTGATGTCCCTTGAAAGTTTCATTTCATCATCTCTTTCAGTAACTCCTTTAAGCTGCTTTGTGACCCTTTGCTGGTCTTTGTGTCTATCCAATTCGGCCGGATCTGTGTTGTGTTTTGCATTTTTGTAAGCCCTTGCTTTTACGTTTGTACTGTCCCTAATCTCTTTGGTTGTTCATGGCTGTTTTTTCTATGAAGTGGAGCTTTTTCCTCTCAGGGGTATATACTCGCTCTGTATTACGTTAAATGTTTCTTTCAATATTCTCCACTGTTATTCAGTTGTTTGACCCAGAAAGAGATCTTCCCAGTTTACTGTGGAAAGTCTCTGTCTAATCCTGGTAAAGTCAGCCCGACCCAAGTCTAAAATTCTAGCAGCTGATTCGTGCATTTCACTTTCAAACGATGCCTTGATTTCAATCATGTTGTGACCACTATTTGATAAATATTCACGCCAGTTAGGCTGCTAATTAAATTTGTCTAGTTACTCATAACTAAATCTAATATTGCCTCTCCCCTTGTTACATCTAGGACACATGGCTGTCTGAAAGTATCCCAGACACATTCCCAAAATTCACTACCTTTCTGACAGATGCTAGTCTGCCTCTGCCAATCTATGTGTAAGTTAAAATCCCACACTAATACGACTTTGCCTTTGTTACACACTTGCCTAATTTGTGCAGTTATACAATCTGACACCTCAGAACTGCGACCAGGGGGTCTATACACAAAACCTCTTCCAGGTTTAGATCGTTTTCTGTTCCTCAGTTCCACCCATAAAGTCACCATTGGATGAAAGACTCTCCTTCAGTGTCCTATCCCACACAGACAGAAAGACAGCCAAATACACACAGGCAGACTGACATGTCCAGATAAACACACACACACACATAGAAATCCACAGCCAGACACAGCCATTCCCACTGACCGAGAGAGAGAGAGAGAGAGAGAGAGAGAGAGAGAGAGAACCCACACAGAGACACATATATTCACATTGACCAACTGGGAAAGATAAACACAAACACATCCCTCTGTGTAAAGAATGTTTTTAGAAACATCAAAATCTCTCTTTTCGCCTTTTATATTTCACTCTCGGGGCTTCAATTTATTGTCAATCTGATTTCACAGGGAGCAGGATAATTTTTGCTTTCCTTTTCTTGTCTTTGGGGTCAGGAGGTAATGGGACAGTCCCAGAGACTGACAGTCTGTAACCCGTGACCCAGCGCTGTGACCACGAGTGGGGTAGGGGGAGGGGGCAACATGGAGAGGGTCAGTCCCAACATCTTAAAGGGACCCTGCACCACCAGAACTGCTCCTTCGGTTTAAACCTTCGAGTGAGTCAGGAGGTGTTTGAACAAGGATGGGAACAAAGTGAAATTGAATCTTCCAATATTTATTTGTTCAGCGATGTTAATAAACACCAAATAACTGTCAAGCCCAAATTCACACAAGTAAAATTGTGAATTCAGAGTGATAATTTTAAAGGAGAAACTATTGTTAATTAATTCCATTTCATTTGCTAAACATTATCATCATAACCTTGTTTTGTTCAGGATGTAATATTAAAAAGCCCTGAGGAAGAGAGGAAGAGGCCGTTCGGTCCCTCGAGCCCATCCTTTCTCTTTGAGACATTTTATTCTTCACCCTCTCCCTTACTGTGTGTGTCTCTCGGTCCCTCAGCCATTCTCTCTTGCCTCCTTACCCGTCTCTTTCCCTCCCTCACCCCATTTCTCTTTCCCTCCCTCACTCTCTCTCTCTCTCTCTCTCTCTCTCTCTCACTCACACACACACACAACGGTTAACTTTAAAAATAGAGATGTTTTCTTTCGAGCTCTCTGACAAACAAAAAGAATTCCTTGGCCAAATGCTCAGTAATTCCTGAAGAAGAGAGGAAGAAGAAGAGGAAGAACTGTCCCTTTTTGGTTTGGTGTCACAAATGCATGCAGATGGCAGTCAGTAGGACATTTCTAGAAGGTTTCTTTCCAGGCGACGTTGAAGATCAGTCTGATAGGCTTTCCAAGAAAAATATGACAGCAGGGGTTGCTGGCAGGCCTTTCAGTCGGAATGCAACGTCAATTTATGGATCTCTTACATTCGCTTCAAAGTACATCTACAAGACATGGAACAGGGTGCTTATTGTGACTGCTTGCTTGGCTGGTTTTCTCCAGCTGACTTCAAAACAGTTAACACCCCGAAGACACCGTCTAAAGCGAAACCAAAAGCAATATCTCAATGGTCTAGCTCCAGATCCCCAGAAATCCTGACCTGTCAGTTCTCTGGACAAAATCTCCCCCAAGTCACAAAGCCTCTGCTGGGTCTTTATCTGAAGACAGGTGGCTTCCAGTAAAGGTTGTTTTCAAATAGGAAAATGAAAAGTAAATCCATAGAATCATTTTCAATTTCCACAAATAATACAATCCTACAATTGCAAAATACACGAGTCCCCAAAACATTTTAACAAAAATGTAGAAGCGCCGTCAGAACACACACTTTAAAAAGTGCTTTACTGTTTTGCGAACGAGGTGAATAACCTCACAGATCCCCATTATTTCTCAGCTTCCACCTTGTTACCCATTCACTTAAACTGCCTACATATATTTTGTCTCAGCCTCACAGCATGCATTTGTACCTAGCTTTGTATCGTCAGCAAATCTAGCAGCATTGCACTCACTTTCTTCGTCTACGTCCCGAATATAGATGGTAAATAGCTGGAGCAACAGCAATGATCATTGTGACACTCCACTAGTTACAGCCTGACAACCTGAAAATGCCCCGTTTATCTCGACTCACTACTTCAGATTAAACAGTGAATCGTCAGAAGATTAAACACAGGGCCGGGGGAAACCAGTGCAGTGAACAGTCACAAGATTAAACACAGGGCCAGAGGGAACCTGCAATATGAATAACCAAAAGTTTAAACACAGGGCCCAGGGGAACCTACTGAGTGAATTGTCAGAAGTTGAAACACGGTGCCCAGGGAAACCTGCACTGTGAATATTTACACTATCAAAACACATGGCCCAGGGTGGTCATGCACAGTGAACGATCGCAATATTAAATACAGGGCCTGTCAGGATTCTACACTGTAAATAGTCGCAAGTTTAAACAAAGGGCTCGGGGGAACCGTCAGAGTGAATTGTCACAAGTTTAATCACAGTGCGTGATGAGGAAACCTGCACAATAAAAACCCACAATTGTAAAAAAACAAGGCCGAAGTGAACCTGAACAGTGAATAGTCACAAATTTAAACTGAGGTTTGGGGAGGAACGTGCACAACGAATAGTCACATTTTTAAACACAGGGCCCAGGGGGAAGCTGCACGGTGAATAGTCCCAGATTTAGACACAGGGCCCAGGGGAACATCCACAATGAATAGTCACAAGTTTTAAAAACAGGGCCAAGGGGAATCTGAACAGTGAATAGTCACAATAATAATCACATGGCCCGGGGGGATCCTGCACACTGATTCGTGTCAAATTACAAAACAGGGCCCAGCGGGAACCTGCACCGTGAATAGTCACAATTCGAAATACAGGGCCCGGGACGATCCTTCACAGTGAATAGTCACATGTTTCAACAGAGGGCCAGGGGGATCCTGCACAGTGATTTATGTCACGTTTAAACACAGAGCCTGGGGAGCCTGCAGAGTGAATAGTCGCAGTTTAAACACAGGGCCCTGGGGAACCAGTGAATCGTGACGAGATTAAAAACGCAACCAGGGGTGTACCTGCACAGTGCTCTTACCATTCCCTCTCGTAAATATGATCGCCAAGAGTTGGGCTCTAATTCTGGTGTACTTGCTGGAGCGTTCCAGTTACACCAACTCTGGAAGCGAACCGTTTGCTCACAGTGGAGTTAAACCTCTTTCTGCACTTTTCAAGGCATATGATGCCAAGAGGGCCAAAACTACTGGTGTGGACTCCCTGTGCTGCTTCGCCAGCTCAGAAGGTTAGTACAGAAGAGCACAGCACTGTGAAAAGTGAGCTGTCCAGGCCTTCATGTGGGTGCCAGTTACCTGCCAAAGAAGCAGGTTGATGACTTTTAACAACAAAGTAAGTTGTATTAGCATCCAGCACCCAACCACCACTACTAAACAAACCACTCCCCGAACGTCTCTCTACCCCCAGCATAAGTACAGTGTTCTAAGAGGAGATGTGGGTGGCAGACGTGGGGTAGCTGGGTACTGGTGATGTGACTGTAATGGTATAGACACTAACCCAAATGAGATACCCTCATATTGACCCCACAACCTTCGACACTGAGGAAACACACCATGCGATACAAGCCTTGCAACACAATAAGAGGGCATACGTGGGCTTCAGATGCAAAATTGGCAGTCAATGCCTCCATAGTTGAACAGCCGGCAACCACTCAGTTCGACGACTCACATGTGACGAACAGATACTTGGGTAAGCTAGTGGGGAACGACTAACACATGCAAAATTGGAATTCAGTGGAATTACAGGCTTCAACAGAAGACAAGTTCGGAGCAGCCATTGCACAGTACACCAGCTTGTATTTATACAGTAGCTTTGAGGTAGCAAATTGTCCCAAGGCACTTCACAGGAGCATTATCAAAGAAAAGATGGCACGAAGACAGGGGATATTTTGATCAAATGTCCAAAGGAGAGATTAGAACAAATGACCAAAAACCTGATCAAAGAGGAACGTTTTAAGGAGTGTATGAAAAGTAGGATAGAGAGTGAAGCAGTTTAACGATGGTATATCGGCTCATCGTATCCATGCTGTTTCTGCACGGAGCTATACAGTCATTCCCACTCCCCCACTTAATCCCCATAGACCTGCCAGTTTATTTCCGTCACTTTACTGTACAATTTCAATTTGAAATCATTGGTTGTCTCTGCTTTCACCACCCTTGTGGGCAGCAGAATCCAGATCATTACCACCCGCTGCAAAAAAAAGTTCTGAATAATATTTCACCTGTATCTCTTGCCCAAAGCCTACAATCTGTGTCCTGTGGTTCTTGTACCATTAGTTGGTGGGGATGTTGGCCACCTCGAGGACTTCTGTGTTGGAGATACGGTCCTGCCACCTGATGCCAAGGGTTCTCTGGAGGCAGCGAAGATGGAATGAATTGAAACATCGCTTTTGGCTGACAGACGTTGTCCAGGCCTCGCTGCCGGAGAGCAAGGTACTGAGGACACAGGTTTGATGCACTCGGACTTTTGTGTTCTGTGGTCTATATATATATATATATATATATATATATATATATATATATATATGTGTGTGTGTATCGTGTTCAGATGAAAGTCTTTCGCTGAACATGTTTGTTTAGTGGCTGTAATGAATGTCGTTTTTCATAAGGCCCAATTAAATTTCTTTGCTATGAATCAGATTTTCATTGCAATCTCATTCTCGCAAAACGTCCAAGAGAGTAGCAATTCAGGGACAGCCGTGTATCAGCCGCTCTATAGGGAGGGAGAGAAGGGATCAACGTCTGAGAAGATTAGTTTGGAAGAGTATGATCTCCGAGCTTCAATGTGTATAGTCAAACGACCATATACTGTCTTTTGAAATTGGGATATATATTGCAGTTTTCGGTGTGCTGTATCCGACTCGCTGATGCTGGTGTTCCTGGTGAGACTCGATGTCCAAATATTGATGTCTCCAGATTTTCTTAGAAATATAGACGGTTCTGGGATTGTGTATCGATATTTCCGGGTATTCCATGGAATTGAGAGTAATTGAACAGGATCTCTGGGAGTCTGCTTATATCTTCTGGGGGGTCAGTGTGAATGTCAATGAATTTACAGATCAGGCATCTGTCTGCATTTGTCGAACCCACTCCCACACTTCCACCCTCACTCCTACCCCTGCCTCCCAGAAGAGTTTCAGGGATCTCCTTGCCCTCACTTTCCACCCAGCAGCTTCCACGTCCAAGATTTTTTCTTCCCCCATTTCCGCCACATCCAGCGTGATGCAACCAACCAAACACATCATCCCCTCCCCTTCATGTCAGCGTTCTGAACGGACAATTCCCTCTGCGACACGCTGGCCCACTCCTCCATCGCCCACCAACTTGTTCCCTTTGCATGGCACCGTCCCATGCAATTGCGGGACGTGTAATACCTTTGACCTCCCCTCTCCTCATCATCCAAGGCTGCAAGCAATCTTTCCAGGTGAAGCAATGATTTACTTGTACTTCTTTCAATTTAGAATACTGATACGACAAGAGTTGATTCAGTCTCACGACTCCACAGGTCACAACATATTCGTAAAGTTTTCCAGCAACCAGAAAAACACCCACTTTAAACACTTTATTTGCACCCCCCCCCCCACCGCAGAATATAGCATACCAAGCCAGATTACAAAATTAACAATTTTCAGAAACTAAATCTTAAACAATAATGAATCAAATCTATAGATGAAAAGATGATATAACTTCTTAATCTTCCTATCTCTTATGCACACACAAATATACATGAAAACACCAGTTAACCGGGGGAAAAGGCTTTTCCCTTTCCAACTGTTTCCTGAGAATAATAAAATAACTTGGTCAAAATATTCTGGTCAGATATTCCCGGGTCGGTGAGGTGTCCCTGAGTCCAATAGTCGGATGCCACTTGAAATCTCTGCAGGCGGGTTCAATGAACAGTTTGTGATGGTTTGGTGTTCAAGGCAATTCGTCTGCAGCAGGCGTCACACAGATCTTTCAGCAAAGGATGTAGCAACTGGCCTACTTGGATTTTGAAGCAGCTGTCTCGCAATATAAACTTTCTTGAGCTATCTGGGTTTTCTAAAATATAACAGGCAACAGGAATCAGTCTTGAGGCAGAGAATATTCAGAGACTGGAGGCAATATGATTCTGTTCCTTTAACAATGCAGGGCTTCCTTTCTGCAAAGTAGTTTTCCACCACAGAATGTAGCAACTTGTATTTGCTGCTTGACTACGAGCTTCCAATTACTTGCCATTTTAATTCACCACCCTGCTCTCACACCCACATTTCTGTACTTGGCCTCCTGCAGTGTTCCAGTGACGCTCAACACAAGCTCGAAGAAAGCAAATCGTCTTCTGATTCGACACTCTACAGCCTTCTGGACTCAACATCGAGTTCAACGATCTCAGTTCATGACTGCCATTAGTTTTTTAAAAATTTATTTGATTTCATTTTATTTTTAACCATGTGTCAGTTTGGCGTGCTTTTCCTTTTGGACAGAGCTTATCATTGCACTGCAATTAATACCCTCTCTGGAATAATACTATGTCTTTCTACTACAACTCTTAGCACTCCCTTTTCCTTTTATTCTGTGTTATCTCTGTTATTTCACACATCTGGAATTAAAAGTTAGTGTAATGGTGACCGTGAACCGATTGTCGATTGTTGAAAAAATTCCATCTCGTTCACTCAAGTCCTTTACGAAACGAAATCTGCTGTCCTTACCCGGTCTGGCCGACAGTAGAATCCGACCCACAGCAATGTGGTTGACTCATAAAATGTCCTCTGAGCTAGTCTAGCAAGCCACTCAGTTGTATCAAACCACTAACAAGCCTAAGGAATGGAATGAATCCAGAAGAACCATCCAGCATTGACCTCGGCTCTGGAAACACAGCCCTGTCGACTCTGCAAAATCCTCCTTCGTATCATCTGGGGGCAGGTGCCAAAATTGGAAGGGATGTCCCACAGGCTATGCAAGCAACAGCCTGACTTGGTCATACTTATGGAATCATACATAACGGACAATGTCGCAGACACCACCATCATCATCCACAGATATGTCCTGTCACACTGTAAGGACATGTCCACCGACTCTGGTGGCATAGCGGTAGACAGTCAGGATGAAGTTGCCTTGGAAGCCCTCAACACTGACTCTGGACCCCATGATTTCTGATTGCATCAGATCAAACATGGCCAAGGAAACCTCCCGCTGATTGCCACCTCGCCTGCATGCACCCTCCCCCACGTCTTGGCTGAAGAATCAGTGCTTATCCATATTGAATACCAATTGGAAGAAACGCTTAGCGCAGCAAGAGCATAATATGTACTCTGGGTGGGAGACTTCAATGTCCATCAGCAAGAGTGGCTAGGTAGTACCACTGCTGACCAAGCTGGCTGAGTCCTAAAGCGCACAACATCGAGACTGCATCTGTGGCAGCTGCTGAGGGGACCAACAAGAGGGAAAAACCTACTTGACCTCGTCTTTACCATTCTACCTGATGCAGATGAATCTGTCAATAGCAGTATTGGTAGGAGTGACCACTACACAGTCATTGTGGAGACGAAGTCCTGTCTTTACATTGAGGTATATTCACCATTGTGCTGTGTGGCACTGCCACCATGCTAAAATGATTGCAAAACAGATCTAGCAACTCCAAACTGGGTATCCATGAGGCGCTTTGGGCCATCAGTAACAGCAGAATTATATTCGAGCACAATGTGTAACTTCATGGCACGGCATATCTCTCACTTTGCCATTACCAGCAAGCCGTGGGATCAACCATGGTTCAATGAGAGTGCAGGAGGGTTAAAATTCTAGCACTCCCTTCCTTACAGCACTATGGGTGCACCTACACTCCCAGGACTAGCAGTTAAAGAAGGCAACTCACACCATCTCAAAAGCAATCAAGGATGGTCAATAAATGCTGGTCTCGTCAGGGGCGCCCACTCCCCATTAATGAATAATAATAAAAACATAATCTCTCCTGCCCTACATCCTATCGTACATCTTAACTTTATTTCTTCTTGACCCCTTTTTTTCACTTTCAAAAAATAAACTATGACATTTCTCATCTTTCCCTGTTCTGCTGAAAGTTCACAGACCTGAAATGCTAATTTTGTCTCCTCAGATGTTGTCAGATCTGTTGAGTATTTCCCACACTTTCTGATTTAAGGTCAATGTTTATTGGTTTGCCCGAGTGTCAGGTTATTAATTGGGATCCCAGAAAATGACAGTGTTGGCAGACAGATCCTCAGATCTCTATTTGCATACGACATTCCCTGAAGCGAAATTCTGAGGAGATCTTGCATGTGTAACATAATTTATATAAGTTAATAGCTGAGTATCAGTGCTTACTGCAAGTTCCTTGGTTAGTATTACAATTTTAAGTATATTCATGTGTAAGTGCCACTGTTTCCAGGATTGATCAGTTCCTCGCAGACACAAGGAATTGACCCAAGTATCTTAAACCTACACCATTCTGTGCGTGTGCTTCAAGTTTCTCTGACAACCGGTTGCTGTCATCACCCATGTCTCATACTGAAATTGTCAGTCTGTGATATCTGCAAAACACACCTCAGGGGGAGGAGTCTATCAGATTGTGAAAGGACCGGATACACCTGCAGATATACTGTGGTGCAGTGGTTAGCACCGCAGCCTCACAGCTCCAGCGACCCGGGTTCAATTCTGGGTACTGCCTGCGTGGAGTTTGCAAGTTCTCCCTGTGTCTGCATGGGTTTCCTCCGGGTGCTCCGGTTTCCTCCCACATGCCAAGGACTTGCTGGTTGATAGGTTAATTGGCCATTGTAAATTGCCCCTAGTATAGGTAGGTGGCAGGGAAATATAGGGGCAGGTGTGAATGTAGTAGGAATATGGAATCAGTGTAGGATTAGTATAAAATGGGTGGTTGATGGTCGGCACAGACTCGGTGGGCTGAAGGGCCTGTTTCAGTGCTGTATCTCTAAACTAAAACTAAAACCAAGGAGAATGTGGCATCGTCTTGATGGAGATGGTAAGAGGGGACAGTAACAGCAGTGAGACAGGGACACCAGCAGATGGAGATGGTGAGAAAGGAGACAGCAACTGCAGGGAGACAGGGACACCAGTAAATGGAGATGGTGAGAGGGGGATAGTAACTGCAGTGAGACAGGTACATAACATTGGGGGATGACAAAAGCACTTCTCCTCTTTGACAAATATTTATATTTCCCTCCCACTGCGCTGTATCAGCAGCCAGACCTGGAACCCATACTGAGAGATGGCTCGTGCCAGTCACTGCACTGTCATCGTGCAGGCAGAATTGGAGACCACACCGAAAGCTGACCATGTGGTGCCTGGCATGGCACGGTGATGCAGCGAGTAACATGAGAAGTCTGAGAACAAGTGATTAAACATCGGATGCATTGAAATGCTGCCGACACCCCTTCCTCCCACCCCTGCACCCAGAGATCCACGAACATCATTCTTCTCTTACATTTAGCTCAGATTTCCACTGCACCTGGACAGAGAAAATCCCTCCATGAGGCATTCACATGCCCATACACTGTGAAGCAACTAAAGTTATTAACAAAACAATCTGCACAGGTTGACACGGATAAACGTTTAACTAATATTACATTCACGAATTACACTCAAATTAATATTCATTCATGTGCCACCCAATAGTGCTTCCTTGAAGGCTGTGTGTTTTCTAATTCTAGAGCTGCCCCTTTGACCTCAGTGTGGTGGACGCTTACTGCAGTCGTAAAAATGGCACCGCAGATATTTACAACCGGAACTTTCGGCAGTGCGACCGAGAGTGGGACTGACTTCTGGTTGGAGCACCTCGACTAACTTGGTGGTGCCTGCATGGGCATCGAACGAGGGTCTGTCAAGGGCGCAGATGCACTCCCCTCTTGAGAGGGGACACCGCCTGCAGCTCCCATAGCACCAGTCTGCTCCCATGGGGCTGTACATTATAACTCACTGATCTGCATGAGAGAAATCTAAAGGACATCAGGGATCCGACCAAAGCTCCTCTCCATTCGAACCACTAAATCTCTCAATGCTGCCTCTCTACTTTTCGAAGCTGGAAGGGATTGAGGGAACCAGTGCCCCAACAGCAGCAGGTTGGGCTTTAATCAAAGCTGGCCTGTGTGAGTTGGTGTATCTTTGTGTGTGTGCGTGTGTGTTTGTATATCTGCCTTGCTCTGTGCCTGGGTTTTGATCAGTGTGTGTGTGTGTGTGTGTGTCTGTCTGTCTGTCTCTGTTTGTGTCTCTGTGTTTGTATATTTGTCTGATTCAGTGCCTGGTGTCTGATCGGTGTGTGTGTGCGTGTTTGTGTGTGTGTGTGTGTGTGTGTTTGTGTGTGTGCTTGTGTGAGTGTGTGTGTGTGTGTGTGTGTGTGTGTGTGTGTGTGTGTGTGTGTTTGCCTGTCTGCCGGGCTGGGTGCCTGGGTTCTGATCGGTGTGTGTGTGGCGTGTGTCTTTGTTTGTATCTCTGTCTGGCTCAGTGCCTCGTGTCTGATCGTTGTGTGAGTGAGTTTGTGTTTGTGTCTGTGTGCACAGTGTGTGTGTTTGTCTTTGTAGATCTGTCTGGCTTGCTGTCTGGGTTCTGATCGGTGTGCGTGTGTGTGTTTGTGTGTGAGTCTGTCTCTCTCTGTTTGTGTTTATGTGTTCGTATATCTGCCTTATTCAGTGCCTGGGGTATGATCGGTGTGTGTGTCTGTTTGTGTGTGTGTCTCTGTCTGTCTGTATGTATGTGCATCCATATCTGTCTGGCTCAGTGCCTGTGGTCTGATTGGTGTGTCGTTGGTGAGTATTTGTCTGTCTGTCTATTTTTGTGTGTGGGTATGTGTGTGTGTTTGTATATCGGTCTGGCTCAGTGCCCGGTGTCTGATGTGTGTGTGTGTATGTGTGTGTGTGTGTTTGTGTGTGTTTGTGTGTGGCTCTGTCTGTGTGTTTGTATATCTGTCTGGCTCAGTGCCTGAGGTCCGATCGGTGTGCATTTGTGGGTGTGTGGTTTGTGTCTGTGTTTGATTGCATGTGCTTGTCTATCGGTCTGTCTCAGTGCCTGCGGTCTGATCAGTGTTTGTGTGTATGTGTTTGTGTGTATATGTATATCTGTCTGGCTCAGTGCTTGTGGTCTGATCTGTGTTTGTGTGTATGTGTTTGTGTGTATATGTATATCTGTCTGGCTCACTGCTTGTGGACTGTTCTGTGTTTGTGAGCGCGTGTGTGTTTGTGTGTGTGTGCCTGTCTGTCTCTCTTTGTGAGTGTGTGTTTGTACATATGTCCGTTTCAGTGCCTGTGTTCTGATCGGTGTGTGTGTGTTTGTGTCTGTCTCTGTTTGTGTCTCAGTGTTTGTATAACTGTCTGCCTCAGTGCCGGGGGTCTGATTGGTGTGTGTCTGTGTGTATGTGTCTGTCTGTCTCTCTGTGAGCGTGTGTGTGTATATCACTCGAGCTCAGTGCCTGGAGTCTGATCAGTGCATGTGCGTATAATCTGTCTGGCTCAGTGCTTGTGGTGTGATCGGTGTGTGTATGTCTGTAGGAGCAGGAGTAGGCCATTCGGCCATTCGGCCCTGCTCCGTCATTCATTATGATCATGGCTGATCACCTAACTCAGTAACCTGTTCCCGCTTTCGCCCCATATCCTTTGATCCCCTTAAACCCAAGAGCTATATATAACTCCTTCTTGAAAACATACAATGTTTTGGCCTCAACTGCTTTCTGTGGTAACGAATTCCACAGGCTCACCACTCACTGGGTGAAGACATTTCTCCGCATCTCAGTCCTTCATGGTTAACCCCGTATACTTAGACTATGACCCCTGGTTATGGACGACCCCACCATCGTTAACATCATTCCTGCATCTACCCTGTCAAGCCCTGTTAGAGTTTTATAGGTTTCTATGAGATCCCCCCTCACTCTTCTGAACTCCAGAGAATATAATCTGAACCCACTCAATATCTCCACAGACGTCAGTCCTGCCATCCCAGGAATCAATCTGGCAAACCTTCGCTGCACTCCCTCGATAGCAAGAACATACTTCCTCAGAGACCAAGACTGCACACAATATTCCTGGTGTGGCCTCACCAAGGCCCTGTATAATTGCAGCAAGACATCCCTGCTCCTGTACCTGTTGGACTTGCATGCTTACCTTCAGCGACTGATGTATGAGAACACACAGGACTCATTTCATATTTCCCTTTCTCAGTTTTTAAGCCGTTGAGATAATAATCTGCCTTCCTGTGTTTGCTGCCAGACTGGATAACCTCACATTTGTCCACATTATACTGCATCCGCCGTGCATTTGCCGACTCACGCAACTTATCCAAATCACCCTGAAGCCTCTCTGCATCCTCCTCACAACTCATCCTCTCAACCAGTTTTGTGTCTTCTGCAAATTTGGAGATATTACATTTAGTTTCCTCATCTAAATCTTAAATATATATTGTGAATAGCTGGGGTCCAAGCACCGATCCCTGTGGTATCCTACTAGTTACTGCCTGCCATTCGGAAAACGACCCATTTATCCCGACTCCTTTTTTCCTGTCTGCCAACCAATTTTCTATCCATCGCAATACAGTACCCCCAGTCCCATGCGTTTTAATTCTACATGCTAATCTCTTATGTAGGAATTTTTCAAATGCCTTATGAAAGTCCAAATAAACCACATCCACTGGCTCCCCCTCATCATCTCTCCTAGTTACATCCTCGAAGGATTACAGTTGATTTGCCAAGCATGATTTGCCTTTCGTAAATCCATGCTGACTCCAGCCGATTCTACCACTGTCCTCCAAGTGCTCTGCTATAAAATCTTTGATAATGGACTCTAGAATTTTCCCCACTACCGACGTCAGGCTTACTGGTCTATAATACCCTGCTTTCTCGCTACCTCCCTTTTTAAATCGTGGGGTTCCTTTAGCTACCCAACAATCTGTAGGAACTGTTCCAGAGTCGATATAATCTTGGAAGATGAGCACCAATGCATCCACCATTTCAAGGCACTTCCTTAAGTACTCTGGGATTCAGACCATTAGGCCTTGGGAATTTATCAGCCTTCAATCCCACCAATTTCCCAACACCAATTCTCTACTGATACTGATTTCCTTCAGTTCCCATCTCTGACTTAGCCCTGTGTTCCGCAACATTTCTGGTATGATATTTGTGTCCTCCTTTGTGAAGACAGAAACAAAGTATACAATTAGTTGGTCAGCCATCTCTGTGTTCCCCATAATAAATTCCCTGTTTCTGACTGTAAGGGACCTACATTTGTCTTCACTAATCTTTTTATCTTCACATATCTATATAAACCTTTACAGTCAGTTTTTATGTTCTCCACAAGCTTGCTCTCATTCTCTATGTTCCCCTTCTTAATCAATCCCTTGGTCCTCCTTTGCTGAATTCTAAACTGCTCCTAATCCTAAGGTTTGTTGCTTTTTTTTCAAGCGAATTTATGTGCATCTTCCTTGGATCTAATGCTTTCTCTAATTTCCCTTGTAAGTCATAGATTGGCTACCTTTCCTGTTTTACTTTTGCGCCAGGCAGAAATAAACAATTGTTTCAGTCCATCCATGCACACTTTGAATGTTTGCCATTGCTTTTCCACCGTCGTCCCTTTAAGTAACGTTTCCCAGCCCATCATAGACAATTCGCGCCTTATACCTTCATACTTTACTTTACTAAGATTCAGCACCCCAGTCTCAGAATCAAATATGTCACTCCCCGTCTTGATGAAGAATTCTATCATATTATGGTCGTTCTTCCCCATGGGGTCTCGCACAACCAGATTGTCAATTATTCCTCTGTCATTGCACAATACCCAGTCTAGGATGACCTCTTCTCTAATTGGTTCCTCAACGCATTGGTCCAGAAAACCATCCCGTATATACTCCAAGAATTCCACCTCTCCGGTATTGTGACTGATTTGATTTGCCCAATCTATCGGCTGATTAAAGACACCCGAAAATACAAATGTTCCTGTATTGCATGTGTCTCTAATTTCCTGTTTCGTGCCATTCGGAACATCACCAATATTGCTTGGGGGGTCTCTATACAACCTCCACTAACCTTTTCTGCCCCTTTGTGTTTCTCAGCTCTACCCATACATATCCCACATCGTCAGAGCTAATATCCTTCCTCATTACTGCATGAAAAACCTCTTTAACCAGCAATGCAACTCCGCTGCCTTTTGCTTTTTGTCTGTCCTTCCAAAATACTGAATACCCCTGGATGTTCATTTCCCATCCCTGGTCAACCTGCAGCCATGTCTCTGTAATCCCGACTGTATCACACTCGTTTATTTGCGCGATTAATTCATCCACTTTATTGTGAATGCTCCACGCTTTAAGGCACATAGCCTTACAGCTTGTCTTTTTAACATTATTTGGTCCCTTCCCACTAGTTTTCACTGCGGCCTTGTTTGATTCTGGCCCTTGTTTTCTCTGCCTTTCACTGTTCCTATTCACCTGACTGTCTTTTGCCCTTGTCTTTGATCATTCGTCCTCTGACTCTTTGCAAGGTGCCCATCCCACCGTGTGTGTGTGTGTGTGTGTGTGCGTGTGTGCGTGTGCGTGTGTGTGTGTGTGTGTGTGTGTGTGTGTGATTGTGTGTGTTTGTGTGTGTTTGTATATCTGACTGGCTCAGGACCTGGGGTATGATCGGTGTGTGTGTGTGTGATTCTCTTTCTCTGTCTGTGTATGTGGTTGGATATCTGTCTCGCTCAGTGCCTGGGGTCTGATCGGTGTGTATGTGTGCCTGTGTGTGTGTTTTATCAACATCCTTGCTGGTAGATTTGCTAGTGCTGTTGGGGTGGGAGGGGGGCTGTTGGGGGTGAAATTAATTTGGCAACACAATGGTACAAGACTGGAAGTACAGTAGGGGTGATGCACAGTCAAAGAAAGAAGATAATCCAAATCAGTTTGGAACGCAGAGCAAATACAGACCTGTTAAGGCATGAGCGAATAATGCAAGGTTTGCATCTATTTTATTAATGCGAGGAGTCTTACAAGAAGGCAAATGATTTGAGGGCATTAATGGGATTATGATATTAATGCTATTACAGAAACATATTTGTGGGAAGGGCAGGACTGGCAGCTCAGTATTTAAGGGTATAGAATCTTCAGGCGAGACAGACGGGGGGGGTAAAAGAGGAGGTGGCATTGCACTGTTGATCAAGGAGTTAATTACTGCAGTAAGAAGGGATAATATCTGAGAGGGATCCTCAAATGAGGGCTTATGGGTAGAACTTCAAAACAAAAAACGGGGCCATCACTTGGCTGGGAGTGTACAACAGGCCACCAAACAGTCAGGGAGAGATAGAGGAGCAGATACGTAGGCAAATCTGAGGCAGGTGTAACACTGATAGGGCTATAGTACGGGAGTTCATGTTCCCCCAAAATTAGCTGGGACATGCTTTGTGCAAAAGGCTTAATGGGGGCGGAATTCTTAAAATGCATACAGGAGAGATTTTTGAGCCAGTAGGTAGATCGTCCAACAATACAAAGGGCAGTCCTGGACCTAATCCGAGGAAATGAAGCTGGTCAAGTAATAAAAGTATCAGTGGGGGAGCATTTCCGGCTTAGTGGTCATAACTCTGTAAGATTTAAGGTAACTATGGAAAAGGACCAGGAGGGACCGGAAATAAAAGTACCGAATTGGGGGAAGGCCAATATCAATATGAAAAACAGGATCTGGCTAAAGTGGACTGGGAGCACCTACTTGAAGGAAAGTCTACATCAGGCCATTAGGAGTCATTCAAGGACAAATAGTGAGAGTTCAGAGCCAGCATGTACCCGTAAAGGTGAAGGGTAGGTCCAACAAGTCCAGGGAACTCTGGATGTTAAAGGATCTCGAGGATCGGATCAGGAAAAAAAGGGGGATTGCGGAATATTTCGAGCGCTGAAAACAGTGGAGGCCATAGAGGAGAATAGAAACATAGAAAATAGGAGCAGGAGTAGGCTATTCTGCCCCTCGAGCCTGTAGAATGTGTAGAGGGGTGGGGAGGGGGCGAGGTACGGAAAACATGTAATTAAGAGAGCGACGATGGGACATAAAAAATACTGGTGGGCAAGATAAAAGAAAGTCCCAAGGCGTTTTATAAGTATATTAAGGGCGAGAGGATAACCAGGGAAAGAGTAGGGCCCATTAGGGACCAAAGTTGCGAGCGAGGAGTGAACAGCTGGGAAGTCAATTTCCTCGGGAGTTTCGGTGGAGCAGGGACTGCTGGGTAAGTAGAAACCTATATATTTGGGCTGTGTAAATTCTCTTACCTTTTCGTTGTGCAGCTTTTCCAGGAGCACAGGCATTGCGAGCGAGGAGTGAACAGCTGGGAAGTCAATTTCATCGGGAGTTTCGGTGGTGCAGGGACTGCTGGGTAAGTAGAAACCTATATATTTGGGCTGTTTCTGAACCCGAGACACTACTCTTGCAGTGTCTCCCACCCGCCCTCCTTCTCTTACCAAAAAAAAGGACTCGGTTGTGTGTAGGTAAGGTAAGGCTTTTTCTATTTCTCTTCTTGTTTTATCGTGTGATTGGTTAAAAACTTGGGAATTTAGAATAGTGGGAATGGAGGTTAAGGCAGTTGACTGTTCCTCCTGCAGAATGTGGGAGGTAAGGGTCGCCAAGGGTGTCCCTGCTGACTGCATCTGCGGGAAGTGCACCCAGCTCCAGCTCCTCGAGTACCGCGTTAGGGAACTGGAGTTGGAGCTGGAGGAACTTCGGATCATTCGGGAGGCGGAGGGGATTATTGAGAGGAGTTATCGGGAGGCAGTCACACCTCAGGTAAAAGAAGAAGGTAGATGGGTTACCGTCAGGGGAAGGAGAGGGAACCAGCAGGCAGTGCAGGGAACCCCTGTGGCCGTTTCCCTCAACAACAGGTATACCGTTTTGGATACTGTTGGAGGGGACGACTTACCAGGGGTAGGCAATGGGATACAGGTCTCTGGCGCAGAGTCTGTCCCTGTTGCTCAGAAGGGAAGGGGTAAGAGGAGCAGAGCATTAGTCATTGGGGACTCCATAGTTAGGGGAACAGCTAGGAGGCTTTGTGGGAACGAGAGAGACTCACGGTTGGTGTGTTGCCTCCCAGGTGCCAGGGTACGTGATGTCTCGGATCGTGTTTTTGGGATCCTCAAGGGGGAGGGGGAGCAGACCCAAGTCGTGGTACACATAGGCACCAACGACATAGGTAGGAAGACAGATGGGGATTTAAGGCAGAAATTCAGGGAGCGAGGGAGGAAGATTAGAGCGAGAACAAACAGAGTTGTTATCTCTGGGTTGTTGCCCGTGCCACGTGCTAGCAAAGTGAGGAATAGGGAGAGAGAGGAGTTGAACACGTGGCTGCAGGGATGGTGTAGGAGGGAGGGTTTTGGTTTCCTGGATAATTGGGGCTCTTTCTGGGGTAGGTGGGACCTCTACAAACAGGATGCTCTTCACCTGAACCAGAGGGGTACCAATATCCTGGGGAGGAGATTTGCTAGTGCTCTTCGGGGGGGGGGTTTAAACTAATTCAGCAGGGGGATGGGAACCTAAATTGTAGTTCCAGTGTGCAGGATGTTGAGAGTAGTGAGGTCAGGGATAAGGTTGTAAGGACACAAGCGGGCACTGGCAAGCAAGAGCTTGGTTTAAAATGTGTCTACTTCAACGCCAGGAGCATCCGGAATAAGGTGGGTGAGCTTGCAGCATCGGTTGGTACCTAATATCTCGATGTTGTCTCAATTTCAGAGACATGGGTAGAGCAAGGACAGGAATGGATGTTGCGGGTTACGGTATTTAGATGTTTCACTAAGAACAGAGAAGATGGTAAAAGAGGGGGTTGGGGGTGTGTGGCATTGTTAATCAAGGAAAGTATTACAGCGGCAGAAAGGACGTTTGAGGACTCGTCTACTGAGGTAGTCTGGGCCGAGGTTAGAAACAGGAGAGGAGAGGTCACCCTGTTGGGAGTTTTCTATAGACCTCCAAATAGTTCCAGAGATCTAGAGGAAAGGATAGCAAAGATGATTCTTGACAGGAGCGAGAGTAACAGGGTAGTGGTTATGGGGGACTTTAACTTTCCAAATATTGACTGGAAATACTATAGTTCGAGTACTTGAGATGTGTCTGTTTTTGTCCAGGAGGGTTTTCTGACACAATATGTAGACAAGCCAACCAGGGGCGATGCCACATTGGATTTGGGAATGGGTAATGAACCCGGCCAGGTGTTAGATTTAGAAGTTGTTGAGCACTTTGATGATAGTGATCACAATTCGGTTAGGTTTACCTTAGCGATGGGCAGGGACAGGCATATATAGCAGGACAAGAATTATAGCTGGGGGAAAGGAAATTATGATGCGATGAGGCAAGATTTAGGATGCGTAGGATGGGGAAGGAAACTGCAGGGGATGGGCACAATCGAAATCTGGAGCTTATTCAAGGAGCAGCTACTGTGTGTCCTTGATAAGTATGTACCTGTCAAGCAGGGAGGAAGTTGTCGAGCGAGGAAGCCGTGATTTACTAAAGAAGTTGAAGAGCTTGTCAAGAGGAAGAAGAAGGCTTATGTTAGGATGAGACGTGAAGGCTCAGTTAGTGCGCTTGAGCGTCACAAGCTAGCCAGGAAGGATCTAAAGGGAGAGATAAGAAGAGCAAGGAGAGGACACGAGAAGTGATTGGCGGATAGGATCAAAGAAATCCCTAAGGCTTTCTATAGGTGTATCAGGAATACAATAATGACTAGAGATAGGTTAGGGCCAATCGAGGATAGTCGTGGGAAGTTGTGTGTGGAATCGGAGGAGATAGGGGAAGTGTTAAATGAATATTTTTCGTCAGTATTTACAGTGGAGAAAGAAAATGTTGTCGAGGAGAATACTGAGATACAGACTACTAGGCTGGATGGGATTGAGGTTCACAAGGAGGAGGTGTTAGCAATTTTGGAAAGTGTGAAAATAGATAAGTCCCCTGGGCCAGATGGGATTTATCCCAGGATTCTCTGGGAAGCGAGGGAGGAGATTGCAGAGCCTTTGTCCTTAATTTTTATGTCGTCATTGTCGACAGGAATAGTGCCGGAAGACTGGAGGATAGCAAATGTTGTCCCCTTGTTCAAGAAGGGGAGTAGAGACAGCCCTGGTAATTATAGACCTGTGATCCTTACTTCGGTTGTGGGTAAAATGTTGGAAACGGTTATAAGAGATAGGATTTATAATCATCTTGAAAATAATAAGTTCATTTGAGATAGTCAGCACGGTTTTGTGAAGGGAAGGTCATGCCTCACAAACCTTATTGAGTTTTTTGACAAGGTGACCAAACAGGTGGATGAGGGTAAAGCCGTGGATGTGGTCTATATGGATTTCAGTAAGGCGTTTGATAAAGTTCCCCACGGTAGGCTATTGCAGAAAATACAGAAGTATGGGATTGAAGGTGAATTACTGCTTTGGATCAGAAATTGGCTAGCTGAAAGAAGACAGAGGGTGGTGGTTGATGGTAAATGTTCATCCTGGAGTATAGTTTCTAGTGGTGTATCGCAAGGATCTGTTTTGGGAACACTGCTGTTTGTCATTTTTATAAATGACCTGGATGAGGGTGTAGAAGGGTGGGTTAGTAAATTTGCGGATGACACGAAGGTCGGTGGAGTTGTGGCTATTGCCGAAGGATGTTGCAGGTTACAGAGGGACATAGATAGGCTGCAGAGCTGGGCTGAGAGATGGCAGATGGAGTTTAATGCAGAAAAGTGTGAGGTGATTCACTTCGGAAGGAGTAACAGGATTGCAGAATACTGGGCTAATGGGAAGACTCTTGGTAGTGTAGATGAGCAGAGAGATCTTGGTGTCCAGGTACAGAAATCCCTGAAAGTTGCCACCCAGGTTAATAGAGCTGTTAAGAAGGCATATGGTGTGTTAGCTTTTATTAGTAGGGGGGTCGAGTTTAGGAGCCACGAGGTCATGCTGCAGATGTACAGAACTCTGGTGCGGCCGCACCTGGAGTATTGCGTGCAGTTCTGGTCACCACATTATAGGAAGGATGTGGAAGCTTTGGAAAAGGTGCAGAGGAGATTTACTAGGATGTTGCCTGGTATGGAGGGAAGGTCTTACGAGGAAAGGCTGAGGGACTTGAGGTTGTTTTCGTTAGAGAGAAGGAGTAGAAGAGGTGACTTAATAGAGACATATAAGATAATCAGAGGGTTGGAGACGGTGGATAGTGAGAGCCGTTTTCCTCGGATGGTGATGGCAAACACGAGGGGACATAGCTTTAAGTTGAGGGGTGATAGATATAGGACAGATGTCAGAGGTAGTTTCTTTACACAGGGAGTAGTAGGGGCGTGGAACGCCGTGCCTGCAACAGTAGTGGACTCGCCAACTTTAAGGGCATTTAAGTGGTCATTGGATAGACATATGGATGAAAATGGAATAGTGTATGTTAGATGGTTTCACAGGTCGGCGCAACATCGAGGGCTGAAGGGCCTGTCCTGTGCTGTAATGTTCTATGTTCTATGTTCTAAGTGTCAATCTGTGTGTAGAGCCGGAGGACAGAGGTAATTTTTTAAATGATTACTTTTCATCTGCTTTGATGATGGAGAAGGAGGATGTAGGCATAGAGATCAGGGAGGGGGATTGTGATATACTTGCACAAATTATCATTGAAACGGAGGAAGTATTAGCTGTTTTAGTGGGATTTAACGTGGATAAATCCCCAGGCCCAGACGAGATGCATCCCAGGCTGTTATATAAGGCAAGGGATGAGATGGCAGGGGCCCTGACACAAATTTTAAAAACCCCTCTGGAAACAGGAGAGTTACCAGAGGACTGGAGGCCACTGAATGTGGTACCATTATTCAAGAAGGGGAGCAGGGATCTCACAGATAATTACATCAGTGGTATGGAAACTATTGGGAAAAACATTCTGAGGGTCAGGATTAATCTTCACTTGGAGAGACAGTGATTAATCAGCGGTCATCGTCATTGCTTTGTCAGGGGAAGATCCTGTCTAACAAACTTGATTGAATTTTTTCGAGGAGGTAACTAGATGTGTAGATGAGGGTAAAGTGGATTATGTAGTCTACATGAACTTCAGTAATGCTGTTGCTAAGGGCCCGCATAGGGGATTGGTTAAGAAGGTAAGAGCCCGTGGGATCCAGGGTAATTTGGCAAATTGGATCCAAATTTGACTTAGTGGCAGGAGGTAGAGGCTGATGGCCGAGGGTTGTTTTTGGGAGTGCAGACGTGTGACCAGTGTTGTACCGCAGGGATCGGTGCTGGGACCCTTGCTGTTTGTAGTGTACATTAATGATTCAGACGTGAATATCGGAAGTATGATTAGTAATCTTGCAAATGGCTCTAAAATTGATGGTATTGTAAATAGAGAAGAAGGAAAGCCTTAGATTACAGGACGATATAGATGAGCTTGTGAGGTGGACGGAGCAGTGGAAAATGGAGTTTAATCCTGAAAAGGTGATGCATAGGAGGGCTAACAAGGCAAGGAACGATAAAATGGATGGTAGGACCCTAGGAAATAGAAGGTCAGAGGGACCTTGGTGTACTTGTCCATAGATCACTGAAGGCAGCAGCAAAGGTAGATAAGGTGGTTAGGAAGACACATGGGATACTTGCCTTTTTTAGCCGAAGCATAGAATATAAGAGCAGGGAGGTTATGGTGGAGCTGTATAAAATGTAACAAAAACAAGAAAAGCTGGAATCGCTCAGCAGGTCTGGCAGCATCTGTGGAAAGAGAAGCAGAGTTAACGTTTCGGGTCAGTGACCCTTCTTCGGAAATGCTGAGTGATTCCAGCATTTCTTGTTTTTGTTTCAGATTTCCAGCATCCGCAGTATTTTGCTTTTATTTTAGTGTATAAAATGTAAGTTAGGCCATAGTTTGAGTGCTGTGTACAGTTCTAGTCTCCACACTATTGGAAGGATGTGATAGTACTGGAGAGATTGCAAAGGGGATTCACCAGGATGTTGCCTGTGCTGGTGCATTTCAGATATGAAGAGAGACTGAAAAGGCTAGGGTAGTTTTCAATAGAGCAGAGAAGGCTGAGGGGGGACCTGATTGAGGTATACAATATTCTGAGGGCATTTATAGGTTAAATAGGAGGAAACGTATTCCTTTAGCTGAGGGATCAATAACCAGGGGGCATAGATTTAAAGTAAGGGGCAGGGAGTTTAGAGGGGATTTGAGGAAAAGAATTTTAACCCAGAGGGTCGTTGGTGTCTGGAACGAACTGCCTGAAGATGTGGTAGAGGCAGGAATCCTCACGACATTTAAGAATTATGTAGATGAGCATTTGAAACGCCATAGCATACAATGGTCCGGGCCAAGTACTGGAAAATGGGATTAGAATAGTTAGGTGCTTGATGGGTGGCACAGACACGTTGGGCCGAAGGGCCTGTTTCTGTGTTGTATAACTCTATGACTCTGACTCCATGATTGACCACCGCACAGTCCCTTTGGAGCCAAGGTCCTGATTTACATTGAGGTATACTCACCATTGGAGTGTGTGGCACTGCCGCCATGCTAAATGGCATAGATTGCAAACAGATCTAGCAACTCAAAACTGGGTATCCGCGAGACACTTTGTGCCATAGGCAACTGAAGCAACAGCAGAATTATATTCAGCCATAATGTGTAACTTCATGGCACGGCATATCCCCCCTCTGCCATTACCATCAAGCCGTGGGATCAACCCTGGTTCAATGAGAGTGTAGGAAGGCTTCCCAGGAGTAGCACCAAACATACCTAAAATGATTTGTCAGCCTGGTGAAGTTGCAACACAGGACTAGTTGTATACCCAACAGTGGAAGCAACATGTGATAGACAGAGTTAAACAATTCCACAACACACAGATCAGCTCCCAACCCGATGCCTGCCCCACTCGTATTGTCATCGTCCTGACTCCCAGGCCATCTCCAAAAGGCTTGAAAAATTCAGCCTGTTGAATCAGGCAAGGTTTCAAGCCACATGACACACCAGATAAAAAAACTTGTAGAGAAAACAGGCAAATCCTTTGGTCGATGAACTCCATTTTTCCCAAAGTTCATATAAAACTCCTCCACCCCCTCCCACAAGCTTTGTGTACGCTCTTAAACCTACAAGCTAACAGTTAAAAAATCATTCTTCTGTCCCCACTCACTTGCCTGGATGAGTGCAGGTCCAATAAAACTGAAACAGATCTGCAGTCCAGCCGCATCCAGTCTCGAATGGTGGTGGACAGATGATCAACTAACAGGAGGAAGAGCTTCCACAAATTTCCACATCCTCACTAATAGTGGAGCCCAGCACATCGGTGCAAAAGACAAGGCTGCAATATTTACATCCATCTTCAGCCAGAAGTGCAGAGTGGATGATCCATCTCGGCTTCCTGCTGAGGTCACCAGCTTCACAGACGTCATTCTTCAGCCAATCTTATTCACTCCACCTGATATCAAGAAATAGCCGAAGGCACCGGATACTGCAAATGCTCTGGGCCCTGACAATATTCTGCCAATAGTACTGATAACTTGTGTTCCAGAGCTAGCCATACGCCGAGCCAGGCTGTTGCATTACGGCTGCAACATTGACATTTACCTGGCGATGTGGAAAGTTGCCCAGGTATGCCCTGTGCTCAAAAAGCAGGACAAATCCAACCTGGCCAATTGCCGCCTTATCAGTCTACTCTCGATCATCAGCAAAGAGATGGGAGGGGTGATCAATCGTGTTTTCAAGCAGCACTTGCTCAGCAATGATATGCTCACTGACGCTCAGTTTAGTTTCCGCCAGGGCCACTCAGCTCCTGATCTCATTACAGCCTTGGTCCAAACATGAGCAAAAGAGCTGAATGCGAGAGGTGAGGGGAGCGTGACTGCTCTTGACATGACGGCAACATTTGACTGAGCATGGCATTAAGAATCCACAGCAAAACTGGAACCAAAGGACATCAGAGGGAAAGCTCTCCACTGGTTAGAGTATTACCTAGCACAAAGGAAGTTGGTTGTGGTTGTTGGAGGTCAATTATCTCAGCCCTGGGACATCAGTGCAGAAGTTCCTCAGGGCAGTGTGCTCGGCTCAACCATCTTCAGCTGCTTCATCAATGACCTTCCCTCCATTATAAGGCCAGAAATGAGGATATTTGCTGCTGATTGCACAATGTTCAACCCCATTTGTGAACCATAATATACTGAAGCAGCCTGTGTTCATATGCAGCAAGACATGGACAACATCAAGCCTTGTGCTAATGAGTTGCAAGTAATATTCGCACCAGATAAGTGCTAGTCAGTGACCATCTCAAACAAGAGGGAAACTAACCATTTCCCCTTGATGTTCACTGGTATTAGAATTGTTGAATCCCCCACTATAAATACCCAGTGGGTAACCGTTGACCAGAAACTGAACTGGACCAGCCAGGTAAACACTGTGGCTACAGACACAAGTCAGATGTTAGGAATTCTGCCGCAAGTAACTCATATCCTGTTTCCCCAGTGCCTGTCCACGATCTACAAGGCACATGTCAGGAGTATGATGGAATACTCTACACTTGCCTGAATGTGTGCTCTTCCAACAACACACAAGAAGCTCGACACCATCCAGGAAAGCAGTCCGCTTGATTGACACCCTATTCACAACCTCCAGCATTCATTCCCTCCACCACAGACACACAGTGGAAGCAGCGTGTATCAAGAACAATGTACACTGTGGCAACACACCAAGCACCTGCCTAAGCCGCTACCCATATTACCTAGAAGAACAAGGGCAGCAGATGCAGATGAACACCACCACCTTAATATTCCCCTCCAAGCCATTCACCATCCTGACTAAGAACAAGACCGTCGTTCCTTCACTGTCGCTGGATTAAAATTCTGGCACTCCCTTCCTGACAGCACTGTTGGGTGTACCTACATCCCAAGGACTGCAGCAATTAAAGAAGGCGACTCACACCATCGCAAAGACAATCAAGGATGGTTAATAAATGCTGGTCTCGCCAGGGACGCCCACTCCCCATGAATGAATAACAACAAGAACAAAAAATCTCTCCTGCCCTCCGTGCTATCACACATCTTAATTTTATTTCTGCTTGCCGCCTCCTTTTCACTTTGGAAAAAAAAACTATTACATTTCTAACCTTTTCCAGTTCTGATGAAAGGTCACTGACCTGAAATGCTAACTCTGTCTCCACAGATGCTGTCAGATCTGCTGAGTATTTCCAGCACTTTCTGATTTAAGGTCAGTGTTTATTCGGTTGCCTGCGTGTCACATTATTAACAGGGACCCCAGAAAATGACAGTGTTGGCAGAGAGATCCTCAGATCGCTACTTTCATACTGCATTCTCTTAAGTATTTGAAAAAGTCTGAGGAGATCTTGCATGTGTAACATAATTTATCCAGGTTCTTTGCTGAGTATCAGTGCTTACTGCAATTTAATTGGTTTGTGTGACCATTTCTCACTATGTTCATGTGCAAGTGCCACTGTTTTCAGGATCGATTAGCTCCTCACAGATACAAAAGATTGACCCAAATATATTCAATCCCCACCATTCTGTGCGTGTGTTTCAAGTTTCTCTGACAACCAGTTGCTGTCAACACCCTTGGCACATACTGAAATTGTCAGTCTGTGATCTCTGCAAATCACACCTCAGGGGGACAAGTCTATCAGATTGGGAAAGTAGCGGACACATCCTCAGAAACCAATGAGTGTGTGGCAGTGTTATGGGGGATTTACCTCGTTTCAAATCATTTTCTTCTAGATTGACAATGCAGTTTGTGGAATTCTTTTATTAAATGTCCATTTCTGGGGAGTTTTTGTTTCATTCTATATGAGATCTAGAGGAATTAATCATTTGAACATTTTCTACCTGTGATAACTTTACAGTGGCTGCTCAGCTGTGTTCATTTATTGATCTGTTTTAGTTCTTCAGACTCTTTTCATTACCCAGATTTACTTTCATTCCAAGAGAAATCAGGCTGACATTAAATGTTATTTATTGGGGCACAGTGGACAGTTTATTGAAGCAACTGTCTACCTTCAGATACCCTCTTTGAATTGAATCGCAGCAAGTTAACTACTGACATTGACACAGGCTGCATTTCCAGTGATCGGATCACAGCGAGTTAACACTTTACATTAAAACAGGCTCAATCCTCCTGATTGTATTTGATTCTTAACTGTATTACTGCTTCATTCACCTATACAGGAAACAGCCTCAACATCTCATGGCATCTTCTATTTTAAATTAAAACCACAGCGAGAATTGATGCGTTGGTGTATCTGACTTTGCTGATTGATTTGGACTCAGAGTGATTTATCATGGCCTGTTGATATTGTGTGTTATACATTTGGAAATTGTACACCGATTACAGATATTCTGTGCTGTGATTCAGTTTTTGTGATAAGAGAAACGTCTATTTGCAGACACTAAGCTGTCAAATATTTCCAATGAATTAATGATATTGCCCAGAAATGCTTCCCTCGATACTTTGGCCTCCTGGATTTTAAACAACGTAATTTCAAATTCCGAGTTTTAATATGCTGCTGCAGTTTCTTGACATTACAGAGCAGCAGGCAAGAAAAACGGAAGCAGAGAAATCACCACCATACCAGGTGCTTCCTCTCAGTTCAACAGAACAGAAAAAAACACACAGTGACTGTTCTGAGGCTCTGCAGACTGTGAGCTGCTTTTCACATATTTCGGTATTGGAAAGCCGTTCTTGACTCCAAGTGATCACCTTCCAGAAAACAGATTCCTTTGTTTTAGAGGAAACACATCACATCCCTCCCTGTATAGTTCAATGATGGTGAATATTCACAATTTGTGACGACCAGTCAGTGTCTCAGTGTGTTCTGCGTCTCTCGACAGTCCCAATTAGAACAAAGAACAAAGAACAAAGATAATTACAGCACAGGAACAGGCCCTTCGGCCCTCCAAGCCTGCGCCGATCCAGATCCTCTCTCTAAACATGTCGCCTATTTTCTAAGGTTCTGTATCTCTTTTCTTCCTGCCCATTCATGTATCTGTCTAGATACATCTTAAAAGAATCCATCGTGCCCGCATCTACCACCTCCCCTGGCAATGCGTTCCAGGTGCCCACCACCCTCTGCGGAAAGAACTTTCCACGCATATCCCCCCTCAATATTTCCCCTTTCACTTTGAACTCGTGTCCTCTAGTAATTGAAAACCCCACTCTGGGAAAAAGCCTCTTGCTATCCACCCTGTCTATACCTCTCATGATTTTGTACACCTCAATCAGGTCCCCCCTCAACCTCCGTCTTTCTAATGAAAATAATCCTAATCTACTCAACCTCTCTTCATAGCTTGTGCCCTCCATACCAGGCAACATCCTGGTGAACCTCCTCTGTACCCTCTCCAAAGCATCCACATCCTTTTGATAATGTGGCGACCAGAACTGTACGCAGTATTCCAAATGTGGCCGAACCAAAGTCCTATACAACTGTAACATGACCTGCCAACTCTTGTACTCAATGCCCCGTCCGATGAAGGAAAGCATGCCGTATGCCTTCTTGACCACTCTATTTACCTGCGTTGCCACCTTCAGGGAACAGTGGACCTGAACACCCAAATCTCTCTGGACATCAATTTTCCCCAGGACTTTTCCATTTACTGTACAGTTCACTCTTGAATTGGATCTTCCAAAATGCATCACCTCGCATTTGCCCTGATTGAACTCCATCTGCCATTTCTCTGCCCAACTCTCTAATCTATCTATATTCTGCTGTATTCTCTGACAGTCCCCTTCACTATCTGCTACTCCACCAATCTTAGTGTCATCTGCAAACATGCTAATCAGTCCACCTATACTTTCCTCCAAATCATTAATGTATATCACAAACAACAGTGGTCCCAGCACGGATCCCTGTGGAACACCACTGGTCACACGTCTCCATTTTGAGAAACTCCCTTCTACTGCTACTCTCTGTCTCCTGATGCCCAGCCAGTTCTTTATCCATCCAGCTAGTGCACCTTGGACCCCAAGCGCCTTCACTTTCTCCATCAGCCTGCCATGGGGAACCTTATCAAACGCCTTACTGAAGTCCATGTATATGACATCGACAGCCCTTCCCTCATCAATCAACTTTGTCACTTCCTCAAAGAATTCTATTACGTTGGTAAGACATGACCTTCCCTGCACAAAACCATGTTGCCTATCACTGATGAGCCCATTTTCTTCCAAATGGGAATAGATCCTATCCCTCAGTATCTTCTCCAGCAGCTTCCCTACCACTGACGTCAGACTCACCGGTCTATAATTACCTGGATTATCCCTGCTACCCTTCTTAAACAAGGGGACAACATTAGCAATTCTCCAGTCCTCCGGGACCTCACCCGTGTTTAAGGATGCTGCAAAGATATCTGTTAAGGCCCCAGCTATTTCCTCTCTCGCTTCCCTCAGTAACCTGGGATAGATCCCATCCGGACCTGGGGACCTGTCCACCTGAATGCCCTTTAGAATACCCAACACTTCCTCCCTCCTTATGCCGACTTGACCTAGAATAATCAAACATCTGTTCCTAACCTCAACATCCGTCATGTCCCTCTCCTCGGTGAATACCGATGCAAAGTACTCGTTTAGAATCTCACCCATTTTCTCTGAGTCCAAGCATAACATTCCTCATTTGTCCTTTAATGGGCCAATCCTTTCTCTAGTTACCCTCTTTCTCCTTAGAGACTAATTAGAGATCACATTTCCTCAAATATTTGGCAGTTTTCCCAATAAAGCTGCAAAGTCCTTATATGGAGTGCAGCAGTTTTGAGAGGAATGTCTCAGATGCACTCTTCTGTTCTACAGTGGGAAAATGCAGCAAAACTGAGCAGAAAAACAGTGATTGCTTTATTGCTGGTAATGGTGGTAATGGCAATCGAGGTGACTGTCCTCGGCAACAAGTCAACATTTCACCAAGTGTGTGCCGAAGAAGATTACTTTGCCTGATCCCATCATATTCCCATTTGCCACTCTCTCCGAAGTTGTTTATCTATTGTGTGTATTTATTTACATTCAATTGCAACCTCACCACATTTCTCTATGGCATCAACTTCTTTAAAAAGTCAAAATACTGCAGATGCTGGAAATCTAAATCATGAACTGAAAATGTTGGAACTACTTAGTAGGCGAGGCAGCATTTTGAGAATGAGAATTTTCTTCTGAACAGGAAAGGTTTGTGCTGTAACAGTGTTTCAGTAAGGACAGAGGCTGGGAAAATGGGAACAGAGGAAGCAGGTAAAGAGAGAAACTGTGATGGGGTGGAAGGCAGTAGTGATTAAATGAAGAACAGAATCATTACCAGAACCTGCTGTCAAAAACAAAGGGGTGGCAGTAGTTCCCACGTGTTTATTTTTGAAGTTGATGCTGAGTCAGAAAAGTTGGAACAATGTAGGAGGCTGAGAACAGAGAGGTCAGCTGTGAGTGGGACAGCGAATTATAATGGCATGTGAATGGAAGCTGAGGGACTAAAAGGAAGTACTCAGCAAAGTAATTGCAGAAGGTATGCTTCATCTCCATGGTATCGAGGACAATTGTTAAGAATTAATACATTGATTAAACAAAAACAAAAATACAAATAAATCACTGTTTGTGGTCCTGACAGTTGAAGGAGAGAAGTTGAAAGGGCAGGTCATGCATCACCAACACTTGCATGGGAAGGTGACATTGGAAGAGTAGTGGGTGTTTTGAGTGAAGGAAGAGTGGGTCAAGCTGTACCTTCAGAATGCTGAAAATGGAGTAGAGGATGTCTGGTGGTAGCATTGCAGTGAAGTTGGCAGAAGTGATGGAGGATATTTCATTGAATGTAGAGTCTGGTGGAGTGAAAGTTGAGGGGAAGGGCAACTTCATTATAGTTAAGGAAGGATGGAAGGAATAATAGTGGAACTGGAATGGAGAGGTTCAAAGGCCCTTTCAGCCACCGAGAGCTAAATACACTTCATTCGAAAGCACACTTCTAACTGGAGAAGAGTAAAGGAGAAGGTGGAAAGCAAGATCAACAACTTCTTATTGATGAGGTGTCCTTACATAGTTAAAATTTCCAAGTCATATTGTCAAACACAATTTGATAGCGAGCAGCGTTAACAGATATTATGTCAGATGACCAAATGCTTCGTCAAGGTGGTAAGTTTTAAGCAGCATCTTAAAGGAGGAAAAATATGTAGAGAGGCAGAGGTGTATGGTGGGAATTCCAGAATTTCGGATCTTGGCAGATGAAAATAAGACCACCAGCGGTGGAGCGATTAAATTTGTGAATGCTCAGGTATCCGGAATTGAAGGAGCACAAATATCTTATAGGGCTGAAAGAGACTGCAGAGATAGGGAGAAAACAGCTCATGGGAGATTATAAAATAAACGTGGGATTTTCAATATTGTTAAGGTGCATGACCAGAAGCTATTGCGAGTGCAGAGGTGATGGATGAACGTCTCCTTGCGAGAGTTGTATATAGGCAGCAGAGGTTTGGATGTCCTCAGCATGACTGAGGATGCAAACAGGGAGGTTGGCCAGGAATGCATTGGAGTACTCAAATCGAGAAGTGAAGATGGGGAATTAAATGCTGCACTCTCTGGATGAAAGACGAATTGTCAGTTAAAGGAAAAGAGAAAGGAGGGATTCATTACAAATTCCAAATCAAGAATATAATCTCAAACCAAATAGAAAGCAGAGTGTACAGGGAGAATTGGAAAAGAATACAAGACAGACAAAGGGAAAGCATAGAAAAGATTAGCAGCTACCAGTAAAGGGGATCAGAAATCTTGTAAAACAGATACAAGTAAAAATAAAGGAACTGTGCAGCCGATTATGGAGAAGCAAATAAATATTCCTGTCGAGGCAGAGGGCGTGACTGAGGTACAGAATGAGTAATTTGCAACTGCCTTCAAAAAAGAAGAGGCTGAAATTGATGTCCCAATCGAGGAGAGGGATGTAGATATCCTGCATAGGATAAAATAGATGGGAACGCGTTAGAATTAGAATTAGAATTAGAACATTACAGCGCAGTACAGGCCCTTCGGCCCTCGATGTTGCGCCGACCTGTGAAACCATCTGACCTACACTATTCCATTTTCATCCATATGTCTATCCAATGACCACTTAAATGCCTTTAAAGTTGGCGAGTCTACTACTGTTGCAGGCAGGGCGTTCCACGCCCCTACTACTCTCTGTGTAAAGAAACTACCTCTGACATCTGTCCTCTTTCTATCACCCCTCAACTTAAAGCTATGTCCCCTCGTGTTTGCCATCACCATCCGAGGAAAAAGACTCTCACTATACACCCTATCTAACCCTCTGATTATCTGAGATGTCTCGAAAAGTCACCTCTCCTCCTCCTGCTCTCTAACGAAAACAACTTCAAGTCCCTCAGCCTTTCCTCGTAAGACCTTCCCTCCATACCAGGCAACATCCTAGTAACACTCCTCTGCACCCTTTCCATAGCTTCCACATCCTTCCTATAATGCGGTGACCAGAACTGCACGCAATACTCCAGGTGCGGTCTCACCAGAGTTTTGTACAGCTGCAGCATGACCTCGTGGCTCCGAAACTCGATCCCCATACTCATAAAAGCTAACACACCATATGCCTTCTCAACAGCCCTATTAACCTGGGTAGCAACCTTCAGGGATTTATGCACCTGGACACCAAGATCTCTCTGTTCATCTACACTACCAAGAATCTTCCCATTAGCCCAGTACTCTGCATTCCTGTTACACCTTCCAAAGTGAATCACCTCGCACTTTTCCGCATTAAACTCCATTTGCCATCTCTCAGCCCAGCTCTGCAGCCTATCTATGTCCCTCTGTACCCTCCAACATCCTTCGGTACTATCCACAACTCCACCGACCTTCGTGTCATCCGCAAATTTACTAACCCACCCTTCTACACCCTCTTCCAGGTCATTTATAAAAATGACAAACAGCAGTGGCCCCAAAACAGATCCTTGCGGTACACCACTGGTAACTAAACTCCAGGATGAACATTTGCCATCAACCACCACCCTCTGTCTTCTTTCAGCGTTGCTAAACGCTGAAATGACTAAATGTCGACAACACCCCTGGTCCAGATGGGAAGCATTCTGGGAGATAAAGAAAGCTGGGTAGAGATAAGATCAGCCCTGACCACAATGTTTCAATTCTCCTTGTATTTCGCACTGGGGCCAAAGGAATGGAATTTGGCAAACGTTAGATTCCTTTTCAAAACGAGAGGAGAGGGTAAACTATGTGACTACACGCTAATCTGTCTAACCACAGTGAAAGTTGAGAGATCTACTACAGGCCTTCATCAAGGACAAAATTAATTCTCACTTGCAGAAGCATGGGGTAAGATGAGAAAACCATCTCGGATTTATAAAAGGCTAATCGCGTGTAACTTAGCTGATTGAGCTATTTAATCAAGTAGGCCTTGTGTATTTGGGCATCCAATGCTGACGAAGTACCTCATAACAGACTTATTCAGAAAATGGGAATGCATATTAATAAAGGGACGATGTCAGCTCGAGTAGTCGATTGGGTAAGAGATAGGAGGTAGAGAACAGTGGTGAATGGATGCTCTTCTGACAGGCGAGAGTGGCTGTTGCCCGGGGGTTGATTTTAAGACTACTGTTTTTTTCCTTCGACACGCAAATTACATAGACTTGGGTTTAGAATGTATAATTTTTACATTTGTGGATGGTGAAAAACATGGCTCTGCATTAAATCGTGAATATTATAATAGCAGACTTCAGGGTAGAAAGTCTGCTGAAATGGGCAGATCAACGGTAGATGCAACTTCTTGTGGTCAAGTCAGAAGTGATGTTCATTGTGAAAACATCATGTCAATATAACATAAATAGTACCATTTTCAGGAGATGCAAGAACAGAGGGACAGGGGGATGCATGTTCATAAATCTTTAAGGATTGCAGGGCAAGTAGAGAAGCTGATTGAGAAAGTGTACGAGATATTTGCTTTGAAAATGGGGTTATTGAATTCAAACATAACGGGCATCAAGCTACTACTTTATAGATCAATTGTTATGACTCAGCTGGCGTCCTGTGTGCAATGCCGGGCATGAATACCTTAGAAGAACTTCAAGGCCCTGCAAAACGTACAAATGAGGATTATCAAGAAGGCACCACGGGTGAGGGAATTCATTTAAATGGAGAGAATTCAGGAGCTTGGATTTTTCTTATTGGAGCAGGGAAAGTTCAGTGGGATAGAAACAGCGAAAATAGGAGCAGGAGTAGGCCAATTGGCCCTTCGAACCTGCTCCGCTATTCATTATGATCATGGATGATCATCCAACTCAGTAACCTGTTCCCGCTTTCGCCCCATACCCTTTGAAACCGTTAGACCCAAGAGCTGTATCTCACTCCGTCTTGAAAATCATACAATGTTTTGGCATCAACTGCATTCAGTGGTAACGAATTCCACAGGCTCACCATTCTCTGGGTGAAGAAATTTCTCCTTAACTCTGCCCTGAAAGGCTTACCTGTATCCTTAGACTGTGACCCCTGGTTCTGGACTCCCCCAACATCGGGAACATCCTTCCTGCATCTACCCTGTCAAGTCCTGTTAGAATTTTGTGGGCTTCCATGAGATCTCTCCTCACTCTTCTGAACTCCAGCAAATATAATCCTAACCGACTCAATCTCTCCTCATACGTCAGTCCCGCCATCCCAGATCTAACAGTATTCAAAATAATGAGGGGTTATGGTGGAGTAAGAATGCGGAAATTATTTCCTCTCATGAATACGTTTGTCATCAGAGATCATGGCCATGATGTTACTGGCCACCAGAGGCGTGATTGGATGCCGGGAGGGGTGGGGAGGGGGCACGGAGAAAAGCGGTGTGTGACAAGGGATTTGGCAGGATGGGGATCCCAGCGCCTCCCCATCGTCCAGTGATCCCGGAGGCAGGATAGGCCGACAACAGCCTTCTCGCCCAATGGCAGATTGATGATCTTCAGTGGCCAATTAAGGGGCAATTATGGGATCATTCCACCGCCGCTGGGATCTTACCAGCAGCGATGTCCTCCACCATATGGAGAGGACACCTTGTAAAACGAAGCATTCTCCCTGTGACCTTGTGGGTGGGATGGGGCGTTGCCTCCTTCATGGCCAATTTGTGACGCACAGAGCACCCTCACCAGGAACCAGTTCATTCCCCGGGACCTCCCTCCACCTGCACCACAAGAAAACCGCCCAGGCCCTCTCACCGGGACCTTGCGTATTGGCTCTGGTGACACCGCCTCACCTACCTCTTCTCTGCGGTTCCAGAGATGGGCCTGGGTCCGAGACATTCTGTAGAACCGGCAGAATAACTAGAAAGTTAGTGAAGAGACATTTCTTCACACTGAGGCTTGTTTAGATCTGGAAAGCACGACCCGAAAGAGTGATGAAATCAGATTCCAGAGGAATTTATAAAGACAATTAAACAAGTGCTTGCAGTGGAATAATTTGCAGGGTTACAAGAAAAAGCTACATATGTGACAATAAATTAGACAGCTCTTTCAAAGGGACGACTCTGACTAAAGTAGCCGAATGGCCTTTCCTGTGCATCTATGAATCTATGATCTGGACGCCAGATCAGTGATTCATTTACTTTTCACACTGTCACACGTCATTATCCTCGCAGGATAGGCTGGTAGTTGGAACCAAGGTTCATTTTATCCATTAATGGTCACATTTCGTCTCATTGGTGTATTTTACCAGCTTGTAATTCACGGTTCACACAAGTCAAAATCTATTGGTTATTTGGAAGGAAACATTGGTTTCTGCAGAAACTTCTGTCAAAGAATTAATTTCCACAACAGCCAAAGTTTCAGAAGCTGCTGTAAGGAGCTCTTAGTGTCTGAGAACAGCGTTCGGGTAATGTTCTGTTCTCATCGCTGTACCCAGCGCCAGAACCATGATGCAAACCTTCCTGACCCTGTCTCTACTGCAGCTTTTGAACTGTAAGTTAAAGATTATTGAATGCATTATGTTATTTACTGATACACTGATTATTATTACAAGATGTATATTATTAATCTAATTATCATCTTAAATACAGAACAAATTCAGGAGATGTAGAAAGTAAATAATGCTTTATACATTTTAATTTTCTTGTGTAGAGTTTAATGAAATATCGGCACTTGTTTATTGCCTTCCACCAGCCGCTCGTACAGAGCAGACAGGCGTTGAAAATCTCATGGGTCGATTGAAGCAGGGTCTGTTAGAAAAAGAGCCACTTCGCTGTTGGAATAGAATATGTCAGTGTCTGAGATCAATTTACGGAAAACGGATCTATTTTATTTACAGTTGTCATTCATTGGGATGGTATGAAATGGATACTGTTTTATATAATTTGTAGTAGTTTCATTTGCTACAAACTTTGGATTGAATGTTTCAATATTAAGCCCTTTCAACTACAAATAGGAATAAACCTCCATTTATATAAAAATGCCTTGCGCTTCTATAGCGCATTTTACGACGTCAGGACATCCCAAAGGGCTTTGCTGTCAATTCGATATTGTTTTGTAGTGTTGTCCATACTGTAATATAGAAAACGTGTTTGCTAATTTACACACAGCAAGCGCCGACAAACAGCAATGTGATAATGACCAGAATACTTTTTGTGTGTGTGACATGTTGATTGAGGGATCAACATTCGCCAGAGCACTGGGGATAATTCCTCCAAATAGTGTACCTGAAAGGGCCGACGGAGCTTAGCTTTAACTTCTCCTCCGATGGAAAGCATTTATGCAGTGCAGCACACCCTCAGTACTGCATTGGACTGGCAGCCGAGATTCTGTGCTCAAGTCTCTGGAATTCGACTTGAACCCACCCTCTCCTGACTCAGAGGCGAGAGTGCTAGCAATTGAGCTATTGCTAACAGTAATATTGTTTTGGTTACAGCAAATGAGTTTGGAATATTCTACATCTAATTAACAGGTATTTTAAATTCCCAGCTGAATTTGTATCGAACACAAAGACTGCAGGAGTTTGTTTTATATTTCCCCCTGTGTTTCTTGTACTGACACAGCCAGCTGGAATTGAAATTCTAATCTGTGTATTTAAAGCGAGCCAAATAGAAGTAGAGCGCCGTCTTTGTTTGAATAGAGTGTATCAGAGTCTGGGTGCAAGTTATCTCACTCAGTGTGGAACACCAGTCAAAACTATATCTACTGCCGACATGAACCGCCACATACATTTCTGTCACAGATGTTTCTCAACACAAGTGTTGTCTGCTCTCCTGGTGATACAGTTCATGAAACTAAATATTTTACAATAATTTGTTCAATGTTGAAGTGTTATATTCAATCTATAATAACCACTCAACTGGAGGTGGAACCAATATTTTTCAATTCGTTTTCATGATTAGTATAATTATCAAGAGCACTCTGCAAAATATGATGTTACTAAAAGTTCCTAAATCGTTGGGGAATTTGCTCTGTATTATTGATCAGTTAGTGATGATCTTCAAAATTAGTATCTTTTACATTAAATTAATTATTCTATTGCCTCCATTTTTTTGTACAGTGCCTAAAGATAGTTAAGTATTCCCAATCACATATTTTCACACAGTGTCATGTTGTGTGGAAAGAGTTAGCGATATTGTTCTTTTTGATTGTTCCAACGGCTCGATATTTGTTGTTTTATTCAATTGATGATTCCATTCTGTTTCTCACTATTTCCCGTGTGTGTTTGGTTACATTTATTAATCTCTGTCTGTTCCAAACTTTCTTGGTTTACAGACAGGCCAGCTTAGTCCCAGTGTTATCAGATACTTTATGTGTTTAACGAATTGTATTTCCGTGAATATTAACTAATTGGATCGTAAAAGCCTGTTTTGTGAATTATTTAAAGAAAATTGTATTCAAGCCACAGAAAAGAGAAACAATGAATTGCACATGACTCCCTATATCCGTTTCTCCAATCGCTAGTTGCTCAGAATCATTTTTAAAAAGCAGGCATGCTTTATGACAAAAAACACTGAGATTCATTGCTATCATATGAAGCGAATATTGAAATAGTTTATCTGATTTGTAGAATTCACGTTGAATACGTATCTTGGGCTGTTGGTTTGATTTTACATTCCATCAATATTAAATTAGAATTAGAATTAGAACACTACAGCACAGTACAGGCCCTTCGGCCCTCGATGTTGCGTCGACCTGTGAAACCATCTGACCTACACTATTCCATTTTCATCCATATGTCTATCCAATGACCACTTAAATGCCCTGAAAGTTGGCGAGTCTACTACTGTTGCAGGCAGGGCGTTCCACGCCCCTACTGCTCTCTGAGTGAAGAAGCTACCTCTCACATCTGTCCTATATCTATTACCCCTCAACTTAAAGCTATGTCCCCTCGTGTTTGCCATCACCATCCGAGGAAAAAGACTCTCACTATACACCCTATCCAACCCTCTGATTATCTTATATGTCTCTATTAAGTCACCTCTCCTCCTCCTTCTCTCCAACGAAAACAACCTCAAGTCCCTCAGCCTTTCCTCGTAAGACCTTCCCTCCATACCAGGCAACATCCTAGTAAATCTCCTCTGCACCCTTTCCATAGCTTCCACATCCTTCCTATAATGCGGTGACCAGAACTGCATGCAATACTCCAGGTGCGGTCTCACCAGAGTTTTGTACAGCTGCAGCATGACCTCGTGGCTCCGAAACTCGATCCCCCTGCTAATAAAAGCTAACACACCATATGCCTTCTTAACAGCCCTATTAACCTGGGTAGCAACCTTCAGGGAATAATTATCCATTGTTTTTATAATATCTTGCATCTGATTAACACGTCTTCTAAATTGCCAGGTGGGACATGTGCAAAACATTGATTTAAATGCAAAATTGAAAACAAATACTGTGGCAATTTGTTTTCTTTGGTCCTCTGCAGCTCTTGTACCAACACAACTGACTGAAGTTGAAATTCTAAGCAGATTATTTAAACACAGCAATCCAGCAGTAGAAAGTGATCACAGTGAGAATAGAAGGTCTCGGGGTTTGGGTTCGATGGTAATGCAGGGATTATAGAACAGCAGTCAAAGCTAAATCTATTGCTGACTGAAGCCACACGGTCATTTCTGTCCCAGTTATTTCACAGTAGAAGTGCTGTCTGACCCTGTGTGATATACTGAGTGGAACTGAAATGATTTAAATAGTTTGTTCCACGTTCGAGTGTTGTACATGATCTATAAATATTGTATAATATATTAACTGGAGGCAGAACCAATATTATTTCAATTAGCATTAGTTATTACTGTCATTGTGAAGTGCCATTCCCAAAGATAATGTTAATGAATATTCCAAAATCTCCCGACGATTTTCCATTTGTTATTGTTTACTTAATGATGACCTTGAACTTTAGAACTTTGAATTATAAATTCTCAACTTATTTCACATATTCATATGGACAGCGTCAAGTAATAATTAATGTGACAAAGTCTCCTTCCACATGCTCCTTTTATGGAAAGCATTGTGAAGTGTTTAATGAGATATCATGAATAGTCTCCTTCCACCAGCTCGATATTTTTGCGCAGTTTTTCGGTGGATGATTCGATTCAGTTTCTCACTGTTTCCAGTGCGGGTTTGGTGACATTTGTTAATGTCTATCGACAGCAAATGCTGGTTCACGACAAGGAAACGCTCCCTTAATGTTATTACAGACTTCCATGATTAATTTTCTTTTGGTTTTGTAAAAGGGATTGCATTCTGAAATTCTGATTCTGAGGGTAATTTAAGAATATTTTCTGTAAGCCATAGAACAGAGAGAAAGTATGAAATCTATCTGACTCCCTGAATCTTTTTTTTAGCTATTGGCCCCAGATCAATATCAATTTCTAGGGAATGTGCATATTTATTTTGATTTGTCATTTATTGAAGTCGTAAAAGTGAATATTGAAACAGTTTCCTTAATTTATAAGTTTGTCATTGAATACTTTCTGTCCTGTTTGATTTTAAGTTCATCAAATTCAAATAAGGAACTGTTATCCATTTTTGTCGCCTGCAGCAAAAACGAATCTAATATTTGTCATCTGATTAATATTTAATTGCATTTCCAGAGATAATTTGAGTTAAATTTTGTTTTATTACCAAAATCGAACAGAAATGCGGCAAGAGTCGGTTTTATATTGTTTCCTGTGGATCTCGGATGGACGCAGCAGACTGGAGTTAAAATTCTAATCAGACGTTTAAAACGGAGACTCCTGGAAGTAGAAAGTAGTCAGTGTTACAATCGAGTGTATGGGAGTCAGAACTGCAGAATACCGGGATCTGCATCCAGTCGACCCATCCCACATTGAGATTTCTGTCCCCGGAATTTCTCTGTGAAGTGCCATCAGCTGGAGAGAATTAGATTAAATAGTTTGTGCAGCATTTGGAATATTCAGAAAGGACAATAAATATTGTATAATAAATTAGCTGGAGGTGGAATCCATATTGCTTCATTTGTACTGATTATTAATAGAGTTATCAATTACACCCTCCAAAAATTATGCTACTGGTTTCGGGGGATTTGGCGTATGAACAATCTTATTTCGTCACCGACAATCTTCAAAACTATGTCTTTTGACATTAAATCATGATTTCGATTTCATACATTTATATGCACGGTGTTGTGTAATAATTAGTGTTTCTCAGTCTCTTTCTACATGATTCATACATTTGATGTAGTATTTAATATCCAGACGTATTTCTGAATCTCTTTCCACATGTCCCATACTTTGTATATGGTGCGATGCTGTGTTTAATGAAAGATCCGGAGTTGTTTCCCAATCTCTGGGAAAAGGTGGGAAACTTGAGCTGGGGCAGGAGATCATCCATGATCTTATTGAACGGCGGAGTAGTCCGGGTAGGCAGCATGGCCTAATCCTACTCCTATTGAATACTTTAATGTCCTTCTACATGTGCCATACTCTTGTCACCTTGTGGAACATATCCTGAATTTGTTTAAATTCAACAGACAGTACCCAGAGCAATTTGTCTCGGTCCTGCAAATGTTCGATGCGTCTTTGGTTATTTCGAACCGTGGTAACGTTTCTTCAGACACTAAATGATGTGTTATGGAGATAGATGGCTAAACGTTACTGATAATAGTATTGACACACAGAATCCGGATTGTTTGATATGAGTTCCTTCTGTCCGGTGCTTTACTTGTGAGTGTAAGCTACAATAACTGTAATTCTATCACTGAATTTGCTTCTGAAATCCACAAGAGCTCATTTAATTGTGGAAGTAGTTCAAATAGTTTGATATAATATAATTATTTTGATTCTTGACCCATCTAATAATCTGCCGTTCGAAGCATGTACTCATAAACTCTCTGCATTGACTCTATTTTGTATCCCCTAAACCACCGCTGTCCCTGGTTTTGTAACTCATTCAAGAGTTTAAATTCTGGGCTTTGAATATCCCACGTTTGTCCCGTTTCAGTTCACCTCCTTTGAGTTTATTGTTATTTATTATTAATATTTCTATATTACTGCTTGTAGTAATATGGTACAATAGTAAGTTAACTTATGTATAAAATGTTAAAATAACATCAGGAAGGTAACGGTGCGAACACTGAAGTCTAAGGCGTTGGGATCCAGGAGTCAGTGACAGCGGGACTGTCCATACCAGGATAACAGCAGCAGAGTTTTAGATCAGCTGAAGTTTACCGAGGGTAAGAGGCCGACCAGAAGAGTGTTGGAACAGTGGGTATTTTCTCTGCATATATCGGAGATTTGAAAAACGTACACAGAAATGCATTCAAACTTTTTCAAGAACAATAATGAGAGCAGTTAGAAACTGCGAGGAGGGATCTGAGAGCAAAATGGAGGAATCAGCAGAAATGAGGAGTAGTGCAGATAAATGGAAAAATAGTAATGATTGAGAAAGGGAATTGACTGAACATTTCTCTGAGACATTAAGAGATAAACTTGCCGAATAGACAAGTATGGGAATCTCGGTTATAATTATTTAGATTCATTTTCGGGATATGAGCTCGCTGACCAGGCAGTATTTACTGAATAACCCTAGTTAGCCAGACAGGATGGCGGGTTGTTTTCTTGAACCACTGTCATCATGTTGGCGATGTTGTCCTCCACCCATGTATTGTCTATCCCTAGTTTATCTAAGAGGGTGTTCGTGGGCTTTCTCCTTGAACCACTGGATTATCTGGAGAAATAAATCCCACGTGACATGGATGGTTCCAGGCTGAAATGATAAATGCATGAAGAGTAGGGGAAATGACTGAGTGGATTGAAGAAGATACACGGACTCTACAGGAACACTGAGACTGGAACCGTTTTTCAGTAAATACTGAAAGATTATTCCACCGCCCCCCCCCCCCGCGTCTGTCATTGGGTCACTAGAAAAGGGGAATTTGTGGGAACTGACTATTATCAGGGAAAGTTAGTAGGAATGCTAAGGCTCCAGGACTGGGAGGAAGTCACACACTCTTTACATTCCAGAATTAGGATCATTAAGAGACCAGTGAGATATAGTTGGGAAACAGTAACACGTTCAAAATTACTCGGGAAGCACAGCTGAGGACAGGAATCGGTGTCCCGTTGTCTATAATATATCACCAGAGTAGACAGAGAGACAATAATACATGGGAGATATAATTTCACCAGGGAGTTGGGGAACAGGTCAACACACCGCCTGTAGTATATAATTTTAGTTTAGTTTAGAGATACAGCACGGAAACAGGCCCTTCGGCCCACCGAGTCTGTGCCGACCATCAACCACCCATTTATACTAATCCGACACTAATCCCATATTCCTACCACATCCTCACCTATCCCTACATTCCCCTACCACCTACTTATACTAGGGGCAATTTATAATGCTCAATTTACCTACCAACCTGCAAGTCTTTTGGCAGGAAACCGGAGCACCCGGAGAAAACTCACACAGACACAGGGAGAACTTGCAAGCGCCACACAGGCAGTACCCAGAATTGAACCCGGGTTGCTGTCGCTGTGAGGCTGCGGTGCAAACCACTGCACCACTGTGCCACCCCATGTTGCGAATATAAAAACACCTGGAGGTCTGTGAGGCACATTGTGATCAGGGGGATTGGGATCAGTTCAACACACCGTCTGTAGTAAATAATGTTAAGAATAGAAAAACACCTGGAGATCTGTGAGACACATTGTGATCAGGGGGATTGGGTTCAGGTCAACCGAGTGACTGAATTTTTGAAAAGCAGAAACGCTTAACCAGTAAACGGGAGGACAATTGATCGAACATCATTAATGGGTAAAAGAACAGGGCACGTCGGCGATGGCAGGTTACAAGAGAATCAGAACTACAACAGCTTAGTAAGAAACAGTCAGCCCGGTGTTATGAGGCTGACAGACCGTTAATCTTGTTTTGTTTCGATTGAGGAAGCTATATAATTTATTGAAAGACAGAATAGCCCAATTACACGTTTACAGAAACTATGAAAGTTACAGGTGGAAGAATTTGCAGTAAATTGAAAGGCATTGAAATCTACCGCTGGATCGGAAAATCTTTAATTTGTGTTGCCATCCCTTCTCGAACTTTAGATCGGAAAGCTGAATTCACTGACAGTGCCATCATTGTGGGTTTAAAAGGGTATCCATCAACACCCTCTTCTCAGGGTATCTACATACGGGTCATCAATGATCAGAGCACCATCTGCACAAATTTACAGGGCGATTGGGAATGGGAGTGGGACTAATTAGACAGCTCTTACGAAGAGACAGCATAGGCACCATGGTCCGAATGGCGTCCCTCTGTGCTGTTTCGTTGTAAGATTCTGTAAGGGAGAGGACCATCACCATCGCCTTCTCAGAGTACCTTCAGATTGGTAATACAAGCAGCCCACCCACCGTCAGCACAAGGAGAGAGTGTATCCGGGTGTCAGTGTGTGTATATGTGAAAACAATTCTGGATATATTTTATCCCATTACCAATATTAATGTGTTGCAGAAACTGTATTTTCTGTTTTAAGGAATGAAATCACAGATCCCGATATAATTTCTTCTGCAAGGCACGGGAATAATGACCCTGCAGTTAGTTGTACTTGTGTTTTTTTCTTTCTGACAGTTTCATTCATTTCTTGCCCTAGTGAACTCTAATTGTTAACTTCTCATTTCAGGCAGACCTGGGAACAGTAAGGCTGACCCGTCAGGTGATCGCCCTTTATTTTCACACTATCTGCTATCTCTCTGCTCTAATCCATCCCATTAAATATGAAAGTTGGGCGAAAATCTCAGCATTTTCTTTGATCACGGATTAACGCAGTGCCCAGTTGAGAGTCAGAAGGGAGGGTGTCCCTCATACTTTGACTAAAGATCTTTAATTTTAGCTGAGAGATGACTGCTGCCTTCATGCGGAGGGACAATAACTGAGGGTCTCTGAAGAGCAAAGTGTGAAGGATCAGCACCACTGACACTGCTGCCGGTCGAAAGGTCCAGCTAACCAATCTGCACTGACATCAAGATCACATCACCATCCAGCCCTGTCTTCATTGGCTGTACTGGGTATGGGTGCAATTTCCTCTGCACTTTCCTGGTGCTGGGGTCTCACTGTTTTCGTCCAATGAGTCCTGAGCACGTAAACATGTGATCATTACAGCCACGCCCATCTCCCCACTTCTGCAGGTGAGAACTATTCTGAGCCTGTCCCCACCCAGTTCTCATTGGAGCCGCTGTGTTGGTGGGAATATCCGGCTGTCTCCTGTTTCCCTGCTCGTTTGCACCGTGTATTAGTATTTCCCTTTCCTTTTTTCGTGTGTAATATATACTCCGATTTTTATTAGTGTTCTGAGTGCAGACTGATATTCCTGTCAATTCATACCTGGAGAATGGGGAGGGTCCGGGCGCTGGGAACCTGTGGGTTTATCACACTCTAACCGCTTGATGATATTTCTGATATTTGACAGAGACTGTGAAGCTGAGACTGGTGAATGGAGGCAGTCGGTGCGCTGGGAGAGTTGAGATTCACTACAGGGGACAGTGGGGGACTGTGCATGACAACGTCTGGGACCTGCAGGACGCCACTGTTGTGTGTCGGGAGCTGGGCTGCGGGACCGCGGTCTCTGCACCGGGCCGGGCTCACTTTGGGGAAGGGTCCGGACCCATTGTGACGTATAATGTAAAGTGCGGCGGGACCGAGGCCGCTCTGCGGGACTGTGAATCATATCAATGGGGTCACTATTCCTTGTCACACTCCAATGATGCCGGCGTCATCTGCTCAGGTAAAAATCTTTCTCAGTCTCTCATCTCCCGCCGCGGCTGATAGATTCTGTGAAGAAGTGAAAGTAAAACAATCCGGGACGGTCAGCACCCGGAAGGTCAGATGTTAATAATTCCAGTAATCTCCGGTTAGAATTATTGTTAATATTAGGATCACTGTTTAAAATTATATCATTAGCATTATATTTAATAAGCATTCTCCACCGGGAGCAGAAAATACCTGATACTCAGCACATTTACAATGCAGACAGATCAGTTTCTATTGAGATTTTCCCTAGATCCGCAGTGAATTATCTGAACGGCTGGAAATGTCACAATCTCAATCCAACTCTCCATTCATCAACCCAGCAGCCGCTGCCGGGCATGTACTGTCAGCCCGGCTGTCCACCTACAATGATCGCTTGGCCTCAGATCTGATATATCACACAGATTGTGAAGCTTAGACTGGGGAGAAGGGAAGGGAGGGAGGGAGGGATGTTCCTCAGCCTCGGGGAGCTGAAGTAATGGGTCCGCAGTTATCGTGGGAATCACAAAGATAACTGCTCTGTATGATCCCACCGCTGCTTGCGCATTGCCATTTACATTTTGGCAAATATTGAGAAAGTGAAATGCACAGAATATTAAACAAAAGAGATAACATAGTTCAGGAAGCAGTTGCAACGATTAAACTCAGCACCATTGAACTATTGGAAGAAAAGCGCCGAGTTTTCCTGAAATCCAGTTGCTGTCAGGAGGATAGTGATAGACTTCAAGAAGACAAAGAAAGGCTGATGAAATGGACGGACAGGTGGCAGATGAAATTTAATTCAGAGAAGTGGGAACTGGTACATTCTGGTTGGAACAAGGAGGAGAGGCCATATCACAGAATCACCGAACTGTTGCAGTGCAGAAGGGGGTTATTCGGCCCATCATGTCTGCATGGGCTCTCTGAAAGAGAAATTCACTCAGTTCCATTCCACTGCCTTCTCTCCATAACTCTGCATATTCTTCCTTTTCATATAAATGTCTAATTCCCTTTTGAATGCTTCAATTGAACCTGCCTCACCACGTTCTCAGCCAAACATTCCAGATCTTAAATACTTGCTGCATGAAAAAAGATTTTCCTCATGTCACTTTCGCCTTTTTTACCAAATGCATTAAATCTGTACCCTCGCCTTCTCGGTCCTTTCACCAGTGGAAACAATTTCTCTCTATCTACTCTGTCCAGGACCCTCAGTGTTTTGAATATCTCTATCAAATCACCTCTCAGCCTTCTCTTCTCCAAGGAAAACAGTCCTAACTTCTCCAATCTATCATCATAACTGATAGGTTAATTGGCCATTATAAATTGCTCCTAGTATAGGTAGGTGGTAGGGAAATATAGGGACAGGTGGGGATGTGGTAAGGAATATGGGATTAGTGTAGGATTAGTATAAATGGGTGGTTGATGGTCGGCACAGACTCGGTGGGCCGAAGGGCCTGTTTCAGTGCTGTATCTCTAAACTAAATTCCTCATCCCTGGAACCATTCTAATGAAACGTCTCTGTATTCTCTCCAATGCCCTCACATCTTTCCTCAAGGGCGGCGCCCAGAACTGGATGCAATACTCCAGCTGAGGACGAACTAGTGTCTCATACAAGTTCAACATAACTTCCTTGCTCTTGCACTCTATGCACCTATTAATAAAGCCCAGGGCCGTGTATGCATTATTTAACGCTGTCTCAACCTAGCCTGCCACCGGCAATGGCTTATGCACTATTAAATCAAGGTCCCTCTGCTCCTGTAACCCCTTTAGAATTGAACCCTTCATTTTATATTTTATCTTCATGTCAGTCCGACCAAAATGAATCACTTCACATTTCTCTGCATTGAACTTCATCCGCCAACTGCCTGCCCATTCCACCAAATTGTCAATGTCCTTTTGAAGATCTGTACTATCCTCCTCACAGGTCACGATGCTTCCAAGTTTTGTATCATCTGCAAACTTTGAAATTGTGCCCTGTACACCAAGGTTTAGTTCATTTATATATATCGACAGGGACCTGAAGATTGAAGGATACATGGCATTTGGGAAGGGCAGGAAGCTAGGAATAGGTGGAGGGGTAGCTCTGTTAATTAATTATGGTATTAGCGCAATGGTGAGGGATGATCTAAGTTCAGGAGACCAGGATGTAGAAGCTGTTCGGGTAGAGATGAAAAATCATTAAGGCAAGAATTTGCTTGTCAGAAGTGGTGTACAGACCACCTGACATTAACCACACTGTGTGGCGGGTGATAAATGAATAAATGAATGGCAGCCTGTCAGAACGGTACAGTGATAATTAGGGCCGGATTTTCGCCTACATTTAGACTGGAAAAGTCAGATGGGCAGAGATAGCCTAGATGAGGACTGCAAAGAATATTTTCTGGATAATTTCTTGGAACAATACCTTGTGGAGCCAACCAGAGAGTAGGATATACTAGACCTGGTATTGTGCAATGAGGTAGGAATAATTAATGACCTCACAGTTATGGTGCCCCTAGGTAACAGCGATCATGATATGATTGAATTTTACATTCAGCTTGAGGGAGAGTAGAGTGGGTCCAAGACTAATATTTTAAACTTAAATAAGGGCAATTATGAGGACATGAATGCAGAGCTAGCTAAAGTGAATTGGCAAATCAGGTTATGGGATAGGTCAATAGAGCTTCAGTGGCAGACATTTAAGGGAATATTTCAGAATACACAATTTCTCATATTTCAACGAGAAAGAAACATTCCAAGAGTGGGTCCCACCATCCGTGGTTAAGTAAAACAGCCAAAGGTCGTATCAAACTTAAAGAAAAAGCTTGCAATTGCACAAAGATGGGAGGCAGGTCAAAAGATTGGACAGAATATTTTTAAAACACAAAGGATGACAAAAACATTGATAAGTCAGGTAGCATTAGAGGACGAGAGAAGGCTAGATAGATATATAAGGACAGAGAGTAAGAGTTTTTATATATATATATATATATATATATATATATATATATATATATATATATATATATATATATATACATTAAAAAAAAAAGAAAAGAGGTAATAAAGCGAGCGTTGAACTCATAAAATGTGAGTCTGTGGAGTTAATAATGGAAAATAAGGAGATGACAGATGAATTGAACAGATATTTGGCATCAGTCTTCACTATTGAGTATAAAAGTAACATCCCAGTTTTAGCTGTAAGTCGGGAAATGGAAGGGACGGAGGAACTCAAGAAAATTGCAAACACCAGGGAAAAGTTACTGAGCAAATTGTTGGAGCTGCAGGTTGACAAGTCCCCGGGACCTGATGGACTTCATCCTAGGGTGTTAAAAGAAGTGGCAAGTGAGGTAGTTGATGCGTTAATTTTAATTTTCCAACATTCCCTAGATTCGGGGAAGGTTCATTTAGATTGGAAAATAGCGAATGCAACTCCTTTAGTCAGAAAGGGAGGGAAACAGCAAGCAAGAAACTATAGGCCAATTAGTTTAACACCTGGCTTAGGGAAAATGTTACAAGCTATTATTAAAGATGTTATGGCAGGGCATTTGGAAACATACAAGGTAATCAGGCATAGTCAACATGGATTTGTGAAAGGCAGATTATGTGTAACCAATTGATTGGAGTTCTTTGAGGGAGTTACATGTGCTGTTGGTAAAGGGGAATTGGTCGATGTATTGTACTTAGATTTCCAGAAGGCATTTGAGAAGGTGCCACATCAAAGGCTATTGCAGAAAATAAAAGTTCATGGTGTAGGGGGTAACGTATTAACATGGATGGAAGATTGGTTAGTTCACAGGAAACAGAGAGTTGGCATAAATGGGTCATTTTTTGGTTGACAAGAAGTAACGAGTGGTGTGCCATAGGGATCTGTGCTGGGGCCTCAACGTTTCACAATTTATAGAAATGACTTACGACGGTATGCTTGCTAAATTTGCTAATGACACAAAGTTAGGTAAGAATGTAACATGTGAAGAGGACATAAGGAGTCTGCAAACAGATATAATTAGGTTAATTGAGTGGGCAAAGACCTGGCAAACGGAGTATAATGTGTGAAAGTGTGAAATTGCCCACTTTGGCAGCAAGAATAGAAGGGAAGCATATTATCTAAATGCTGAGAGACTGCAGAGCTCTGAGATACAGAGGGATATGGGTGTCCTCGTGCATGAAACGCGAAACGTTCGTATGCAGGTACAGCACGTAATTAAGAAAGCTAAGAGAACGTTATAATTTATCACGAGTGGAATTGAATACAAATGTAGGGAGGCTATGCTTCAGCGACACAGGGTATTGGTGAGACCACATCTGGAATATTGTGTACAGTAGTAGTCTCCTTATTTAAGGAATGATGTAAATGCGTTGGAGGCATTAGAGAGAAGGTTTACTAGTCTAATATCTGGAATGGGTGACCTGTTATACGAGGAAAGATTTGACAGGCTCGGCTTGCATCCTTTGGAATTTAGGAGAGTAAGAGGCGGCATGATGGAAACATATAAAATCCTGAGGGGACTTGACAGGGTTGTTGTGGAAAAGATGTTTCCCCTTGTGTGAGAATCTCGAACTCGGGGTCACTGTTTAAAAATAAGGGGTCGCCCATTTAAGACAGAGATGAGGAGAATTTCTTTGTTTCAGTGGGTCGTGACTCTTTGGAATTCTCTTCCTCAAAAGGCAGTGGAAGCAGAGTCTTTGATTTTTTTTAAGGCAGAGGTAAGTAGATTCTTGATAACCAAGGGGGTGGAAGGTTATCGGGAGTAGGTGGAAATGTGGAGTAATCAGTTCAACCATGAACTTATTGAATGGTGGATCAGGCTCGAGGGGTTGAGTGGCCTACTCCTGGTCCTGATTTGTATGTTCACGCATATCTTCATATATAACAGGGTATATCTAATACATCCTCTTTATTAATTTTAAACCCCTATAGTATCTGAATTACCTACTTTTTCACTATTGCCTGTGGTATATCTTCTTTCTTGGCAAAGAAAGACGCCATGAATTCAGTTAATACCTCAACTATGCCCGCTACCTCCATATGTAAATCCACTTTCTGATCCCTAATCGGCCCCACTCCTCCTTTTACCACCCTTTTACTATTTCTCTGTCTAGAGAAAACTTTGGGATTTATTTTAATGCCAGCTGCCATTCTCTTTTCAAGGGTACAATTATAAAGTGACTGCAGCCAAGAATGACCTGGGAGTATTTCTGATCAAATCGTTCAAGGCAGCATGGCAGGATGAGAAAGTGGTTAATAAGTCAAAGGGATGCCTTTTTAAATAGAGGCATCGAGCACAAAAGTTATTTAGTTATTATGAACATTTGTGAAACACTGGGTTCACCTCAACTGGCGTATTGTGTACAATTCTGGACACGACACATCAGAAGAATGTGAATGCATTAGAATGGGTGCAGAAAGGATTTACAAGGAAGGTTCAAGGGATCAAAGACTTCAGTTCCATTGATAGGTTGGAGAAGTTGTGGTTGCACTCCATAGAACAGAGAAGGCTGCGAGGAAATTTGATAGAGGTGTTCAAAATAATGAGGGGTCTAGACAGAGTAGTTAGAGGAAGTGATCCTCTTGGCAGAAAGGTCAATAACCAGAGGCCATTGTTATAAGGTGGATGGCAAAAGAACCAACTGTGACATGAGGAAAAACGTATTTACATAGTGAGTGGTTAGGATCTGGAATGTTCTGCCTGCGAGTCTGATGGAGACAGATTCCATTGTGTCTTTCAAAATGGAAGTGTTCAAGCACCCGAAGAGAAAAACTTTGCATGGCTATGGAGAAAGGGCAGAAGCATCGGACTAGTGAGGTGCTCTTACTGATAACCAGCATGGACAAAACGGGCTGAATGGCCTCCTTCTGTGTTGTAAACATTCTATGATTATATGCTGACTGCTGCATCTTGCTGGTCACAAACTGTATGTCCAGTTTGTAAACTTAAAACTGCGAATGTGGTTTCAAGGTAATTAGTTGCATACGAAGGGCTTTGAAGGGTGATCATGACAGACTGTAGCAAACTGGCTACAAAACGGTCAACAAAGTGTGGGTTAAAGGCAGTTATTCGGACTGACAAAAGGAGAGAAGTATTGTGTGACAATCCATGTCAATGCGTTGGCACTGTGCAAAAGCGTTCAATTGTTTGGTCCATTCCGAAGATTACGGCACACAACATTGAGAAGCGGCTGAGCACACTGCACAAAGCAAAAGTTAAGGGCCCGGTAACACCCCAGCTGTAGTGCTGAAGATGCGTGCTCTAAAACTAGAGACAACTCTCGCCAAGCTGATCCAGTACAGTTACAGCAGTTGCAGCACTAGGATTCAACTGAAATGGTGTAAAGTTGCGCAGTTACACACTGCCTAGAAAAGTAGGGAAACTCTGACTAGTTAGCACCCAATCAACCTACTCCCAATCAACACCAAATCTTTCCTTGTGCTGGGTGTGACTCCCCTTTCAACGTATCTCTCATAAACAAACCTCAATCTTTTTTTGTATTTTCTCGAGCTTTGTTAATCTGTATTGCTATTTTATTGATTTTTATATCTGTACCCCTAAGTCCCATTGCTCCTCGATGCAATTTAAGTTTTCATTGTCCAAGGAATATGGGTTCTCAGTCTTCCTACCCAAATGTGTCAGTGTGCATTTATCTGCATTAAAATTCATTTACAATTTCGTTAACGTAAAGTATTTTTCTCACAATCTGCCTTTGTATTAACTATTGCTCCAAGTAGATGTCATTAGTGAATATTACAATTGTACGTCCCTTTTCTGTATCGAAATCATTTATGTTAAATATGAACAACATTACTCCCAGCACCAGTTCTTGTCACAAAATACTTCTTGCCCAGTTCTAACTGCTGATACAGTGCATGTTTCTCAGTTACAGTGACGGCGACTGGGGAAGTTATAAATAAATAAAGGAATATTTTAAACATGATAGTTCTGTTACATTATAAGCAGCAGTGATACAGGAAATCCAGCATAATCAGTTTTGAACAGAATCTGAGAAGAATGTTGCCAGATCTGTGATTAATCAGATGCGTATTGAAATATAAATATTTGTATTATTGTGATTATTAACGTATTATGCTAATTATGATATAATACGCTTATTCAGATCACAGATCTCCTAGACTAACATCCGGAGACTCCCCATGCTCAGGCAGACTGGAGATCCAGTACGTTGAAACCTGGGGAACAGTGTGTGACCTTGACTGGGATTTGAAAGACGCCAATGTGGTCTGTAGTCAGCTTCAGTGTGGAGTCGCCGTGTCTGTGCCAAGATATGCCCATTTTGGAGAGGGCACTGGGCTCGTAGGGACTGATATCTTTGAATGCACTGGAAACAAATCCAGTTTATTGGACTGCCATCTTTTTCAAGGAACTCAGCAGGAGTGCAGCCACAGGAACGATGCCAGTGTGATCTGTTCCGGTGAGTACAGACTTACTGAAAAGCAGACAACTTCCTGCTTAATGTTTGGAAAACTGAGGAAAGTGGCATTCCCATGTTGCTGTCTGAAAGGTTCATATCTAGACTAGTCATTATAGTTTACTATTACTTTAAAGGTCTGGTGTAACGTGATACAAAATACCCGCAATTACTGGTAAACAAGATGGTTCTAAATCTTAACATTTATTCTGCAAGAAGCAGAATTTTCGCAAGTTTGGTTACCACTGCACCGAATGTATATTTAGAATTGAATATTGGCTGCAACAGTTGGGAGTTGACTAAATGAATATGAACTGGCCTATTTCGATACTTTAATTTGAACACCACGAATGATCCGACATTACAATAGCCTTCTGACCCTCCCTGACCACGTTATTATTCTTATCATACAACATTGAAACAGGTCCTTCGGCCCACCGAGTCTCTGCCGACCAACAACCACCCATTTATACTAATCCTACATTACCTACCATTCTCCAAGCACCTACCCACATTGGGGGTAATTTACAATGGTCAACTTACTTTCGAACTGCAAGTCTTTCGCGGTGGGATGAAACCAGAGCACGAGGCAGAATTCCACGCATTCACAGGGAGAACGTGCAAACTCCGCACAGACAGCACCCAGAACTGAACCCAGGTCACTGGAGCTGTGATGCAAACCACTGATCCACTGTGCCCACGTGAACACTTACTGAACGGCAGGGTATAAAAGAGCGGCTGTACTCTAGCACTGCTCAGTGCAATCAGGCCAGAAGTGAAAGATTACAAAGTTATTTTATAGAATGTGTGCATTTTACCCGCTAAATATGACAGGATCGGACACATATCCACATTATCAGTACAGAGCTTTCAGTTGCACCAGCCTGTTCGATCATTCAGTTAGATCATACCTGATATGTTTTTCAAGTCTCTTTACCTGGCTTTGAACCAGATTCCTTGATACTCCGAGCTTCCAAAAATCTATCAATATTAGTCTTGAACATTTAGATTAGATGTAACATCCACAGCTCTTTACTTTGGGCGTTGTGAGGGAATGTTCCAGATTGCCGCTGTTGTTATAGAAAAATGTGTTTCCTAATTGTTCTTTGAGGCCCAACTATCTTCTGGTGCTTCGTCAGTTACCTTCCCACCATCAAAATGTCAGAAGTTGGGCTTTTTGCTGAGAATTGCATGGTCTTTAGTTCCATTCACAATTCCTTGGATTAAGAAACAGTTCATGCCCAATTACATCAAGAATCCGGACATTATTTAGACTTGGGCTGATAGGTAGAAAGTAACACACTCACCACCTCCGTGTCAGGGAATGACTATTTCCAACAAGAGAGACAATAACTTCTCCCCTAGCTATTATAATCAGTGAATTCACTACCACCATCAAATCCTACTGGGTGTTGTAATTGACAAGAAACTGAACTAGACCATTCACAATAATGTAGTGGCAAGTGGAGCAGGTCAGATGATCCGCATTCTGAGGCAAGTAGCTCACCTGCAGAATTCCCAAAGACTTTCCAGCAGCTGGAAGACATAGGCTGGGAATGTGAGAGGACATGACTCTTATAAATTTCAGGGAACCCAGCCACAGTTTGTGTAATCCTTCTTCATTATGAGGGGAGGCACTGGCGTGGTGCTAATGTCACTGGACTAGCAATCCAGAGTTCCAGGCTAATTCTGGAGACGCTGGTTCAATTTCCACCATCGCAGCTCGTCGAATTTAAATTCAGTTAATAAATCTGGAATTAAAAACTAGTCTCAGTAATGGCAACCATAAAACCATTGTCGATTGTTATTTAAAAAAAAATCTTGTTTAGTCATATCCTTAGGGGATGAAAACTGCCATTGTTACTTGGTCTGGCCTTCCTGTGACCAGAGACCTACAGCAATGCTGTTGACTCTTAACTGTCCTCTTACATAGCCCAGTTGTGAAAGGTAACGAGGCATGAACAATGAATGCTGGCCTTGCCTGCGACACCCACATCAAATGAATGAATAAAAAACAGAAACATTTGAAGCCAAAGAATCATTCTAGCATATTTTATGCTGCACACTCTCCTTGGTCAACATATCCTTCCCAACGCATATTGCCCATAGCTTAACATTGCACCAGATGGGGCCTGACCAGTTTTTTTAGCTGTAGCATCATTTCTACCCCCTTGTATTCCATTCCACTAGATATAAAGCACAGCATTCCATTGGCTGTTTTGCTTTCCGTTCCTGTACTTGCCCATGACCCTGAAGTCTCTTTTCCCTGTGCTGCGTCCGGCTTTTCACCATTTAGAAAGTACTGTAATCTTTTAAAGTCCATATTGGACACCTCACACTCACCAATATTGAAATAGTCATGGAATTTTTTTTTTGTTAAGTTATGTTTAAAATATACATGATTACAATATGGCTGATGGTTTCTTTCAATGGCAGTACTGAGTATGTCAATTATGTGTGGCTTTCTATTCAGTCATCTAAATCATTAATAAATATGGTGAATAGGTGAGGTTCCTGTGGGACGGCGCCATCACATCCTGCCAGTTAGAGGATCTGCCCATTATCCCTGCTGTCTATCTCCTGTCACGAAACTAACGTCCTAAGTAGGTCAATAATTTTCCCTAAATTCTATGAGCTTCAACTTTAGCCAACAATCAGTTACGAGGGATTTTGTTGAGTGCTTTCTGGAAGTTCATCTGAATAACATCCATTGAAGTTCCCCTGTCCTCTACTTTAGTTACCTCCACAAAATATTTGATCAGGTTCATCAAGCATGATCTACCTTTTACAAATCCACGCTGGCTCTCTCTGATTAGCTGTAACTTTTCAAGGTGATCAGATACTCCATCTTTAAATGTACACTCTAGCAATTTCCTGACAACTGCTGTTCGGCTAACCAGTCTATAATTCCCTCGGTTCACTCGATAACCTTCTTTAAATAGCAGTGTGACAATTGCAATTTTCTAATTGCTGACCCAGCAGTTTGCTCTCCATCATTAACAAAGTGATGGAAGGTGTTGTTTACAGCGCTATCAAGCAGTACTTACCAATAAACTACTCACTGACGCTCAGTTTGTGTTTGTTCAGACCACTCAGCTTCAGACCTCATCGCACCTTTTGTACAAACATGTATGATACAGCTGTATTCCAGCTGAGAGTGACTGCCCTGAATGTCAGGGCAGCATTTGGCCGACTGCGGCAACAAAAAACCTTAATAAAAGTTGTGTCCATGCAAATACTGATGCAAAGTAATTATGTATAATTCCTGCCATTTCCTTATTTTCATTTATAATATCACAACTGTCATTGTAATGAGACCACATTGCTTTTAATGACAATATATTTCTGATGTTATTGTAAAAGTTTTGTAGCTCTTGCGGTCTGTTTTGTCATCCTTTTCTATTCTTTGTATCTTTGCCATTCACGAAGATCTGTGCATTTATTTTTTGCATTTTTGCATGTTCTTGGTCTCTTTTATATTATGATGTTACTGTGTCTTGCATGCCAGTCCATAACAGATGAGGTCGAGTTTGGAATTGGACCATTCAATGCGGTGGTCTTGAAGTTGAGCTTGCTTGATGGCAAGCTTGTCCCATTCACTGTGTCAGGGACGCTATGGAGAGCGATAAACACCATATTGTCCCTCTAACAGTGACCTGCTCCTCAGTGAATATCAGGCTTCCTCTACTCAAGAAACGCACCATCACCTACTGTGCAGCCAACATACCACGACCAGAACAGCAGTATGGATTGACTTGCCACGATGCACAATAGCTGACCAATCAGTGACAAGAACAATGGCGTGCACTGTCTTATCATGGAATATAATTAAATGACCATTACAGCCAGAGCAGGAACATGTAATGACCTATCACTGGTATGATTCTGCCCACATTTCCGTTCTGCACTACATATAAACCGACAGCTTCCACTAGTTCCAATTATTTCTCCAGTATTTCTGATAGTATTTCTAACAACTCTTTTTTCAAGAAAGCAACCACTGTTTTCAGCGCAAATGCATGTAACGTAAAACCGTAAATTGGTTTTCCTCAAATGTTGCATCTTTCAGTATTCCCTTCCCCTGTAGTGCCTAGATATGCTACAATTACAACTGTGCTGTACCCCCTCACCCCGCCACCCACCAGCCTCCCCTCACCCAGTTACTAGATTAAGGTTCCTGTAACAACCCTATTTATCCTTTATTCTAGGACCCTGATCCCAACCGGATTCAGGTGAATCGCATTCCAACACAGCAGTTCTTTAATATCCCAGTACAGGTGCCAGGGTCCCATGAAATGTAACACCTCTTTCCAACAACATAACCTTCAACTACGTGTTCATCTCCCGAATCGTTTCTTTTCCGATGTCAATGTGCAAGCGGCTTGCAAAATAATCTAGAGATTATAATCCTTGAGATATTCTTTTATATTTCAGCTCCTGGTACTCTCTGAAAATAACCTCTTGCCTACTCTTTCCTATGCTGTTGGTCCCTACATGGTCCACAACGACTAGATATTTCCACTGTATTCTTGCAATCTGATCTGAGATATCCCTCACTTCGCACAAGTTGGGCAAATATTGTGTGGGACTCTTAATGCCCTAATTATTGAATCACTTAAAAGTATCACATTATGCTCCACTCCTCCTCCTTTTGAACAGCTTCCTATCCCAATATATCATGCTCAACATTCTGGCTGTTCTTCTGACAGTCTTCATCCTTATCCTCACAAATAGCCAGTACATTGTTCCTGTTGGATAGATTCACTTTCTGCATATCCTCGTTCTCCATTACATCTGGAGTTCAATTACTGTGCACTATGAGCTGCAACAAACTCATTCTGATACTACCGCTCTCCACAAGGTGTGACTGAAATCTGCAGCAAACTGTCCAATACTCCTATAATAAAAGCAAAATAATGCGGATGCTGGAAATCTGAAATAAGAACAAAAAATGCTGTGAATCACTCAGCAGGTCTGGCAGCATCTGTGGAAAGAGAAGCAGAGTTAACGTTTCGGGTCAGTGACCCTTCTTCGGAATTGACAAATATTAGAAAAGTCACAGATTATAAGCAATTGAGGTGGGGGTGGGGCAAGAGATAACAAAGGAGAAGGTGTAGATTGGACCAGGCCACATAGCTGACCAAAAGGTCACGGAGCAAAGGCAAACAACATGTTAATGGAGTGTTGAAAGACAATCTGTACTAATGCTTTGTCTTTCAACACACCATTAACATATTGTTTGCCTTTGCTCCGTGACCTTTTGGTCAGCTATGTGGCCTGGTCCAATCTACACCTTCTCCTTTGTTATCTCTTGCCCCACCCCCACCTCACTTGCTTATAATCTGTGACTTTTCTAATATTTGTCAATTCCGAAGAAAGGTCACTGACCCAAAACGTTAACTCTGCTTCTCTTTCCACAGATGCTGCCAGACTTGCTGAGTGATTCCAGCATTTCTTGTTTTTATGTCCAATACTCCTCTTACTCCCGCTGGATTTTCTCCAATTGCCACAGCAGCTCTATGACCTTGAGCCAGAGAGTTTCTAGGTGGAGACATCTACTACAGACATGTTCTCTCGGGACAGTTCAGTTACCCACAAATTCCTATATCCAGAGAAAAAACTGCTGTGCCAGAACTTAGTCTGTCTTTATTTTAGAGGTAAAATTATGTGCAGTTGCTTTTTAGCTTGAAAGCTACTTTACTGGTTAGCTAACGCCAAAACACTAAGCACTCACCAATTAACTTAATACATATTTGCAACTTACCCACACCCTGTCATACGCTGACAGAACAATTGCTTCACTGAATGAGTTTTCCCCTCTATTTGCCTGGTGTCTGCCTCTTTCAATAGGCTCTGCTGCTGCTGGCTGTGGTGCTGTTTTAAATCGGTGACTCCACTCACTTACTCAAGCTTAACAGACAAAACAAAGCACCTCCATCCAACCCCAGGCCCTCTACTCTCTGGGAAGACATGGACAGCAGGTGGATGGGAACACCACCACCTGCAAGTTTCCCTCCAAGGCAAACACCATCCTGACTTGGAACTATATCACCATTCCTTCCCTGTCGCTGGGTCAAAATCATGGAACTCCCTTCTGTGGGTGGAGCGAGAGCCCTTGGACAGCAGCGGTAGAAGAAGACGGCTTACCACCATCGTTGCCACGACAATTAGGGATGGATAGTAAATGCCAGCCTCGCCAACACCCCATCCCCTGTGAAAGAATTTTTACAAAATTCCCCCTCTGCACCTAATTCTTACTCTTAGCAAATTCCAATTTCCAAACGTTGTTCCTAATGAATTCAATCAACATTGTGAACAATGGTTACTCTCTGTGCCTTACCAGAAGTTTAATCTCATCGGTCTTTTCAGGAACAGTCAAGTTGCAACGGTATAGACAGTTTCCAGCTCACAGTAATTATCTCCATTCGGACAATCACAGCTGATTGATTACTTACTACCAACCTGACTTGCACTGTTAACTGCTGATAGTGAACTGCCTTGCAACTTTTTTTGAATTTCAAGTTAAATTCTAAATGTCAAGGCTAAAGTTCAGTCTTACCCAAAAATTGCCACATTCTAAAGTTCCACTCTGTTTACAACAGATGCAGCTAAAGGTACAAATTATGCTTGCACACTTTGCCTTAACTCTAACTACCTTACAGCGTTGCAGAAGAACATTCCGTATGCGGACAAGTGCATTTCAAAATGAAGGGCCTGACAACGGTTTCAAGGGCAAATAGCGTTGAGCAATAACTGCCACATCTGCCAGAGATGCCCACATCCCTCATAAAGAAAAGCAGCTCCTAAATGGCCTTGTTTTATATTCGTTCTTCTAGTCTTCTGCAGCTCATCTATCAAACCCCTTAAAAATTCTAAACAAATCAACTAGATAAGCTGTACTTCTTCTCAACTCAATCTACGACAAACAAAGTTTATGCAACTTGCCTTCAGAATGTAACGCTTTAAGCATTGTTCTCATTCTAGTGACTCTGTCATGCACCACCTCCAAAGCCAATGGTTTTGTGAAGTGCGGTGCCCAAAAGCGACAACAGATACAACAGAAACATCACATCCTTCTGAGTTTTATATTCAAAGACAAAAGAGATAGAGACCAACAATCGATTAGCGTTTGCAAGAAGACTTGTTAATTGTTGAGTGTTCAGCCAACTTCTTCACGAGGCCCTGTAGTAAGTATTGCGATGAAAGGACACAGACCTGAAACATAACTCTCTTGCTCTCTCCACAGATACTGCTCGCCCTGCTCAGTATTTCCAGCATTTTCTGTTTTATTTCAGATTTCCAACATCCGTATTATTTTGCTTTTGATCTGCTGTGGTAATTTTAATTGTTTTGAATAGATAATTTGTGTAAAGTATGGATAGATGATCGTGGTAGATAAGATTCAACTTTTTTACCCATTCTCTATTTTGCTGTTTCTCTGCGGAGAATGATTTATAAATTACTTGGATCTGGATTTGTTTCCAATACAGGGAAATATGGACCTCGATTGGTTGATGGGATGAACAGATGCTCTGGCCGGGTGGAGGTGCTACATGGAGACCAGTGGTGGACGCTGTGTGACCTTTACTTTGATATGGAAGACGCCAACGTGGTCTGTGAGCACCTTCAGTGTGGGGCAGTAAACTCAATCCCGAGAGGAGCTCACTTTGGAAAGGGAACCGGTCCAGTGTGGAAGGAAAATTACAGGTGTCGGGGGAACGAGACACGATTGTGGGATTGTCCTGTTTCATCCTGGGAACAGTTTAGCTGCTCACATGAAAATGATGCCAGTGTCATCTGTACTGGTGAGTCATCTCAGTCAATTGAACTGAAATACACCAACTGTTCCACTGTCAAGCATCATTGACTATTTCCACAGGTCGCTGATTCACTAGTTTTTCTGATCGCATGCTTCCTTTGACACTAAGATCCAAAGATGTCTTTGTGGGTTTATTAGAAATTACAAATGAATCCAAGAGTTTCAGTCCAATAAACATTGAATACATACAATGTCCAGTTGTTAGTAATTCTCGTCATATAATATCTCTTTCAGGGTAAATCTGGGGCATTATTCAAGGGCTATAGAATCAGCAAGATGCTCTCAGCACCACTGCCATAGAATGGAAATGTTGCTGGAGCATTGAAACTGTTATCAATGTTGGCAGTTAAAATATGAATTATCATGGAATTCTCTGCAAAGATCAGCTGCACAGTAGAAAACACTGTGAACTTGTTTCCAGATAAGTAATGAGATAAATTTGAATTTCTATTACACCAAGTGCAATAAAATGATAGTGAGTAAAGTAACTCGTTATTTCACCAATGTGTTATTTCTTTGATTATTTAACAAACTTGATGTAAATTACAATTCTCCCAGTTTCCAGGATTACATTTATCCATCAATCAGCTTCCTCATATAACAGATTATCTGTTCAATTATCAGATCACTTTCCGTGGGACATTGCTCAAAACAAAAGGGCTCCCACGCTTCACAATTTAAAATATAGGTAATAAAAACAGTAAGTGCTGGAAATATTCAGCAGATCTGGCAGCATGTATGTTGAGAGAAACAGTATCGATCTTTCAGTTTGCGGATCTTCCATCAGAACATAGAGATTTAACAGTTTATAATGAAAGGGGAAAACAAGGAAAGAATTAAAGTTACCGTCTGTGATATGGAAGAAGACAGGAGAGATTAAATGGCAAAAGGGACAATGCAAGGCAAAAAGATATGGAATGGGTCAAGTAAAAAGCACATTTATAGAGGTGGTCTACATTGGAAGGCAAAATATCGTCCCAAAAGAAGGAAAAGGGGGAGGGAATCAGACCTGAAATTGCTGAACACAGTGTTGAATCCAAACGCTGTAAAGAAGCTCGTGGGAAGATGAAGGGCTGTTTCTCAAACTTATGTTAACCTTCATTGGAATTGTGTTGGAGAAAGCGGAGGGAGAGTTCAGAGTGGGAGTGGAATAAAGAATGAAAATGACAGGCAACCAGAAGCTGAAGGTAAAGATTGCAGACTGAACAAAGGTGTTTTGCAAAGTAATCACTCAACTGTGTTTGGTCTCCCGATGTAAAGGAGACAGCATTATGATCTGTCAATACAGTAAATGCAGTGAAAGTACAAGTAATCGCTGTTTCACTTGGAAGAGGTGCTTGGAGGCTTGGATGGTGAGAAAGGTAGAGGTAACAGGGCAGTGGCAGCATCTCCTGCGCTTTCATGGAATGCTCCTGTGGGAAAGGGTGTTGAGAATGATTGAAGAGTGCATCAGGGTACCACAGAGCGAATGGTCCCTTCAGAATGTTAAAAGTGGAGGGAAGGGGAAGATGTGCTTGCTCGTGGCATCACATTCAAGGTGGTAGAAATGGTGGAAGATCATCTATTGAGTATGGAAGCTGGTGGAATGGAAGGTGAGGAGAAGCAGAATCCTATCATGGTTCTGGGAGGGGGGAAAGGGAGAAAGCAGAAGAATGGAAAATGGAATGGACGTGCTTGAGGGCCCAATCAACCATGGTGGGTGGATGATGAGGTGAAGAGAGTCCTTGTTTGAGGAAAAAGGAAGACATATCTGGAAGCACTGGTATGGAAAGTTGCATCACCAGACAGATACAATGCAGATGGAGAAAGTGGAAGAATGTGATAGAGTCATTAGAGGAATCGGGGTGTGTGGAATCATAGACAAGGTAACTGTGAGGGTCACTGGAGGAACTCTTTATACTGGTTAATAGCCTATCCCCAAAATCAGAGACAGTGATGTTGAGGAAGGGAATGGAAGAGTTGATGATGAACCATGTGAAGATAAGCAGGCGAAATTGGAAGAATCGTTGATGATATTTTCAGGTCCAGGGCGAGAGCAGGAAATATCAGTACATGTGGAGAGGGGAACGACCTTCAGTCCCTCGTGTCAGTCACCTGTCAGCATTAGTGACTACAAATCAAAAGTGTTTCATTGCTTGTGAGGTAATTTGAGACTTCATCGGATGCATTATGTCAACTTAAACTTGTCTGTTTCTCTCCATATGGAATAAAAGGAACTGTCATCTGTCAGGAGCCATTTAGAGCCCCTGCTCCTCCCTTCGGTCTCATCACTTATCAATAGGCGGTATTTGCCGCGCTCAACCACAGTTCATTTTACCTTTTTTGCTCAATTTAGTCAGTGCAAGATATGTCATGAAAATGTATTTACTGAGAAAACGTAATGGTGAAGAATATCTTCTGACAAGCCGTCTGAACAATGATGACAGAAACAGTAACCATTCAAATTAATAACGTTTCTGGTGGCAGTAAGTTATGAGATATTTTGCTTCAGTTTCATCATTCTCAATATGTTTCATATCGTAGATGAAAATTGGTCACTGAGGCTGACTAACGGGGCAAGCCATTGTGATGGGCGAGTGGAGATTTACTACACCGGCAGCTGGGGGAGATTGCAGGATAGACACTGGACCCTGAATGATGCCAACGTGGTCTGTACAAAGCTGGGCTGCGGTGAAGCGACAGCCAGTTATAACTATTCAAAGGATGGAAAGAGTGAAGGACCCGTCTGGGTGAATGATGTCCAATGTGAAGGAAACGAATTGCAGCTCCAGAACTGCAGCTTATTCACATTGAATTCGTCTCTGACTGACAGTATGGATGTCGGGGTCCTGTGTGCAGGTGAACAAATTCTTCACCGTTTTTACAAAAACATAAAAGTGAAATGTCTAATCTGCTCAGAAAAGTGGTAATATAGGTCATTTGTTCCTGGGTGTCTCAAACCAGTAATTTCATTCAGGTAGTGGGGGTGAGGATGGTGGGCGGTGGGGGATCTGGGGCTGGATGGGGGTGGTGTGCAGAGAGAGAGAGGACACGGGCACAATTAAGCAACAAGAACTTTTTATGACATAACTTTCAGTAAACACCTACATTACAAAGAGATTATCAGGAGTGTAATCGGACAGAAAGCTGACACAGAGCCAAACAAAGATGTTGGAGTGAGTGACTAAATTCTTTGGCAGAAGGTTGGATTTGAAGAGCCGGAGACACAGAGATATTTCGGGTGGAAATTCTGACCTGGGGGGTTAGATGGTTAAAGGCAAGACTGAAAGTTGTGGAGATGGAAGTGGGTGATGGACAAGAAGCTGGATTCAGAGAAAAGCAGAGCTCTTGAAATGATTCAGGCTGGAGGAAGTTATACTGATGGCAGGGGGAGAGCATAAAGGGTCTGAACATGAAGATCATAATTGAAAACTCGAGGCATTGGTGGCAGGGAAACCAGTCTACATCAGTGAGTACAGTGGCGCTCCTGAGAGAGGCTTCATGTAGGACAGGCAACAATGCTTCGGATGAGCTGATGTTTATGGAGGGTGCAGGACGGGTGATGGCCCAGGAGAACATTAAAATAGTCGGTTCTGCAGGCAACAAAGCATGGGTGAGCATTTCTGCAGCATATGGGCTGAGACAGGAATGGAGCTGAAGGATGATAGAGGTGAAAGATAACGGCCTTGTGATAAATAGAATATGGAATTGGAATCTCAGCTCTGGTATCAAATCCGGCGCCGAGCTTGCAATCAGTTCCATTGTACAGTATATAAGTGGAGGTAGCTGTGTGGGATTTGAGCTGGTGTAAGTTTCATAAGGACGTGTATAAAAGTAGACAGATGTTTCAGACTCGACGCTTGAAAGTTCCATTGTGCAGCATGTCAATGCGGGCGTATGTTCCAGGGATGTTGCATTATGCAGAATGTAAGTATGGACATATGCTTTGGGGCTGTTCCAACGAACATTTATTTACCAATGACAGAGTGGAACTTACAACATCTGAGATAGTTAATGATTCAGATTTGATACCGATTGTTTACAGTAAGTATTTGCTTCGGACACAGCGGAAATCAATGTATTCCAACGTTTCACGTCAGAGGTTTACAGTGCCAAATGGTTATCACACACTCAGTCACTGGACACAGTGGAGTATTTCATCTTGTTCTTCAGTTAGGTAGATGTTCAGCTCCACCCAGCATTTATGTCCACCTACAGAAGCCATGTGCCTTCTCCTTGTCTTCTACTTCTCTATCTGATGGGTCACATCGCTGATTTTTATTCTCCAAAGTGCCTGACGCAATTAGTCCAATCATTTTTCTCCACGCCAGTTTAAATACTGGTTTGCTGCTCAACCAGAAGGTCTACACATCTGGAGTTCAATTGTACATCGGCATTTCCTGATCCTGTCCGATATTTTGCAGAGCGATCCTGTTTTCTACCCTCTTTGGTCCGGTCCAACAGTCATATATTGATATAATTAGTAGTTTAGTTCATTGATCTTTTACAGACAATAACAATTGCTAATGTGCCTCACAAGTTTTGTTTGCTCATTGAACATAATAGCACCAGCCTGTCTGGACAGAGAGGTCTGCATATTTTCTGTTCAGACATGCGGTTTACGTTTCTCAAATTACTCAAATATCTTCATTGTCAAAGGCAGATTCCCATCCTTGCAAAAGTAAGTGATTCTTTTATGCAATTAATATTAAATTGATCTATGATAATGTTATAATCAACACAACCCTAGAACATAGTTCTTCACGAAGATACTGCATATTGTAAGGCTGATGTTCAAGGGTAGTACTTGTGGACGTTACATTCTCCAGTATGAAGTGAAAGAAATATATAGGGTGGATTAAACAAATTCTGGCCTTACCAGTGACACCCACATCCCCTGAAAGAATTAAATAAAAAAACAGAAAGGCACGGTGACATCTGGTGAACTATCTGGTAATATAGTCCTGAATGGATCAATTGCATAAAGCATCATCGGGTCCTACTGTTCTTCACTAAAACCACGCGTTAGTCAAAGATCATCCAGGAAGGCAAAGAAAACGCAAAGCATATCTTCTCTATCACAAATGTTCCTCCTGAACCACTCCCCTGCCTCGTCCACCCTCAACTCCAAAAATAAGTGAGAGGAGCTCGTGGAATTTATTTTACAAAGTTCAAAAATGTCTGTCTATCCGCCTTCCACTGCTTCCCTTTCTTCCCCAACCCACCAGGCCTAACTTCCTTTCAATTCCCCACCCCCACCCCATACCATCACCCTGATTTGGCATTTCTTGTTTCTCTCCTAGAGTCCTTCACGCTCTCTCTGTATCTGTGCTGTTGCTGAAATCCACATATTGCTGCCTACACCTTATTTCTACTAAACTACCGAACACACACATTCACTTCCTGGTCCCCATGTTAGCTGACAATATTAACGATTCTCTCTCTCTCTCTCTCTCTTTCTCTTCATTTTCAGCCCCATGTCCTTCAAATCAGCAGTCATCACACCTCCCCTCAAAAAGGAGCCATTGACCACCTGTCCATGCAAATTACTGCCCCGGCTCCAACTGTTCATACCTCACCAAAGTCTTTGAATGTGTTGACGCCACCCAAATCCATGCTCATCTTTTATGGAGTTGCATGTTTCAATTTCTCAAATCAGATTTCTATCCACACCACAGGACCAAAACACCTCTTACCAAAATCACAAATGACCTCCTAAGTGATTGTAACAAATATAACCGGTGCCTTCTGCTCATTCTTGACTTGCATACAGCTTTTGATATGAGTGATCATGAAATTCTGCTCCAAGCCCTCTCCATTAACACCCGGCTGGTTCCAGTCTTATCTACACGGTCATAGTCAGAAAGTTATCTGCAATGGCTTCTCTTCCCGCTCCTGCAAAGTCGCCTATAGTGTCACCAAAGGATCTATCCTTCGACAACTCATTTCTCATTTACATGCTGCCTTT